>NW_024962264.1:55805971-56118921 GCF_019238085.1 Lagopus leucura
TCTGTGATTCTGTGATTCTGTGATTCTGTGATTCTGTGATTCTGTGAAGTGCAAGTGTTGTGAGGTTGGCATGACTGTGGTGCAGAAATGAGGCTTGCCTCCTTAACTATATGTTTTCTCCCAGGGTTAAATCTCCCTCTATTGCGGGGAACTCACAGAAGTAGTTTTGCACACTACTGCCATATAACTATATAGGCTTATTAAGAGCAGTCATACTGAGAAGTGAACAACTCCCAATTCCTATCTCCATCATGACCACGCTGGTTAGTGTTGCCTCACCTACGCTTGGAGCTTTATTTTGAGGCAACAACTAGAACAGACCCTTTTATAAATAAAGCTGTTGCTTGCAGAACAATTTATTTTGACTGAAAAGTTGTCAGAAATTCAGTTTCCAGCTGTGTACAACTCTCTGCCACTAGTAATGCTGAGAGGATGGTGGACGTGGAACAGGGTCCCCAGGGCAGTGATCCCGGCACAGGTTTGATGGAGTTCAAGGAGCTTTCAGTCAGTGATCTCAGACAAAGGGTTTGGGTTTGGAGTGGTCCCATGTGGAGCCAGGACTTGGACTCTATGATCCTTATGAGCCTTTTCCAACTTGGGATATTCTATGATTCTATGAAAAGGTAGAGATAAACATGGCTTGTGTTTGTGCTCAGAGTCATCAAGAACATTTTTTTTTCTAGAGCACCTGCCACTGATCCTAACAATCTCTTTCTCTGTGATCTATCCATTTTTTTGATGCTTATTTTCCACCCATGCAGTTAGTGTGATTTGGTATACCCTTTTATGGCCACCATATGTTGAAAAGCCGAACTCTGCAGGGAGACCAGCCGGTGCTGCTCAAGCTGTTGTAGTGTTTGAATGAAGCTGCTGGAGCTCTGCCAGGGGAGATGGCTTTGAACCCACCCTTCTGTGTTTTTCTGTGCTTGTTTCCCAGATGCTAAAATATTCCTTATAGGTCTAAGGATGAGGGAGGACAGTTACATGCACACGAGAACATGGCAGTTCACGTAATCCCCACAGACTATCAGCAATGGAGTTATGGAGCTGAGATTTGACTGTTCATGAAAAAAAAAAAAGACTCCAGGGAGGAAAATTCTAGGGTTATGTGCTGCTCTATCCAGTCATTGTTTGATGTCCAGTGCAAAAATACAGAGCAGTTACGTTACTAGAAATTTCCTTGAGGAGTATCCGAGGAATATTTCTGGCAGCACTTACTCTGTGGATTCTGTTTTTAAAAGAGGTTGGGTGCAGATGAATAAAGGGCAGTGTCGCAGACCAGTAGTGGTGGAGGCGCTGCGTCTTCCAGTGAGCTTTGCTTAGAGGTATCATTATTTCTGTTTTAGCTATTAGCACAAGTATGCTTGGTGGGTTATTGTTATAATCAAGTGGATATATATGAAAATATCTGGATAAATTATTAGAATCGGAATCATGGAATCGTTAAGGTTGAAAAAGATCTCTAAGATCATCTAAACCAACCATTCTTCTGCCACCAATACTGCCCACTAAACCACATCCCTCAGTGCTACATCTCCACGTTTCTCCAATACCTCCAGAGGCAGTAACTATACCATCTTTGTGGGCAGCCTGTGCTGGTGCCTTACTTTCTGAAAAGTAGTTTTTCCTAGTATCCCACCTGAATATCATTCCATAGACCTGAGGCTCTGTGCCAATCACCTTTGTGGTAGGAGAACACAAGACCATGCTGTCTCCAAAATGGATTCAATAAGTAGAAGCTCTCCTTAACTAATAAATGGCATAAGGAAGGTGTTATTCACACTGTATAGGTAATAGAGGGATTTTGAGTGATAAGGGCATGTATGGTACGGATTATCATATTGAACAGAAGTATGAGTGCAAATAAAACTCAAATCTTTCCAGTGAGCTGCACTAGATAGAAAGAAACAGACAAACAAGATGAGGCGCCTAATATTTCAAATAATTTTTTTTCACAGCATAATGTGACTATGTGCACCTAGAAAATACTGAAAATGCTCCAGGTTGATCAAAAATATCTCTATTTTGTGCAACAGGAAATTAAAAGAACTTATATTTTACATGCCTTGAGGTTGCACATTGCTCCAAAGCAGTCATTGGAAGAGAGGGGACGTCACCTTCCCCATAAGCCAGGTACAGACAGGACTGTGAACATGACGAGCACAATCCAGCTGGCAGCCTGAGGATGGACATTTTCTTTCTCCTTGTTCCTCTAGGTAATGAGAGAGGCTCCACTACTGACATTTTCTTGGGAAAGAAGAAATTGTTCCCACACAGGATGAATTCTTAGGGAATTGCATGGGTGAGGTTTATCTTCTTTTTTTTTTTTTTTTTTTTTCTTTTAAAGATTGCCATTCCTGTGAATTTAAGCTGCTTTGTACTATGAATTGCATCTATTTTGAGTACTACAGACTAGCTTTTGTATTAATATTATGACTATCAGCTATGGAACCTGAAGCCTTATCAGTAAGGCTCAAATCCCATTAGTATTTCATTTTGCATAAAGTATTCAGAATGAATTATATCTATTTTCAGAGAAAAAGGAGGAGTATAGTAGTAAATGGGAGAAAAAGATTAATGTAGGAAAGTGTGGCCTGAAGTGTGCTTCTGAGACATGGGAAGTTAGACATAATGAATAGGAAAATGTGCAGTTAAATTTGGATATTTTTTGTAGGTGAATGATGGAAATTGCACAGAAGTGATGTGTAAGTAATGCACATAAAATTAGTTACTATGGCTTACTGCTTCTGAAACAGAGGAGAATGTACCAGTAGGTGCCTGACAATAGCTCCCCAAACAAGTCTCTAAGCTGCATAAACACTCACAGGTCCCAGCAGCCACCAAGAATGCAGACTGACAATTTGGGGATTTTATTTTGATGATTCCTCTTTCCCTCCTGCCCTCACTTATCACAAGGGCTTTTCTGTGGCTATACGGATGGGAGCTCCCGATGCATGATGTTTAAATAGTGAACTTCAGTTTCTGGAGGGTAAATTCATATAAAATGCATTTCCTCTCTGTGTACTACTGAAAACAAGTATATACACGGTCTAATTTGTTTATACAATCTCAGAGATGGACATGTGTTGTACATGAAACTAAAAGAACAGCTGGCTCAAGCTAGATCCTCTAGATTGGAAACACTAATTAATGTTTTTCTAAAGGCTGTATCTCGTATTGCAAGTCATCCAGGACTAAGGAGGAAAGATATTCACAGCAAGAAACCCAGCATTTTAATATTTGTATGCTACTGAAATCTCCATTCTAAAGCAGCACAAATTTACCCTGATTTTTTTTTTTATCTCTTTCTGTATTCCTAAATGGCTTTGCAATAGTTAGGATTTAGCATAAAATTATTACAAAGACAGAAGGCACTGGGCAACTAGTTTTTCTCTATTCCAGTATCCTTATCTACTTTTTTATCTACCTTTCTACTCCGGTAATGGCAGTGGTCTAGCCAGTGGAGGAAGTCTTGGATAACCATTGCCTGGTAGGAGCATGAAGAGCTGGTGCTTCTCAAAGCAGAGCCACACATCTGGGACTCTTCCCTCAGCCTTCTCCCTGCAATGTTTATGTAAGTCTTGTGAAATCCTGAGAAAGTCAATCCCCTGAATATTGTTCCAGTTGCAGAGGACAAGAAAGCACTGTTTTCCTTGTCTGTGAGCTCCACAGGTTAGCCTGGGGTTCCTATTAGTGGGCTTGGGTCTTCTTTCCATTGACATCAGTGTTCAGGTCTTTATTTCGGCCTCCTTGCTTCCTGCCATGCTGGCAAAACACTCCCAGGTAAAATTAACACAGTGGCTTTGGTGGCCTCCTATTAGGCTGTGCATTGCCTTGCTGGCAGAGGCTGTCCCTCTCTATCTTCCTGCCAGATTTACTGTCTATCAAGAGAGCTTCAAGAGATTTTTCAAACTGCATGTTTGAAATACAGAAGATCTTTCCATGGAGCAAAAGACAAAGTTTTGTTCCTTTCTGGAAAGCATCTAGCTGAACTGACATGAGTTAACTCTTCCAGCAACCATCTCAGGTAAATACAATATTCATGTTTGGAGATGAGGAACATTAGGGTAGCTGTTGTACCGAGTGATGTGGTTTAGTGGTATGATGGTGATGAGTCAAAGGTTGGACTAGATATCTTAGTGATCTTTCCAACCTTAAGGATTCTATGATGTTATGAACATTTTGCTCTGGATATGGAAAACTAGGTCCTGTCCAGCACATTCAGAACGGATAAACAAGCAGTCAGACATCACTTTAATGGTGAAAATAACTTTGTGTGGATGACAGAATGAGGATAAATGCGTTTAATATGAAATCTTGTTATAGGTGGATGCATAAACTGTGCATCTCATACACAGTAGCAAGTATAATTAATAAAGCATTTTTAAGGTTCTTATAGCACGAACTGTGTGTGGAAACTTCTTCCTTTCCATTAGTATCTTAATATATGGGCAAAACAGGCAGCCGTTGAAGCTAGTCTGAGAGGAAAAGCAAAAGCCTAACAGGAGGCTTTGTGTACAGACTCGGGCACTGCTGCTTTAGGAAGGGTTTTGGCTACATGAGGAGAGAGCAGCTTTGCAGCAGCTCTGCCCCATCCTTCAATAGGATGCCAACTGTACCCAAGCAGTGCTTACAGCTGGAGAGTGGATGCTCCAATTGGGCTGCCAGTTGGGTTAAGACCTGCTCTATCCTTGCCCCCTCTTAGCCTGTGTGAAGTTGAACCTCTCTGTGTTTGTATCCATGACACTGATTGCAGCATGCCTCTCTGCTGTTGCAGAGCAGTAGTTTGAGGTGTGAATCAGTGGCTGCTCTCTGCTGATAGTCTTCTGCCCTGATTCTGATAGCAATGATAGCTATGTGGTGCCCTTTGTCTCAGTCAGAGCGCAGCAAAAGGGAAAAACTCTCAGTGATGCAAATGCTGCAGTTTCATTTCTAATGTTATTTTACTATCTGGAAAAAAAAACTTAGCACTGCCTGAGGGCTTCTGCACTTGTTATGCCTTGTGACTAATGCAAAAAAGTGCTTAAGTGCAACTCTTCCTTTGTAACTGGACTCACCATGTATTTACCTAAGCCATTCTCTTTTGGGGACAGCTACATTTAATCATGCGTGCTTGAATCACAGTTTGGTGCTCCTCAATTTAGCACTGGCCATCCAATATTTTTATCTCTGTACTAGGGTCAGAACAGAGAAATAATCACGTGAGATTCAGCAAGGCTTTATGTGTCATACAGAGTACAGATGCTAATCTTCTACAGGCAAACTCACTTCCCACCAAATGTAGCTGATAGAAATACAGAGGAGTCAAATTCTCCATATATATATAGACAGATATTTCCTTGAGAATTTGGTGAAACTGCTGTGCAGGGTCAATAATAAACATAAAGCAGTCTTCATGCAAAAGCAAAGAGTTCCAAGGTGAGAATAGAGGTGTTCAAGTTGATGGCCAGGACAGAGGCACAGGCTTAGTGCAGGGTATGTTTGTTAGGGTTTCACAGCACAAGATCTGTTAATGCATTAAGAGGGGTTACATCGGTGGAAATATCTGTGCTACACAAAGGCCTAAAGTAAGAAGACACATGTGGCCCAATCATTTTGGAAATCTTAATCTATTTATCCTCTTTAGTATCCATCTTGTTAAACATGCAGAGCACTAAATAAATTGGTGCAACTTAAATATTTATCAGATATCTATCTCCCTGCATGTTTAAGTAGCAAGCAGGCAGCCAGTCAGAAACATTTCCTTTTCTCCCCATCTCTCCAGGATCATCTGCATTTCTCCTCTTCTCTTCAAAGGCGCAGCAGTGGGGTCATTGCAATGTGGATGGGATCTCAGGCTGTGTCTCCATGGCCAGGTGGCTCGCACAGGATGCTGGAGCAGAGCCCATCAGGGACAAAAGGCACAGCCCTGGCTGCAGGGTCAGCTCTTGGTATGACAGTTTCATGCTGTTTCTCAGCTTTGGTCACAGCTATGAGCAGGTGTTTCAGCATATTTTTATTTGGAACAAGTTTTGTTTACCTCTGTGCTTCCAAATCTTTCTGGAACACCAAGGTGTTCTGTTGTTATAACATTTGCTGCAAATAAAAACTTCTGCATGTTCACTAAGAAGTTCAAAGGGAAAAAAAATCAATTATTGTAATGTACTACAAAAACACAGAAGCCATTAATACAGCCTCATCCCATATTCTGTTTCTACTGGTGACCATGGTATGTTTTAATGGTTCAAACACTTGTGCCAGGTGCACACAGAGCAGTGTAATTAGAATTCATTTCCAACCACTTCACACTGTGCTGATGCCATTGGAACACAAACACACTCCCCGCTGCCTGCAGTGAGGAGGGGAAACAGCAACGAGGGGTCCTGGCCCAAGGACAGTGTGCTGCAGAGCTGGGTTTGGTCACCACAGGCATCAGTCCTGCAGCAGCTCCACTGGACCTGGAAATGTTTGGTTTTGAGCTCCCTGCTTCCAAACTGCATAAATGGTGATAGGGCTGATACAGCATTTCTATTTTGCACTTCAATAGCATCTTCCTCCTTGGAGCCATGCACTTCACAAACATTTCCATTTGCTTTTTACCAGCAAGGAAATAAATGAAAAGAGAGATTGTAATACTTTTCTGTCACATGCATTACAAATTGGTCACAAAATCAACAAAAAAAATCAAAACTCTCTGACTCCTAGTTTTGTGCTATTGCAATTCTGCTCTGCATGCAGCCAAGAAGGCTGGTGGGTATGTAAGTATCTTCACTGCACTCAGTGTGGCAGCTAGTTATCAGCTGTTCAGTGATGACCTCTGAAGAATTTCAGGTTGTGTCTTTATGGACCCAGCTCTGTGCCTTCCAACACCTTCCAATGACACATTCTTGCCCCATAAACGGAGGCATTCAAAACCAGGTTGGATGGGGCCCTGGGCAGCCTGACCTAGTAGATGACAGCCCTGTCCACAGCAGGGGGGCTGGAACTGGATGATCGAGGTCCCTTCCAACCTAAGCCATTCTGTTCTGTGATCCTGTGACGCAAGGTGTGGAGTGTTCCTTATAAATTATGCAGGTGATACTATTTTGAGAGACACAAGCATTTTGGAGACATGCTTTTGCAAAGCATACTTGATAAATGAGTAAATTCCTAATCAAATATACGAAGTTAAGGAAATGGAAGTGCTAAAGAGGGAAGAATCAAATGTAATAAAAAATAGTATTAATTAAAAGCAACATAAAGACCACCAGTGAACAATAGCCTGGATAACAGAAGATTCTGGAATTTGCAAAGACACAAATATACCAAGTATGCACCAAAGATGGAGTGCTCTTTTCAAAAAGGCAAATTCAGCAGTGCACCAAGAGGAACACTCTTGGCACGACCAGAGAAGCCATCAGCTTGCTTCCTTCAGGAAGGTGATACAATCACACACTGGCACAAGGGAATGGAGTTTCTTAAGGGTATATACAAATTATGGAGATGTTGGTAGAGAAAAATGAAAACCTGACTGTTAGGATAACTTTGAAGGGGCTGGGTTTTGATCCAGAAAACAGAAGAACAGAGGAAGGACATGGTAACATGCTCCAGTGCATGTTCCAGTATTTGAACAGTGCTATAAAAACAGAGACAATCAATTATTCTCCATGTCCACTGGGGGTAGGATAAGAAGAACTGAACCCAGTTTGCAGAACAGAGTATTTAGGTTAGATATTAGGAAATGTTACTAATTATGAGCATAATTAAACTTTGGACCAGGCCTCCTAAGGGACACAGGGCATCTGCTCTTGTTCCAGACAGTGCTGGACAATGCCTAGGGGGGCTCTGGACGTTGCAGATGGGAAATGGGGCCGAACCCCCTCCCTACTCAGTGTCTGTGATGCATTTCTGGAGCTCTGAGATGCAGTGCCCAAATGAAACAATATTCTTGATGCTGCTCTCTGTCCTAGCAACTGTCTGTTCTCTGTAGCAACTTCTAGACAGAACGCAAGGGGCTAAGCTAAAAAGTTAGCTCCACCTGGTTGAACAACTCAATGTAAGGCTGAATAGAAGTGCTCCAGAGTTATGTTTTATTTTGGTCGCAAATGAGTTCAAAATGACTTCATGGTACGATCAAAGCACTGCTAAATCTGGGCTAAACCTTTTCCTGCCCACTGAGAAGAAATGACATTCCGCAGATTTGAAATACAGCAACTGAGGCTGCCTGGATACAAAGGTTAACCTAGACAGATTAATATGAGCCCGCATAAATCTCTTAATGCTATTCCAAATGCTAATAGTGACTGACATTATAGGGTTTCCTGGAACTAATTTAGGAAGACGAGAACAGTTTGCAATAAAAAAATTGTTTATCTAATAGGAAGAGCAAAATTCTTTAATTACCAGGCAATTTAACCAATTATGATCTCATTTAATACAGAAATAATTTCTAAACACAGAATACTTCTGTCTGATTTCCCAGACGCTGCACTATCCTGCACAGTGCTTTCCAAGCAGAGATTCAGATGTGTTGACAAAACCCTGGGAGAAAGACAACTCTAATTACAACCATTTTTCTCTAAGTTAGGGAGGAGGGGGCAGATAGATGCACAGGAGAGCTTTTAGCTTTGCTACGGCTGTCCCCCAGTCTTTTGTTTCAAACCTTGAAACAGGCAGCCCTGCTTCAGAGGAAATGAAACTCTTCTCCTCAGCACACAGGTGTTCCTTGGAGATGCGCTTGAAGCTTTTTGCCCATGCACACTCTTCCTTTTTATTTCTTTTATAGAAATGACAAATGTGAGACTATTGTGGATCTGGCAGAGGCATAGCTCAAGTTGTAAGAGCCTTGGGGAGCTGAGCCATTTGACTGTGAGTAATCCTAGCTCCCAAACAGAATGTCAGAGCCTGGTAGTATTGCAAATCCTGCTTCAGCAGCAAGGAACACTGTGGAAGATTTTCTCCCTCCCTAAAATTGGTGAGAAAATGTATACTGAAAATCTTTAGGCACCCAATTATAAAATGTACTAGCTTGCTCCTCCATCACAGTACTTCAGTGTTAAAAATGAAATTTGGTTTCGCTGTCAAAATCAAAAGACAACATATTCAGCCTACTGTCTTTCAGAAGCAGCAAAAAGGCTGCAAAAAATGAGTACTGAAGTGGTTATATTATACACAGTCTTATGCTGGAAATTCAACTGGGAGGTTTTTTCAAGGGCTGTGTCAGTAAGTACAAATTAGTAACATTTGATGTACACCAGAACTCCAGGTTGGCTGACAGCTACACACAGGTAGAACTCCTCTCGTGGGGTTTAAGTAAACTGCATTCCAGTTCCAGAGCAGACTTTCCTACTCACAGATTTCACATGGGCAGGAAATGTTTGTCATGTCATTTCTCTGCTCTCACAATTTGGCAACAGTTGAGTGGAACTGACCTGCATACTTTTTTATAATGTTTTGCTGGGTTTTGCCCAGTATACTGAGATACATTGCAAGCTACTTGAAATATATGTAGTCATAAAACCAGCCTGCAATGTGCATGTTTAGTAATACGAAACAGCTGCTAAAGAAAGCTCAAAATACATCCAATGTGCACTTTTTAATTGTCTGCTTGTACTGCATCAGCCCTCGGCTCATACAGAATATATAAACTAATATATAAAATGTTTTACTACAGTGCATTGCGGAGTACTTTTTACAGGATGATTGCTTCTACAACTGAAATACGATTTGGGAATTTATTTCTTTTCCTCAGTACAAATAGCAATAGCTACAAATCTGCCAAAGCAAATATATAAGCCTGTACAGAAGCAGAGGCAGCTTGTGGTGTAACAGAAAGTGATCTGGCAGCCTTGGAAAAGCTTTCCTAAATGTAGTGAAAAGTCCCCTCATCTGGACATGTAAAGTGAGACACATCAAAACAACTCTAATCCTTTGGTACTGAGGGACTGTTCATAGCTCTTATGCAGCTGTTCATAAGAGTAGAAATGAAATTGGAAGCTGGATGTAGACAAGTAAATTAAAGCTAACAGTTTTATTTGTTAATAAGGGAGCAAGTGGCCATTCAGACAGTTCATATTCCCACAAAGATCTGCTGCTGTCTGAAGTCTTCCCTCCAGAAGTCTGCTGTGCCTGATGAGTTTGATGTTGAAATCAGTATGTGAGCCTCCATGACTTGATGTATGTTGTACATATGAATCACACGCAAAGCAGTCAGAACAGTCCTCCCTGGCTCAAAAAACCACGAAATAGCACTTCATCATTCATTTTCTTATTAGACAAAGAGCAGACCAAAAACCACAGGACTTGATGCAGGTGATGAGTAAGTACCAGGATGAAAGTTTCGTCTTCCCTTCACCCAGACTGCATTCAAACTCTGTTTTCTGTGCCTGCATGGCCAAAGGATGCGCTCAGGTGAACAATGTCCTGCCTGGCTCCCGGGGCTTCAGCATCCCTTGAAGATAATACATGATCTAATACATTCGCAGCCAGAGACTGAGCGAAGAGCAAACCAGCATAACAACGATGATGTGTCCTGGCTGCACTCACCAGCACGACTGTGAGCTCAAGCACAGAGGCAGGGAAGTCTCAGCCTGCAGCGGGGCAGATCCAAGTGGCACACCGAGGTCCTGGGTGTGAGGCTTGCTCCTACTCAGGCTAGAGTTCAAGAGTACAGTTTAGCTTCAGGGCAGCGAGAGCCTCAGGCACCCTCCAATACTGTGTTTCTTGTTCGCAAATACTTTGTGTTGCCATGAAATACTTTAATGCGGAAAATAATTTGACATTCTGACTTGCTAAAAGGCAAAGGAGCTCAGCTAAAGGTCAGCTTCTCTTCTTTATGTTTTTACCAGTGGGAACATTTTTTCCCTTCCCTGGTCTTTCATCCTTTAATCAGCAGGGAGGTCAAATACAGAAAATAATGAATTAATGAGAATATTAGTAAAAAATCCCATCTCCTCCATAAAATTCTGAAAACATTTTCCTTAATAAGAAAAAATCCATTACATTACAGAGGAGAAAATGGCATTTATGCTTGAAGCAAGTTACCATCAGGGCTGGAATCTTCTCTTGCTCAGCCCTAATAAAGATTTTTGTGCCAGCCCTGAGAGGGCTGAGAAACAAGCTGCGAGGTGGCAGAGGAGAAGCTGCACATCTGCTTTGCATGATAACAGCGCGTTGGGAGCAGGCTGCCTTCCCAGTGTCAATGGAAAGCAAGGCTTCAGGATTGGAAGGGACAGAAATACTGCTTCCTTTAAGTGTGCACTTTAACGAATGAGAGAGAGGAAAAAGCTCACGACTGAGCCCAGAAGCATAGGCTAAGTTATAAGAAAAAGTGTTCTCTGCCACTCTACAAGAAACTTAGTGATCAGACACAAAGGACTCCGCAAAGGACTAATAAGAGTCACCCTATCCTGTTAATAAATGCTCAGCTGAGGTACGGTCTGTGTGAGATAAATAGTTACCTCATGCAGTTCATTTGAGGAGACTTGCACTAGTTGTAAAGTTAATAATAGAAACTGGGGCGAAGGGGCCTTGTCAGGTTAACACTGTGATGTGTGCTGTTTGTGTGCTCCCTGCAAGACGTTGTGAGTTGTGGTGGTGTCATTCTCCCTGGAAACATAATGAACAGATGGATGCTTCCCTTTCTGGTACTTTCTTTTGCTACCGATATTCTATATTGATATTAAAAATAACCTTCTCCCAATCTTCTTTACTCCTGTCAGGCAGAATTTACTCCAGAGCAGACAGACAAAAGAAGGTCACTGCAGCAGCTAAGCTCATAAGGTAGGATTACGTTTTGTGGGAGGCATGGGAGAACTACACTGCATGAGGGGACTTCTGCATATCGAAGGGTCACCCACAGAGAGGAAAATGGATCCATTTCTTCCTGAAAATTGACTTCTGGGATCAACATGTTTGCTTCTGTGCTAGCTTTCAGGAGTGCACTCAGTTTGGCTGATTAATTATTTCTGCAGTGGTTTGTTCCTACTGATATACAGATATTCACTTTAATAACTTGTCTAAACTGTATGTTACAACCTTTCCTGCCTGTGGGATTGCACAGGTCCTAGCTCTTGTGGCCACATCCTCCAAGCTCCTTGTTACATACAGCTGCTGCAGAGATCCCATGATCCAAGTCTCTGCATCACTGCAGCTGGAGTAGCTGTTAGCCATTTCTCCCCAGTCTTCTTTCAAAAAAACATTAGAACCTGGGCAAGCTCCTTTTGTTCCAGGGCCAAAAGGAGATGTGCCTTTCCCATTGTAATTTCAAGCTTCTTTGACACACTAATTTATCAGAATGCCACACATCAAGACTTGCAAGCAAAAATAAAACATGGAGATGATGGCAAAACTGGGTGGGGGAGCTCAGAGAAGAAGTGACAAGCGCAGAGCACATGCATCATGCAATCCCTGTCATCTTGTAACTTTATCTCCGAAATCTGTTAGAGCAACTAGTAGTGTTTTCCATCAGATGAAAAGAAATGAATATAATTCTTAAGCTGTTTGAGGAGTTGTCATGCAGATCTATCACAGTTGTGAGGAGGGGGCAGAGCGCAGTGTAATGGCAAGGCGTATAGCTGACAAAGCACCAGCTCTGTGAAGGCGTGAAGTGATGTACAGCGGCATAAATCTTGTGTTCGAATGAAGGCAAGCTTTACTGAGATTATATCACAAACTGGCATGAATCAAAGGTCTACGATGAAATGCCATGCTATTTGCTAAGTCTGAGAATGAATGTGAGTCAGATTGTCTATTTCCTTTATTCTTTTCCCTCAGGAGTAAGAAATTAAACAAATATGTTGTAAGCTATAGCACACAGCAATTGTGCTGTTTCCCACCATTCTTATAAGTCCTGATCCTTCCTTTAAAATTTCTGTGGTTGGTGTATAATAGTGCAACATGTTCTTTCCTTAACATTTCCCTGCCTCCTGTCACCCCAGCCCCCTATTTTCCCAGCGTCTGCAGAGTCCGGGCTACAAACTCACACAGACCATAATCCTTTAAGCCTCACATCCCACAGGAGAATTAAGGACAAGGCAACTGTGGATGTCAGAGAGGGGACAGACAACAGGGACAGGAACATGAGCAGGGGGAGGATATGGGTACATGGGCAGGCACTGAGTGCTGCCAGGTTGGTTGTGAGGGCCTGTATTTCTCCTGCCCCTGTATTTCTGGCTCAGACAGAGGGCAGGGCTAGGCAGAAAGAAGAGTCAGGAGGCAGGGAAGGACTTTGAGGTTATAATCCATAGAAACTTGAGAAAAATGGTAACTGGGGTACAACGTCTGTAAACCACTTATCTCTACAACCCCAGCGCAGGGAAGGCACACTGTTTCTCTCTCCCACATTCATGCACGCTTCTCTCCCTGACAACACTCAGAAAACAGCCAGGGGAAGTCTAAATGCAACATAAGGGCTTTTTAGCCTCAATCTTTTTCTTTCTGGGAGAGGAGAAGGTTGGACATCTGATTTTAGCTCTCTTCAGGCAATGCTATACCTAGTGCAACTATGACTAATGAAAAAGGTTATTTATCTAATAGACCTTTAATCATAGGCACTGCTTAAAAATCAATTACATGATACAGCTTATAGTTAAGCTCTAAAACTCGTGTATCTTCCTGTTATCTGAGGATTTTTCTCTGAGATAACAGAGATGATTGATACTCAGCCAGATTTCCAAATGCTCAGTGCAAACAAGCACAGAGCAGGTTTCTTCATCCAGCTGTTCCTATTTTGGACACATATTTCAGAGCAGGTTTTCAAGGGCCTTAGAACCTACTGTGCTGTGGTTTGACAGAGCACTTCCTCACTGATGTCAGCAATGAGGGGTTTTACTATTCTGGGGACCGGAGTGCTGAGATCATTTAAAAGTTCTGACCACAAAGGATAAAGACAGAGGGTGTCTTGATGAATTTTAGTCCAAGTGTCCCAAAACAGAAAGGACCACAGGAAAAAAAATGTGTGGTCCCTGGAAGAGAAGTTTTCTTGATATTCTTTCAGCCTGCTCTGACTGTGTGCAGTTTTCACATGTTCCCTTTTTCAGATGTGGCAGCAGCACACGTGCAAATCTGGTAGCAGCATGTTCACGGCCAAATGTCAAGCAGGTAAATGTACAGCCAAGCAAACCTGGCCTCTGCTGTGACATGGACGGGGACTGCAAGCTGGTGCAGTATTTCCCACTTCACAGTTGTCCACCCCTACCTGACATGCAGAAGAAACATCAGGGAAAGGTCAACAGCTGCTCAGAGCACTTTCAGGCCAGACATACACTTGGCTTGCCAGCAATACAGTGGGAGGCAGCTGAAGAGGTCAGGCTTCCATCCACCGTATCTCAGTGACACATTAACCAGGTCTTTCTCAGAAAACACATTTTTAGTACCTAACATGGATAATGTTCATCAGGAAACTGGTGTTGCCTTAGTTCGCTGAGGAAGCACCTTCATTAACAGAGCTGCTCTTGATTTAGCCTAGTTTGAACTCTTCTGTGTGAACTCATGTCTTTTTCCTGTAAATCTAGTTGTATGTCCTGCTTGCAAACTGCAGCCACATCTCACTTAACAGCCCTGTGGTAGCCTACCATTAACCTCTACTAAATCTATTGCGTTAATTAGTAATCCAAAAGAAAATCTTAGTGTCTTCAGCTCCAGAAGGGCTCAATGTCCTTAATTTTCATTCAACACGCCTCTCTTCCATATTCCCACATGGCTATCTTTGATTTCTGGCTTACTCTTCTGCTGTTATTTATTGCTGTAGCTATGTGCCTTCACTCTGCAGTTTAAAATCAGTCAAATGGCACCAAGATTCAGCTTCTCTCTTCTAACACTGCACAGAAGTGCTAGAAATCAAACCCACCAGATCATTAGATTAATAGTGTTGGTTACATGCAGCCTATTGTTTGGAAGGCAAATTCTCTTGTATTTAGAAAATTTTCATCTGGAGCTTAAGAAGGAGCGGTACTTCTAAATTTGAAGACTATCTGCCTAACTTAGCACACTTGTCCTTTTGCAATCGTTTTCTGTGTCTCACCAAAGCTATAGCATCACCTGCCTTTGACACACTGCTTGGGTACATAGGAGAACTGTAACAAGAGCTGAGACAAGAGCCTCTGGCTGAGCTCTGTGCTGTACTCTCCAGCTTGGGTTGCAGCACTCAAGCTGAACAATCCAGGAACTGTGCTGGTCAGAATAGTTGTTCTTTCTGTGTGGAGCCAATGTGGCAGCTTGTTCTACAATGTACAGTGCTGGCAAATGCCCTGAGTTGAAATACAGGTAAAATTCAGCCATGCCAAATACTGCTTGTGAGAAAAATATTCAATCCTTGGTCAAAGTTATAATAGCAAGACAGCCTCCTGCAATAGCAGAAGCCTTGGTTTCATAGAATCACAGAATGGTTGGGGTTGGAAGGGACATTAAGGCCCATCCAATTCCAACCCCCTGCAGTGGACAGGGCTGCCACTCACCAGCTCAGGCTGCCCAGGGTCCCATCTATCCCTGGCCTCTAGGGATGGGGTACCCGCAGCTTCTCTGGGCAGCCTGCCCTAGTGTCTCACCACTGTCTGAGTAGAGAATTTCTTCCAAACATCTAACCTAAATCTCCTCTCTTCTAGGTTAAAGCCCTCCCCCTCCCATCCTTGGTGTCTTTCTACTTGCACGAAGTCATTTCCACCAGTGTCCTCTCCATCAGTGCTTTCAGGACCTCTGAGGAGCCAGTGTGGTCCTAGATGTCCAGCAGAAGTTCCTGCTTCGCCCTGAGTGGTGATGCTGGGCAGTGGAGGGCCTGGTAAGAGTTGTAGAAATTGTTCCCAAACCCAATGACTTGATATTGCAATGAGGGGTGTGGTTTTGAAATACCAAAACTGCAAATAAAAATCACAGAGGGCAACTGAGGAAAGCGCAGGAGCCTTTGGAAGTGTGTTACTGTGTCATGGCATAAGGAAAGTTGCATCTTGTCTGACCGAGGTGTCACTGGGCTCAGAAACAAAGTCACTTTGAAGAAAAAACATGGACTCCAATCCCAAAAGAGGCGATAACCTTGTCAGGAAAGAAGGGCATCCACCGGGAGGAGTGAAACGAGATGTTCTTACAACAACTGATGAGAGAGGTAACCCGGCGGGGAGGAGAGCCGTGCCCGCGCTGCCGCAGCCCGCCCAGCAACAGGTCGCGTCCGCAGCGCACCCACCGCGCCGCAGCCCGGCCCGAGCCCCCGGGCCGCCCCCACGGCGCCCAGTGGGGCGAAACGCCTCACGCTCCTCCTCTTCCTCCCCCTCTCCCTCCTCCGGCCCCGGCCCGCCGGGGTGGTCTCGCAGCCCGGCCCGGGGCAGAGCCCGCCCTCCGTAATCCATGCGCGGACGGCACCGTCGCTGCGCTCTGAGGCGGAGCGGGCCGAGCCGGGACCGGAACCTCCGTCTCCCCGACCGCGCTCCGCCGGTGAGTGCCGGGCGCGGTGTGCGCGGGGAGGGGCGGCAGGTGGGGCGGGGCTCCTCCCGCTGCGGGCGGCACAAGTGCTGCCCTTCCCGGAGAGAAAGTGCGGCGGCGGCGCGGGAGAGCTCCTTCCTCGGGAACCGGGTGAGGGGAGCGAGCCGGGAGGAGGGCTCGGTTTGGGTGTCGGGAGAAGCCGGTTGTGGGAGCGGCGGGGATGGCTCCGGCTGCGGGAAAGGAAGGGGCTGCGGCACGGCGGCGTGCGGGGAGCCAGGGCGGGTCCGCCCGCGGAGGAGAGCCGGGCGGCGGGGACGGGGAGAGAGGAGCGAAGAGCTCCGGGGATGTCCGGCCCCTGGGTGGGGGGGCCGGGGCCCTCCGCATTGCTTCGTCGCGGGGAGGAAGCCCCCCGCCTCGGCGCTGCGGCGGAATGGTGGCTGCGGGCAAGGAGGGCGGCTCGCCCCTTCCCGCCGTGGGAGCGCGCTGCGGCGAGCGCCGCACCTGGGGCGGCTCGGCCTCTCCGCGGCGAGGGGAGCGCGGCGGCTCCGCGGCGGGGCGGCTGCGGCGACAGGCATCGCTTATCGCCATCCGAGCGCCGTGCGGGGGGAAGCGGCCGGAGAAACTACCGAGCGGTCCGCGTTCCGGCAGAGCTGAGGCGCCCGCGCTGCTGTGCGGATCGAGGACTTGGCGGCGTGGCAGGGGGCTGAGCCTCGCCGGCGCAAGTAATTGTAAAGATGAGGGAAACTTGGTCCGAGCTGCGAGGGAGCGCAGTCCGGTCTGCTGTTGGGGCTGCGCTCAGCCCTCGCTCGTTCCCGTTGCCGAAAAGCAATTCTAATTATGAGATGGCTTTGTGGTGTTCAAGTGATGCTGAGGAGTGCTCTCCCAAGAAAAGGCTTTATGAGCACCGGGGTAAACGCATCGCTTAGCCTCATATTAGGTATTTGGTTTTGGATCATTTAGTGAAAACATAAACTTTTAGGCAGAAAGTCAGAGCGGTAGATCTTCTGGGAAGATATCTCACTTGAAGTTTATTTGTGTGCATATGTTAGTAAACTGCTGTGACTTCTATAGCAGCAGACAGTGTGGGGTTGGCTGGTTGGTGAGTGGGTTTTCTTGGTTCTGCTGGTTTTGTTTGTTAGGGGAGTGGGGGAGTGTTGTGTATATTTGTGTAGTTCATACACAACCAGCTAGCAGCTCAACGCTAACCTGGGTTCCACATACCCATGTTCCAGACTTGAGTGCTTCGCATTGAGCACCAACAAGCACAGCAGGTGCCTCCTGTAGCTCCCAGGGGGGGGGATTTTGTTTGTGTAGGTGCCATCAGGCAGTTCTGCAGTCCCTGGTGCTTACTGGGCTTATTTGCATTCTACTCCTATGGCAACAGGTTGTAATCCTTGGTAGGCTTGAGAGAGATTGTGTCAGAAAACTGTACCTTTCTGACTTGATGGCATCTGGCTAGCTGGCTGTAATGTATCTCGTTTGCAGTTTTGTTTTAATGCACATCCGGGAGTTGAAGGCCAGCTGTAGCTACCTGTGTTGTGGCTGTCGTAATTAATTTCAGTCTTCTGCTGGTTGCTTTCGCTCGAACCTTGAAGGGTATTATGGACTTGGGTTTTCAAATGACTAATTAAAAAACATAACAAATGCAGCCAGCTTTTCAGGGTGGGCTTCCTGCGGACAGCTGCTTCTTCCCCTGTTCCGACCTGGTTTGCTGCCAAGAGGCTTCCACGTTGAGTTTGAGCAATGTAGCCTCTGGTTGATTGAATTTCAGTTCACAGGGTTAATCATAGCCACATGACTGCACTGCAGAGTTGTATTTGCATGGATTGCAATGTTAAATGGGAGGCCGGTCCTGTAGTAACAAAGAGTGGGGCATCGTGATGCTTCTGAGGAGGATATCACAATGCTTCCGAGTTCTGCTCATTAGTGTAGGTACCATCATAACAGCAGTTACTGAACTTCTGCATCTCAATTTGTCTCTTCTTCTTAAACTTGCACTGCAGTTGCTGAAGCATTATTGGTTTTGGAAAGCACTGCAGTTTGTTTGTTTTTTAATATGATGTGATAATATTGCAGCACACAGGGCAAAGCAGTGATGATGTTCTCCACACAGTGCTTTTTTTTTTTAAAAAAAAAAAAAAAGCCTAAGAATTCAGTTTAGTGACTTATGTGGGATACTTAGGTGACAGCTGCAGAATAAAAAGCATAAGCTCCACTCTTGTAAAGTGGATGCTTGCAAACTGCACAGAAAATAAAGTTTTAATTGCTACACATCTTCCATAGTTAACAGATGGTTATTTTCTTAATCAAAATAGTAATGAAATGAACACCTTACTTGATAATTATTGGAAGCACTCCGAAGGTTCACACAGTTGATTTTTCTCTCCCTGTTTGCTTGAACATGGCACAAGTTGTGCAAGCAAACTCGTGCTGATGTCACACTGCTTTGTAGGAAATGAGACGGCCACACACTGCAGTGAGGATTATCATGAATGGTATATATGTCATTTCTATTCATATACCACGCTTGCACTTCTCACAGTTTCATGGATTGATTTTTTTTTTTTCGCTTTCAACACTGTTCATCTAGCATATTCAGCTACTAATATGCTTCCCGCTCAGGTTGTTTTTTTTTTTTTTTTTTTGGTTTTTTTTTTTTTTTTTTTTATAGTTACTGAGATGAAGGTAACTACGGGGAGCTTGTTACATCAGAGTTATTTTTAGGTAGGTTGAACAGCTATTGAATGCTCACAGGTAGCCTGAGTTATAGGTTTAATAGTGCTTCTGCAAGTTCCTGCTCACTATTAATGAAGCCTTTATATAGTTTAGGGATGATCTGGTGTCAGCCTGAAGGAATCACTCAATAAGCCTGTATACACCAAGTTCATTGCGATGGATTTGCCAGTAATGGGAGAAGGAGCACATCTGGTTGAATGCTGCAGGTTCTTTGATTTGCAAGATGCCTGCCTGCTTTTTGAGAAATACTGAATTTCGTAAAGGCTCAGCTGAAAATTATACAGACTTGGAGATTTGTGTAGTGTCTTTGGAGTGGAAAGGTGGTTGTACATCTCTATTCAGCAATATATTGTTTGTGTCTGCAGTACAGGTAGTGTCCTTGCAATTTCAGTAGCATCCTTTTTGTGAAACCGCCAGGATTCAATATCAGCTAGTGGATGAGTTCACTCTTCTGCCAGGCATTATTTTTCAACATCAGAAGGATGTGTTGGTACTGCTTTGTTTTCCCATTTGTACAATTAGATCTAGTTTAAATTGTACTTAGCCTAAAATTTGGTCTGTTTGGGGTAGGGAAACAAAAAACAGTTGTATGCATCTTCCTCTTCCCCCTTCTCTCTAACAGAACAGCTCACAACAGAAAACATGCCCTGTCTTCTAGCTCTGCCTTAGGACACCAGTTATGGTCATCTTCCTCTCCAGTTTTATCATTCACAAACACCCCTAGCATTCCCATGTAGTGTTTTCAGCCTGTTTTTGTCTGTGTCTGTAACTTCTGCAGGGGTCAGAGATGGTGTGTGTTATCTCCTGATTTGCTGAGCTCTTGGAGTGCATTGAGAAGTCTCCAGAGCACTCAAATTTACACAGAAAGTGTTCCAACTTTCTAGTAAGAGTTCAGCTTGGTTTATTTTATTGAACTTGCAAAACCTTCTCAGATTTGTTATTAGGAGAAAATAAAAATCTATTGCACTTAATTGGGATTTTGTGATACTTTATTCCATGGAGTTTTTGTAGATCTGATAATAAACTGCCATCAAAGCAATTTGCATTTTCTTTTGATTTCTGCATTCAGCCATGGTGTGGCAGGTGTATTAAAGAAAATTGTGCTGAGAAAAATCTCAAGAATCTCAGTCTCAAGAAATGATTGAAGGGGGAAAAATAATATGTTGGAGCTGGATAATTGATGGAACACTCTCTTATGGGGACAGGCTGAGAGAACTGGGGCTGTTCAGCCTGGAGAAGAGAAGGCTCCAGGGAGACCTGAGTGCAATCTTTCAGTACCTGAAGGGGGGCTGTAAGAAAGGACAGACTCTTTAGCAGGGTCTGTTGTGATAGGATAAGGGGAAGTGGTTTCAAACTAAAAGAGGTGAGATTTAGATTGGATATAAGGAAGGAAAAAAATTATGCAAAGCACTGGCACAAGTTGCCCAGAGAGCTGCCCCATTCCTGGTGACATTCAAGGTTGGGCTGGATGGGGCTCTCAGCAACCTGATCCAGCTGTAGGTGTCCCTGTTCAGTGCAGGGCACTTGGACCAGATGGCATTTAAAGGTCCTTTCCAACTAAATGGTCCTGTGATAATTTTTTTTTTCTGGCATTATTATTTAACTAAGCATATCTTTCTGGAATGGAAATCCATATTTTTTTTTTTTTAATGTCTGCTAAGATTTTATATTTCAGTGTTGGGCGTTATATAGAGAGAAACACATAACATTGGCTCTTTCAGTATGGCTTGGTAACTCTGATGTTCATGGGATTATATAACTGTTTTTCTTGGTTTTCACTGGGCATTGGGTGGAAAAATAGATTTAAGTTTTCCTTTTTAGCTAGATTGGGTTTCAGGGAAACAAGATTGTCCCTAGTTCTTTGATCAGGTTTTGTATTTCTGTGTTCTGTGTTTTTCTTGATGCCAGTCAGACTTCTGCATTCAGGAAGGAGCAGTAAACAAGCCTGCCATGTGATTTCCAGTGAGTCAGTGCTGGCTTTCAGATAGGCAGCGTGTGTTTTACCAGGGAATGTAAGGTGTGGGAGAGACGAAGACTCACCTTGCTACCAACTTCAGAAGTGTTTTTGTCTTCAGACCTCCTTTGACGTGGAAGCACCTTGGAAGTGAAGAAGCTGCTGTGGCTTTGGGCTGGCTGCAGCTGTGATTGCAGTGTTGCTTTGCCCACTGTTGTTGTTTTGCACTGGGTGCTCCCTGCTTTCAGGTGGTGGCTGGTTGTGAGTGGTGCGTTCCCAGTCATCCCCACTGGTGGCATTCTGGTCAATGGGTGAAGGCTTTCCAGGAGTGAGCCAGTCTGATGGATGACTTCCAAAGTCAAGAGGGAGTAAACACTGCCTTTTATTGGTTGTGGGGTCTTTTTTTGAGTCGTTTTTTGTTGGATTTTTTTTTTTTTTTTTTTTTTTTTTTTT
The DNA here is from genome assembly GCF_019238085.1 of Lagopus leucura. Lineage (NCBI taxonomy): Eukaryota > Metazoa > Chordata > Aves > Galliformes > Phasianidae > Lagopus > Lagopus leucura. The sequence continues at coordinate 55,827,483 of NW_024962264.1, forward strand.
TTGGAGAGGAGGGAGTTCTTCCTTGGAGAGCACTGTGGCCCGTGCTGCGCTGAAGGAGTGTTAGCTAGCTCCAGGTAGGTGAAAATGTGGCCAAGTGTTTTGTTGGAAACTGGGGGATTTTCTGCTTGTTTTTCTTTTCTGACGGTAGATGAAAGTGTTGTGGTTTTGTAGACTGACAACATTCTTAACACTTTATAGGCATCCAGAGTCATCTTAATGCTACTCAACTTCAACAAGACATTGTTGAAAACTATTGGCTGCTCGGGCTTTGAAGGAGAACGTTGTGAAAGTTTGAGTTCATAGAAAGCAATTGAGGACATGCACTGTTATCTTTCAGGAGGACAGTAGATTTTTTTTCTCATTAAGATTTCAATAATAAAAAGTTACTGTACTGTCAAAACAAGTGGAAGCTTAAATTCTTTCTTGAGATGAGTCTTTGGCCCTAGCTATGAAATGGGTGTCATGAAGTGCCATCTGCAAGGTTGTTTGTGGGGAGGGAAGTGGGAGTGCTATAAACTAAAAAGTTACAGATTAAAGAAACTGCAAGATATAACTAGTAGTCGTCATCCTCTATAGTAACTAGAGGTAGCTGACTGAATGCAAACTACTGTGATGTGACATACTGTGTTTAGTTAGAACTGCAGTTTGTATGTTCTACCTTTAATTTTGCATATTTTCTCTGGAGCTGTCCCAGTGCTCTGCTTTGTTTTTGAAAACTCATTGACCTGGAACTGTGTGTAATTGTTTTTATCCCTCTTTCAAGTGCAGCATGTGTAGCAGACCATTTTATTCACAGACTTCAGTTTTTTTTTCCTCTGTCCTTCCAAGCTTGCTTTTACAAGTGATAGTAAGTTCAGTGTCTGCAGAAAATTGCAGGTATCTCGCAATTTCTGCTTGCATGCCAATACCTTAATGAGCTCAGAGTTTTTTCTTTCTTTCTTTCTTTTACTAGAGATGGTGCGCTGAGTCACTTCCATGAGTGGCTCCTGTACCACTCCAGAACAAGAAGACGGGTGTTAAAGAATAAAGGTGTGAGGGCACCAGTGCTTTGCTGTTGAGAAATCTAGCTCCTAAGTGAACGTATTGAAGATTTCTGGAGTTGGTGGGACAACTACCTCTACCTCAAATTTTATGAATACTGCTAGCCATGGCTGTGGAACTCTGTCTGCTGCTGCTGTTGTTTTGTGGAGGTACTATTTCAGAGGTTCAGCCTATATACAAGCCGCCTCCTGGGACTTTGGATTTTGGATTTGTACCTGCCAAGACATATGATACAGGTGCATACCATGAACCTGGGCCAATAGGAATTTTGTTTAAAGTAGTCCATGCCTTCCTGTATCTAGTGCAGCCCAATCCTTTTCCTCAAGGTAAGCAAACAAAATTGTTTTTGTTTTTCACTTTAAGATTTGTTACTGATTCATTCACATTTTTGTAGATACCAAGACAGTAATTTGGAAGTAAATGCTAGTGGGGGCTTTATTAGTAGCATGCAGTGTGGCCTGGGAATGTGCACAGTATCATGTCAGATAACATTGTTCTGTTCTGCATAGTTGGGTGTTATTAATGAAAAATGAAATGTTAATGAAATTTCACAGCACTTCTTAGATATCTCAAAGCTGTCATTGATACATTCGAGGCTGTTTTTTCTTATGTGCACTCAGAAATGTGGGGTTAGGAGTAAAGCATAATTTGCAGGAGTAAAGCTTGATTTGCTTTGTATTTAATATTAAATCCATAAAAGACAGCTCATTAAGATTTGCATATTGTGATAAACGTTCTTCTTAAAATACAGCTTTATGGGATGTACTCTCAGAAGGATCATAGAAGCGTAGCAACTAGAAATAAACTCCTTTTGTTTCCGTATCTTCATCCAGTCAACTCTCATAAATCCATTTCCATTATGCAAGCGTGCAACTTTGTGTTCCTTTGTGATCCAGAGTTAAGAATGAAACTGCATCTCTTTCTTTTCCATTCCTTTTCTACTGAGTTCTTCTAAAGGAGAAGCAGAGACATGAGAAAAGTGTGTGCTTAATGAGACTACATTGCTTGAAATGTGCTTTTGGGATCTGTGTGTTTGTGGGGTTTGTAGTTGTATCAGTGGAACTTTTCAGTGTGCTTTTTTGTTTCATTTAGCTGTCCGAAGAAAATGCTAATGTTCGTATAATCTTAATATTCTAAATAATGCCAAGGTGAAGTTTTAATGACCTAAGAACAGCTTTGGTTTGCTACTGATTAATTTTGGCATTTTAGCTGTGGCTATGTATAAAAGAAGATTATATTATTTTGTAGTATATATTTCAATTATGTTAAATCCTTTACTAATTTAACATCTTAAATTCTTTGGTTACATGCCTGTATAATACGTACCAATGATTATTTGCTTGTATTTTTTGCCATTTCTTCAATAGCTGTAGAAGAATGAAGTCAAATGAATTAATTGTATTCAGACAAGTGCCTGGAGATCTTGAGGTTAACCTGGGGAGCTAAGGTCTGACCTATTCCCTGCATTATCTGTCTTCCCAGCAGGCTTTACTCCAGGTGTACTGAGGGCCGTTGCATGAAGCTGGCAGGAATGTCACCTTTTGAAGGAACACTTTCCAGATGCCTCTGCTTTTGTGGCCTCTTTCCTGCCATGAAATGTGCAGATGAACTATTCCACTCTCATGAGATGTGATATGCTGAGCTGTCTGCATTCAGCTCTCAGAAAAAGGCCTTTGTTCTGTCCACAGGCTCGCTTGAATATTTTACTCTTTTGATTATGGAAACTTGAGTTCAGTGAGATGTTTACTGTGCCTTTGTAGTAACAGGAATATGGTCTATAGCCTTGTATGTTTTGGCCACATAATATTAAATTTCACGTACAAATGATTATTGAGTATAGAGTTTGCTGTCAAGTCGCATGGAGTTGTTTGTGTTAAGTTCAAACGTCAAGTGTGTGGATTGTTGTGAAATACAGCATTAAAGAGAAAGGAACCATCTAATAGTAAATCACTTTTGCTTACCTCATAAGTTTTGCACATGTCACTCATCTCATTCCCTCCCAACAGATGTTTCCAGCCAAACCAGATGTTCTCAGAAGTTTGGCTTTCAGTGCTTTCTTTAGGTGAAGTGCTTTTCCCATGCCCCCACGTACCTCACTGCAAAACACAGATTTGACGGATCATGTCAGTTTGAGTCATACCATTTAATTGGTTAATCCTCTTAATCTCTTTTGCCATATGCTGTTCTATTTTCACATTCAGTGTATTAATAGTGTAGTTAAATATTTGAAATGCTGTTTTTTTTTTTTTTTTTTTTTTTTTAAACTGCCAACTTGAAATAGGATTAATTCTGATTCAGAGATGAAAATAAACATTAATCACAAGTATGCACAGAAAGCTGTTTCGGTGTGTCTGACTCAAAACATCATCACTGCTGTTGGTCTGGAGCTCCAGAAGAGTTTGTTCCAGGCTGATGCCCTAGAGTAGTGCACATAACCACAACATAGGGTAGAAATGTGGCTCACAGGCAGAGCTCTGTATCAACTTATAACTTTGATCTTAGAAACCTTATTTTTTTTTTTTCCCCGTAGTACTTGGAAGTACTTAATGTTTGCTTTTCCAATCTACAGTTATGCTTAGCTGGGAGGAAAAAGAAGGAAAAAAAATATGAAAAGTGACAGGATTGCCTAACTGCATGTAGATAGATATTCCTGCCTTTGCAAGTCATTTGTGTGCTTCCAGTAGTGCTCTGATGTTGCAGTTCTGTACACCTTGAGTCCCAATAAAACCTTTAGGAAGGAAGCTAGCATGAGCTTCCTAGCTTGTGATAAAGCAAAAGATGAAGTCCTTGGGAAAGGTTGTTCTTAAGTTTTTCAATTGCATACAAGTTTACTTAAATGTTCTTATTAGTTACTTTAAAGCTGAAAGTGATTATTTAAAAAGAAAATCAGCCATGAGGTATTCTATAAGTTTGTTTTTGGTTTTGTTTTTACTTCCTTTTTAGTTAAAGCTGAGAAACTGTTTGCATAGCTTCAGACTAAGTATGTTGCTCATGCCATAACGTTTGTGGGCACGCAGCTGAATCTAAGTTCAGATTTAATAGGTAAGTTATTAATGGGATTAAATGCAGTTGTTGAGTAAAGCACACTGACAGAACCTGAGCAAGGAACTGCAACCCTTTAGGTTTGCTTAAATTGCTGAGTCTTTAATGAGAGTGCTGTACTGATTGGATATCTGATTGCAGTGCTTCAGCGAGTGTGAACAGATCCTGCTTCCAGCTTCATCTGTCAAATACTTTTGCCTTTACTAGATAATGTACTGCTGCAATGGGAGTGATTCGCTCTGGACCCCTGTGAGGAGTTAATGACATACTGGGTGGAAGAATCTGCTTGGTCACTGGCTTGCTGCATGATGCTCAGTTGGTCTCTTCAGTCATGCAATGCCTTCATTTGTCTGTTTCTAACATGAAGAGGATGGTGCTGCTGCTGCTGTTGAGACTGTAGGCTCGTTATTCCTTACTGTTAACATCTTATTAGTTTACAATGAACAGATGATAACAAAAGTTATAGGTTGCTTCCAGCACTCAATTAATTAAGTGCTAAGTGACATCTACCAAAACAAGTTGCAGGTTTTTGTTTTGCTTAGAATTTGTTGCAAACTGAAGCTTGGCATGCTAATAAAGTTAAGTCACTTTGCACGTGTGATGTGGTGTGCATCACCTGTTGTGCTGGGGACTTGCAGATATGAGCTTAGTGTAGAAAGGGCATGGTCAGTGTGAGCCCTGGCTGTGTGGCTGTCTTAGCGTGGCTTTGTTCCCATGGAAACTACATGTTAGTTGCAGTAAGACGATTTTAATCTGAAATTCCACTTGCCAGCGGGATCTGCACAACAAATCTTCAGTTTCACAGCTTGTGTCTTGTAACTAATATGCAGGGAGTTCACGAAAGAACCAAGCTGAAGTTCCTTTTCTTTTTAGATAAAATAAGACAAAAATTTAAGGCACGTTCACCTTGTTGTGCTGTACCTGAGCATATTGCTAGACAGTTATGCTGCATACTTTTAATTACAGCTGCTTTGTAAATGCTTCTACTTCTGGATTGCACCATTTCTGCTGAAGCAGAAATGAAACTTTAATGCAAATGTGAATGCAGGACCTTGCTAGGCAGAGTATGGTGTGGAGAGGTGAATGTATATTCCTTATGGGAAAGAACAGTAAGCAGTTTCGTAGACCTGAACTGCACCTCTCAGTTCTGTTTGCAGAGTCTCGTATTTTGAGCAGTTTCAGCATCTTTCAAAGCTGCTGCAAGTCATGGAGTTTAGCAAGTTTGTTTTGTGTCCTCTGTTCCTGAAATTGTGTCACATGAGCGTATTCAGCAGTTGTAATGTTTTTTACGTTAACATTAAAAAAATCACATAATTTTTAGGTGAATATAAGCAGAGTATCCCTAGCTAGTACAGCTGCAATGGAAAAGTGTTCCTTCTTTTCTGGATACCATTGTGTATCCAGCAAAATACAGATATTGTGTGATATGTGTGTTTGTTGTTTTTTTTTAATACATTAGGTGTGTTGGATGAGAAGGAACTGCGTGCACACTGCTTCTGACTTCGGTTTGGGTGCTACAGTTCAGCAATATAAGGCAGCACTCAGTTTTCCAAAGCGATTACGAACTTCTATAAAAGCTTATACTGAAATATCCTTTTCCAGTTGTGTGAAGTCTCAGTATCAGTTCAGGAATGGAGCTGCACTGATGTAATATACTGCCTTTTTGTGCTAGTTTTTAACACCTACTCCTTGTGGCATGTGGGTTGATTTCTTTCTTATTGCTCTCCTCCTGGAGTTGGTTTGGGAGCACAGATGCAATTGCTGGTGCAGGAACTGAGAGGAAGGGAGGGTTCTCTGAGAGTAAGACCTGCCTCTTAGTGAGGTAGCTGTTAGATTGGCCAAGCTGTGTTGTGAAATGACCATTTCATTGAGCTATGGAGTCACTGCCTTCACTGCAACTGTATAGTGTGGTTTGGTTTTTTTCAGTACTGTGGCCTCAGCTGTGACATGAATTTCAGGTAATAGCTGGAGAGAGTTGAAATGAAAATGGCAGATTTCATTGATAGGTGTTATGTATAGTAAATAGTGCTGGTATGATGTGGGTAGAACTGGAATAAGAGGGGGAAATTACAGAGCTTCCTTGTGTGATTGTATGGGGTATATGCTGAAAGAAATTCCTTGTGTCTAAGATTAGAAATACTGTGAAATATTGAGCAGCAGGAAGATAACAGGATAAATTAGCATCTTCTTTTCTCTGCCCACTCACATGCACTTAAGGAAATAATGTTTAAAAGATCATTGCTCGTTTCATGCTGGGAAGCTAAGAGGTGCTCTGCTTGATAGCATACATATGTAAACAAGGAACACAGAAATAGTTTCTGATAAAGACTTGAGGTCTGCTACTTGTAATAGGCACCAGAAGCATAATTTTTTTTTTTTTTTCCAAAACTATTCCAAACTATAGACTATCCAGCAAATTGCTCGTCAAAATGATTTTTTGTGGATTGACAGAGCTTTTGGGTGAGGGAGGTTTATACAGATTATCTACTGGAAGCCACCATAGGAGGGGGAAAAAAAAGAAGGTTACACTTCTCTAATGTCATCCTGCCTATTTCATTAGGATTATGTAAACAAGGAGTCCCTTATGGAGACAGGCGTTATGCAAAATATATATAAGTCAGTTGTAACCAGTGTGGCATATATGATAATCTGAGAAAATCTACCGCTGTACACGTATCTGGAATCTTCTCTCTGCAGTATCCTGAATGCTCATTGTGATCTGGTTTAACAATGCCTGCTGGCTGTGCCTAGGAGAAAAACATACTTCAGCAGCAATTGAAAAATGACAATCCAGCATTGCAACCTCGATAACATTAAGGCAAAAAGCCAGCTTCCAGATGAGACAGCTATGTTCTCTCTGTCTGTTGGGAACAGTGGCTGGTGTGTGGTTTGGATGTTTTCTGTGAGAGCTGACTTGGGAAAGCTGTTGCAGTCTGGGGAAATATCAGAGCAGGGATTGAAACTATCCTGACCATGCAACATTTATGGGAGACATGATGTATGACCAAAGAGCTGGTCAGTGGTGTTCCCTGCATCCATGCATTGGGCTGAGACCTGAGTGCATCAAACCCAGAGGTTCTGGTTGCAAGGACGGGAGGAGTGAGAAGTACAGGACAGGATTATCTTAGTGGGTGGCCTTGATTAATGTTCTGGATTAAAAAAAAAAATTGACTATTTTATTAAACTATCTCCTAAAAATGTAACTATTTGGCTGATTATTGCTCCTTTGTGTAGTGTGTGAGTAACATAAGTTATTTTGGATGTGGCATAGTGTCCATGTACCAGCAATTACACCAAAATGCTGAATTAAACTCCTGAAATTCTGTGTGCATTCATTTTACGTGGTGTCTCTAAAGGATTGGCTATTCCACATAGTATTTCATGAGAAAGAGAGAAGTAGGTTTAAGCATCAGTTTGTCTGTGTTTTGCCTTTCAAATACCAGTGCACAATCACTGTCTTAGAACATACTAATGAATATAGTGGTAGTTTGTATCCCTCTCTATGGTAGCAAAATTGTATTCAGGACATCTGAAACGTTGAGTGTCTTGTATGGTGAGAAGTGTGTTGGAATAGGTTTTGGGTCAGTTGCCTTCTCTGGTTGTGTATCACAAGTGGATTTTTAGGCTGCCAACAGAACTCCCTGTTCTTCTTGGCTTGGTGGTGCTGATTCTGGTTTCTCTTCTCCCTCTCCATTTTATTTCTACGTGCTTATCTCTCTATGTATTATTGGACCTTGTTTTCTCTTCTAACTTCTAGTTCATGAAATGTTTGTGGAGAGAGAGAGAGAGAGAGTGAAAGTCTTTTAAAGGCAAATAATAGAATCACAGAACTGTTAAATTGGAGAAGACCACTAAGATCATCTAGTCAAACTGTCAACCCCTTGCCACCGTACCACTGATCTACATCGCTCAGTGCTGCGTCTCCACATTTCTTGAACACCTCCAGGGATGATGACTCCACCACCTCCCTGGGCAGCCTGTGCCAATGCATCACCACTCTAAAATAATAATTTTTTCCTAATATCCATCCTAAAACTCACTTGGTGCTGTGTTAGGCCATTACTTCTCATTCTATCACTGCTTTCCTGGGAAAAGAGAACAAAATGAAGTGAGTTAGAAGGGAAGTCAGCTGCCACAGATAGTGTAGTTTGAATTTATCAGTATATACATCTTAGTGTAAGCTTACCAGTCTGCACTGTGCAGATATATTTTCTGCTTGTCTGAAAAAAGTAAATTATTACCCATATTGCATTTTAACGTAGTCGAGAGCTTTATGTTCTCAGAAAATGCACCAATTATTTTGTTTTTGTGAAGTGTAAAAAAAAACTGTTATGGTGGTGAATATTTTTACTGATAGTAAGTACTGTTTGGGATGTGTAGCTCAGCTGAAAGCTGCCATACAGAACAAACAGAAAGGTGAGGCATTCCTTCACCTTCCTTCAGTGTAGCAGCCTTTCCTTTGTCTTTGATTTTTGAGTGAAGGATGGTCTGGGTAGGATTTTGATCCAATGTATGTGCCACAGTAAGAAAATGTGGAAGATTTTGACCTTTGCAAGAAGGTCAGAAATGAAAAAACATAGGGAAGGAATTCTGAGAAACCACAATAAAGCTGCCAGAAAGCCACTTCTTGAGGTAATTAAAAAGTGGTACCAGCAGGACTCCCGTACCAATCACGTGCTTTCATATTTTCAGTGATTCACTATAGCAATATAGAGATAGGATTTTCTGTGCTTTTCTCAGATTATGAGAGCTTCTGAGGACAGAAGTGAAGAGCAGGAAAAATGCTATTGTTCATACAATGGAAATATGTACAATTCTAATAAAGTCCAGTATGTTACACAACCTGTGAACAATTAATTCCCTGCCGTGTGCTCAAACAGACAAGCATGCACAGTGTACCAAGTTAAATCTTTGCTTGTAATCTGCTGTAAATCCTTACCAGATGGTGGCCTGGAGAGAACTTTAGGTAGCTACTACAAACAAAATAGATGCCCAAAAAGTAGCTGCTGTGGCACAAGCAATGCATTGCGGAAGTTTCATTGTCTTCAGCATATGAGGTGATGGAGTTTCTGTGTGGATCCTTCTTCAAAGCTTTTTACTTGTCTTGGTGTCTTCTTCATAATATATGCAAATGTATTGTGAACTCCAAAGATTTTTCTGAAGACTTCTCTCTTCAACATTTCAACAAGAACAGAACTTTCTTTGGAGCAAAGAACAGCTACAAAGTCTCTGCGGAGGTTATTTTCAAAGGAGAAATTTTTCGTTCTGGCTGCACTATAACAGACAGTATAGTAGCTATAGTACATAGCGTATAGGCTATTTTTTGTCTTTAAAGACAAGTCTTTGAAGTCTTTTACTCTGTACATGGAGTACAAGCAGAATGTGCCCAGAAATGAAAGTGTGTAACTGTGCTACAGGAATATATTCAGTCTGGGGCAGCTGTAAGGTGTGAGGATATTTTATGGAAGACTGCATTTATTTGTTTGGTCTTCCTGACTAATAACAACTGACTAATAAAACTTCTGTAGTTTCATCAGTGTTTTGGGGAGGTTAGGGAACTTTTTTTCTGTGCATAAATGGAATTCATGCTGTTGCTAATGTAATCCACAGTTTCTTCTGTAAATCTATGTTATTTTCTGTCAAGGTTGTAAAGGGAATCTGGTATTTCAGATCCTGGTTATTGCAGCATGCACATTCAGCAGCTCTTGCTGCACTACAGTTCTGCATCTTCAGCAATTGCAGCGCACCTGCTCCTACCTGTGCTGATTAAAATTCACTCAGCGTAGTCTACTGCTCATGGCTACTCATGCATCTCTTTGCCTGTAGGATACTACTGCCTGAACCCTCTCACATCACCCTGAACCTCATCCACTATAAGTTAATGCTCTTTTCTAGGTGGTCTAGTAGCTTGTCTTTTCACCTGCAAATAAAGCAGTGTGTGCTTTCCAAGTCTAACAAGATGTAAAATGCATTCATTATGTATTTGCTTTTTGTCTTGGCTGGAAACAGAAACAGAGTAGTCTAGGATAAGCTGGGAATATAGCATATATATCTTGCTTTTGATCATGTAATTGAAGAATGCAGCCAGAGAATATGAATGGGAGATGATCATGTTGGTTGAAGGAAACACCATATTGAATGGAGAAGTTAACAAGGCAGGCTGACATTGCAGATATGATGAGAAGTAATTAGGCAATTTAGTTTGTATTTGCTGGTTTTAACCTCCATTCAACCATCTACCATAGAATATCAGATCATAGGGCATCATTTTACATGTTAGCAAGCACGTGCAATGGCAAGGTTCCCTTTTTGTTTGTTTTTCTATGATTATGGTATTTTGCACTTTATTTCTTTAGTGTGCAACATGATTGGGCAGGAAATTTCCTTTTGCTATCTCTAGGGTTAGCAGGTTGTCTTGTATGAGGGCTTTAGAACTGAGGGAATGTCAGTGTTGCTCCCCTTAGTCTCCTCTGTTCTGGGCTGAACAGATCAAGGGACTTCACATGCTTCTGATGCATCCTGCCCTCTAGACCCTTCCTCATTTTCGTAGCCCTACATTGAGCACTCTGTAGGTCTTCCCTTCTTGTGGTACCCAAAACTGCACTTAGTGCTTGAGGTGAGGCTCCTGCAGTACAGAGTAGACCTGGGATTAGGGATAGAGCAAGTGTGTGGATCCACAAGGTAGTTAAACAGCAGTAAAGAGAAGCACCCTAGGTTACGTACTGGAGGAGACTTCTTCAAAGGAAGCTGAATCTGACTATAACTAAAGTCAAAGGCAAAAGGCTTTCTAACTTTGAGGAAGCAATGAAAGTTCCACTCAGGTCAAAGCAAGTATTCTAAAATGCCAATAAACTGAACTTGCTATAGAGCACCCAAAAGATTTTTTTTCTCTGCTAATAAATCTGAAATAAAATAAATCTAATAAATCTGTTTTCTTGGACTTGCAAGAGTTAGTTTATAGTCTGAGTCATAATTAGAGAGGAAAAAACAATCTTGAAGCTATTTTAATTCATTAATTTCACAGTAATTGTAGCTATTTATTTATGACACTAAATGGGGTCAAACTGATCCATATTCAGAAAAACACTGAACTGAGCAGTGTATACATAGCCCATTGACACTGTCTGTTATAGAGGAAGGGGAAAGGGGGGAAATGCTGTGATATGAGATGATGTGAAAGCACTTATTGTCATGTATATTATCAATATAATTCTCTGCTGTTGTTCTGAAGATCCCCATTCAGTGCAAGTTGAATGCTTCAGTCACGGTACTTATTGGTTAGCGTGAAGTTTTTTTCAGAACAGTAACTTAGTATGTTACATTATGCATAAAAGGATAAATGAATTTCTGGCATAATTTGATTAGTGCTGGAATTGCACTATAACTGAACTGGCTCAACGGAATTGTTTGAGCGAACATCAAGCATAGCATTCCCAAAGGTTTTATTCCAACTGTTTTCCTGTCACCTAGATTTGAAAAGCTTTCATGGAAGAAGCATTTATAACAAATTCATGTTGGGATTTACAGCCAGACGTTTATTTTTAAATCTGCATGATTTTTTCTCTCCCTTTCTGTAGAGTAATTCCAAGAGGAAAGCCTAGTTATAACCTTATTCTTGTCTGAACAGTATGGTGTTATTGGCTGGATATGCATGACTCTCAAATTATGCAGAAGATGGTGATTGTTTCATTGAGTGGAGCTTCTCAGAGGTGCTTAATATTTCATCACAAATTGCACTGGTAAATGAACAGTTCATCTGTCTAGTTAGATTTGCCAGGGCAGATGGCATGTTGCATGAGTGATGAGAGCAGGAAGGGGACAGTGCAGAGCAATAATGTAATGAGCTATGTAAACGAGCCTCACAAGGTAAATCTCTTTAACCCCAGTGAGGAAATGTGTTCTGTGCTAAAGCCTTGGATTACTGGTCCTGTGAAACAATGTGTGCAGCTGGTCAAGCCAAGATTTCAAAAGTAATCTACTTAATTTGAAAATAGAGGGCACCACTCCTTTCCACACCTGCCTAGCACTTCTGTGTTCAAGGTGGGAACCAGACTCGAAAATTATCTGATTGGCTCTGAGGTACTCTACACATCATGCAGAATAGTATCAGGTGGAGTTGTCAGTTCAGTTTAAAATAAAAATGCATTTCAGTGCTAGATTTGAGATGTCCTAGCTGGGAAAGAATGGCTCTTCATAAAAGCAAATCTAAATCACAGGGATTAGGAATTAAATGTAGACTGAGGCGTTTCTTTACTGTGCAGTAATGAGCAGTGTGTGTGAAAACACAGTATACATGGGAGCACTGGATGCTCTCCCATTTAACCTCCGAGTGCTGTTGTATTAAACATGATTACTAGTGATGTGCATAAAACTTGAGTTCCTGCAAAACCACTGAGGCATGTTTGTGCCTACTGATGTGTGGGCGAGTAACTGAAGGTAATTTTACATTTGGATTTGGCCAATATTAATTCTTATGGGAATATATATAGCTTCCACGTATCATTTGAAAGTCACAGAATCATTAAGGCTGGAAAAGACCACTAAGATCACCTATTGCAACCACAACCCCAGTGTCCCTCAGTGCCACACCTACACGTTTCTTGAACACCTCCAGGGACAGTGACTCCATCACCTCCCTGGGCAGCCTGTGCCAATGCCTCATCACTCTTTCTGTGAAGAGTTTTTTCCCAACACCTAACCTGAACCTCCCCTGATGCAATTTAAGGCCATTACCTCTCATCCTATCATTGTTACCTGGGAGAAAAGGCCGACTCCCACCTCACCACAACCTCCTTCCAGTTTGTTGTAGAGGGCAATAAGTTCTCCCCTGAGACTCCTTTTCTCCAAATGAATTAACTTATAAAATATCTAACACTTGATATTGAAAGTTATTGAAATAGTAAATTCATTGCAAAGAATGATCAATCACTGTGCATTGCCTGTTGAGAAGAACATGCTGAAGCTTCTAAAAAAATCTTTAGCAAGTAGTATAAGTAGTAAATCCTTATTCAGCAGGGAAAGCTCCCATTCTGAAAATTAAGGAAAAAAGCAGGCTGTGTAATAGCAGTCATTGTACTGTGTATGGCATAAAACCTATATTTCTATTACTATTTAGTATCTAATTTATACAATTCATATGGGAACTTTTTTGTACTTATTTTCAGGTGTTTCTTGTTTACTATAAACCTAAAGGGGCTTTAGATTCTGATGAAACTAAACACCAAATATCTTGTTTTCTGTACCAGTTTGTTATAGTGTATTCAGGTACTGCTTTTGACCTGCAAGATATAAATTATGGAAAGGATGTAAATAGCAACCGTGAATCAGAAACATTCTGAGCAATTTAGGTGTATCACAGGTAGTCAGGGGAGTTTGGGATTTTTTTATTTTATTTTTTAATATTAGATCTTCTGCTTAGAGATGATGAAGTTCAGGACTGCGCCCTGAGAAACATGATGTAGCTACCGATGATCTGAGCCAGGGGTTTGACTGGAAGATTTCCAGGGGTCATAGAATGGCTTAGGCTGAAAGGGACCTTAACACCCATCTTCGGTGGCTATTCTGCAGCGTATTGTTACACAATGCTAAATGGGTAAATAAATACGTAAATGAAAAGATTACTGTAGCCCTTCTGCTTGTGAGATCAAGAGAAAATTCATTGCTTTGGATGCTTCATGCACCAAATCTTTCTTAAAATTACCTCTTCGGGAGGGATATAGATTTAAACAAGAGGAAAGACGTTCTGCATTTGCTGGTGAAGAAAATATTGTCTGACACAGCTAGTGTGCATTACATTTTGGGCTTTGTGCAGTGCTGCCCCACTTGGCTGTGCACTTCCTTGCTACTGAAACTCCCTGAGGAATCTTCAGGGGGTCATTGGGGATGCTGTGAGCGTCTTGGCACAGATTGGTTGGCCCCTGCCAAGCAATGCTTGAACACGTTTATTAGGATTGTAGCTCCTTTCTTTCACCTAGGTGCTTATTTTACTGATATTTTTGTTTTACCTCTGTTACTGTGGGATTCAGCCTTATCTTCTAGCTTCTGTGTAGTGTTTCAAAAAGGGAGTTGTATGAATTCCTTTATCATCAACTGCTAGCACGCTTCCTGCATTTTAAAATACACTTCCCGTCTGTGAATGAGTTACTGCTTGACACTCCTCTGATATGTTAACATTAACAGATTTTTACTTTAATTTTTTAATTTGCAGTCTTGGTGGCTACATTTTCCTTGCAGGGAAAACCTTCCTTGGTGCATTGAAAACAACAGTTGTTGCTCTGCAGTTGTGTTTGATTTTTGTGAGGGACTTCTCAGGATCTCTTGAACTTGCAGATCAGTTGGGTGCTGGTGACAAGGATGGGGGGAACTGCCTGCTTGGGGATTTGTTTTTATAAACTTGTGCAGAATTAGAGAAGAGTGAGATCACAGCGCCCTTGAGCACACTGAGCCTCGTGCTGGATGAGCATGGGATCAGGATGTTCCTTCCTAATGTGTTTCCTTTTCCTCAGAGACCAGAAGCTCAGTCCATCATTTTTCCTGGACATCTGAGCAGGGCTTCTTTTGTGCAGCCTGGCAGGGAGCAGAGCTAGAGCTTGCAGGTGCAGGGCATCACACTAGTGGCCAGCAGCCTTAGGTTCCAGCATAGTTCCCATAGGGATAGTAACACCTTTGTGAGGGCAGGCTGCTAATGTCTGCAAAAGGAGATCCATTACTTCAGCTGCTGGGGTTTACTGCAGCAAATAAGAGTGGCAGAGTTGTATTTCTGATGTTGAGTGGTGTTGATGTTAAACTCCTACTTCATTTTTTGGGTGATATCTTGTAGAAGTGAGTGAAATGGAGTTGAACGTGCAGTACCATGTGGATTTGTTCTGGCTGTGTTGCATACCCTTGTGTAAGGTCTGTTGGTCCCAAAACCAGGAAAGAATAGAAACTGGAATAAAGTGGGCAAGATAAGGGTCTTCTTCCTTCTGTTCTCCAATCAAGAAGTCATTAACATGCTTGTTTTGCAAATCATCTATGTAATTTTGGGTATGTATTGATATGTATCTATGTATGTGCTTATCTTAGAAATTAAGCAAAGTTGACACCCAGAACTTTGTCCAAGTAATTGATAAGTTTGTGCTTAACTTTTAATAATGTTGCTAAACTACAGAAAGGTGACCTTAGAAAAATCTTCACTGCATTTCAGTGGGGTTTAATTGATGTATACCCTGCTTATCTTCCTGCGATCTCATAAAATACACAGTCAGTTAAAAATGTTGGTACTAGACAGGTTTATGTAAAGTCTTATGTGCTTGCTGATCCTGCAGATGTCTATTCTTAATTGCATATTGCCTGCCTAAGAGTAGAATTCATACCATCCTCTTTCCTCCATTTTTATAATGTATTTTGTTTAAAACTCTGGAATGTTCTTGCTTATTTTCAGATCTCATCAGAAAACTAGCACAGCAGAAGTTTGGAAATACACAGGGCGATTATCAAAAGGTAAATTGTGTGTATCTGCATAAAATAATGAAAACAGTGACTTTGAAATTCGGTTTTATTTCTAAAATAGTGAGTAATATTTTAAAGCTAAAACAAAAAGATAAGGGAATGAAATGTGAGGGCAACAAGACTGATGGTTTCTTATAAAATTTGAGACTGAAATGTGTCAAAAATGTCACATAGAAATTTCATATGCCAGTGTAAAAAACACATAGTTAAGCCTCCATTATAAATCCCATCTGTAATGTGATTGCAGTCCTTATTATGCAGAAGTTGAAGTCCCTTTGTATTGAAAAGACTGCTTTTATTTAAAAATGCTTTATAGCAAGAGCGATTACTGCTCAGTTGTTATGTTAGTTTCAGCTGTTTTCCTCAAAAAGTTCATTTTATATACTGCTTCTGGTGCATTTGTCAAACTAAGTTTCCACAGTCTACTGATAAAGAGTTTTTAGAGTGTGCTAATCACATTAAGTATACTCTCCATTTTCTCTCTAGGTTTGTGATTTTTCTGTGGCAGTTGAAATTCTTAGGATGTCTGTTAGCAAGAGAAAGTAGAGTGGAGCTTGGGTCTGATTTCAGGCTGTTCTTGAGGACAGTGCCCCATCTTTGAAGCAGTGTCACTGCTTGGGCCTTCTTCCTTGTGCAGTAAGAGTCATAACCAGGTCCACGCAATGAACAGGTGGTTCCATGTGAGCTTACTATGGTGTTCTGACAGGTAGATGAGCATGGAGCTTGGCATACAGGCATTAATTTATTGTCTTGATTGAGGATGAGCTGAATGACCTTGGGATTTGCAGTGGGAAAACCTTGTGTTTCTACGCCTTTCTGACGGCAAGCTTATCACTCCAGGTGTTTGATACACTCTGCATTACACTCGAGTGCTTGGATATTGTCCTCCTGCTGCATCAAGCAGCACTTGCCAGTCCTATGGGCTCATCTAGTGTGGCTTTGCCTTAGCAGTGCAACACCTGTCTATGGTGCGGGCACTCCTAGAGAGCAGCATGAAGTGGGCTTTGTTGGCTGGGCCCTTGGATAAAGCGTTAGAACGTAGGTGGTAGGATGAGCTTCGGTATAGTGATTAGTAACTACTATGTAAGTCAAGAGAAATTTGAGACTAATAGCTGTAATCTGTAATTAAAGCCTTTGGTAAAATACTGTGTGATTATAGGATGGCAGATACAGTATCAGGTGTTCTTAAGATGTAGACCATCTCTAGGACCCAATTCTGACCAGAATATAATTCAAACCTTGAAACAATTGTGAGAATAAATCAGGGAAAGTGGAGAGACTTGCAGAAGCCAGAAATATCAGAGAGATGTAGCCATGAAGAGGTAAGTGGGGCTGTAAATGTGCCTCTGGAGGAGCTCCCAGCAGGAGCAGGGAAATGGGAATGTCCCTGAAGGGTGCAAGTAGAAGACTGGAAACGTTGCCTTGGGTTTGGTTGCTCAGCCAGAAGGAATGAACTTGAACATGATGGGGCTCAGGGAGTGTTTGTTAGGATGGCCTGGGAAACACATGGGTCTCCAGAGAACAGTGGATTACTCCTGATAAATACATATATCTGGAGAAGAAACACCAGAAGAAAGGCTCCTATTTGGGAACACGGTGATGTTATCACAGGGGAAGAAGTGGGCCATGTGTGAACCCACATTAAAGGAAGGCTCACTAGTTCACCAGGGAATTGAAAGAAATAGGAAATCTGACTGCTTCTGATATTTATCTTGTTAAATTTCTGCTGCCATTCCTTCATCTCTCCTTTTTTTTTTTTTTAAGCTATTTGTAGAATGTGTTAGTGACTCAAGAGGCCCTCCCCAGTTCTGCACTTTGTGTCCCTGTGATCCCAGCTGGACTCTTGCATAGATGCCTCATCATCCCCCGACAGGGATTCTGAGCTGCCAGGATAACCTGACAGCTGAGCACAGTTGCTGTGTGCTCACAGGGACTCAGCTCATCACTGCTGCTGCTGCGACAGCCTTAGTTCTGCTGGGAGATGGCTTGCTAAAACCATTCAAAATCATAGATGGTACCATGTTTATAAGGGAGGTTAGTGGTACCAAATAGGACTGTGACTCTTCAAAGCATATTGTACAGTAGAAGTTCCACAAAAATGTGTGTAATGCTGAAGAAGAAACTTGACTATAACTTGGAAACATTCCTGATTCACACACAGCAGACTTCAGGTTGAGGGTCTGCTGTTTTACCTTTGTAGCTTTTCTTTTCTGCTGACAAGAAAAGGAAAAGCGTTATCAGGTGTGAATTTGTCATATGGAGATTAATAGGGTAATACAGTAAGTCTGTTTTCACTGTGAAAACAAGGGGAAAATTAAGTTCTTCAGAAATTCCTGTCACTGGGTATTTCACTTCTAGTGTTTTCTTGAAATACAGATGAAAAATGAATTAAGAATCTGTTAAATACATTTCCCCATTCCTTCTTGAATGCCTTCTTTTTTACTTTTGCATAATTTATAATCTCTCCATAATTAGTTGAAAGTGCATTTTCTGTGTAATCTGTTACATTCCCAAAACTGCTACTGAAAATGCTGCACTTATGCCAAAATAAAATTAGCATTGAAAAGAAAATGTTAGTCAGGAATATCACAGGTCAGTTACAACTGGTGGAATTTTTGAAGGAGTCACTAAACCACGAAGAGACGCAATCTCTGGCCTTGAGATTGTTGGGAATTAAAAGAAACAAGTGTTTGCTACACTGATTTGCACTGCTCTAAAATGGAAATGTGTGTTGGACAGATCTTAGATTCCCTTTACTTACAAAGGAAACCAGACATTACCTGCTGTGTATTTTATTGTATGTAATTCTCTGTAATTACATAGTTGTGCTTCTATGCATTATTTTACTTCAGTGCTTTTTGTTATTGTTTCTGTGTTGTTAATTGTTTTGATTGTGGTTAATTATTCATTACTCGATTTGTTTTTGTGCATGCTGCCTGTTACACACACTCTCCATTTGTTTTGACTTCCACAGCCCGAAAATGTTGTCCTGACACTCCAGGTAAAGTCTTATCTGGTAGATGTACGGCTTTGACAAGAAACTAACCATGTCAATATGCACTACTCCTATTAAAACAACTATTTATTACGTTTTATTTTCAATTAGTTTTTTTTCCATCTAACCTATTTTAAAATGTACATCATAGAATAATTTCTGATGTGTTCAACTAACTAAAAAAAGAAAACAGGAATGTTTTTGTGGGTTCCTGTGTAGTCTTTCAGAAAAATACCCATATTCCTCTTCCTAGTATCTAAATTGTGTTCTTCAGAAGGAAGAACAGGTTTAAACCAGCTGTTAATACTAATGACGATTAAAGGAAAAAAAACAACACAAAAACTAGATTTCATCCTAGAATTGGTAATTAGGTCAGAAATTTGCAACTCTGCTAATGGTGATGGTTGCTGTATTTGGATCAGTTGGTAATTAGGGATTGCGAGGAAGGGCGTCAGTGAAGCTGGAACTGGAGCATGATAGATAGCTTGTGTGAAATTGTAACTTATTTTGCAGGACAATATGCAGCCCCAGTTTCATCTGGGGCTGCCAAGCTGACCTTGTGCTGGCAGATCTGTAAAACAGAGGAGGATTCAAAGTATGAGTGAGATAATTATTTCTCCCAAAATTGTAGAGAATCTGGGAAGAGAGATTTATTAGGCAGGAAGGACAGCTGGGGCGGGCCACCCCATGCTGCCCAGCTGGGCAGACACATGGCTGGCCTGGTTTGGGCCATGCTGCCCTATGTTTGCAGCAGCTGTCCCTGGGAGGCTCGCAGTGCCTCGCAGGCACTGTGCCCCAAGCCAGTAGGGTATTGCATTGCAGGCTTTCCTTTCCTTCCTTTCTTCCTTCCTTCCTTCCTAAGCATGCTGTTAGCTGCTGATGTTTTGCTGTTTGGCACCACAATAACTGTATTTACCTGAGGGAGCCTAAAATCCATGCTATTACATTTTTCAGTCCCTAAGCAGTTTTTTTATCTGGAGTTTGCAGAAAACTTTGCTATTGCAATCCATCATCCTGGAAGGACATCCCTTGGCTGATCCCATGAATCTTTCCATACCTGATTAACAAAGAGAACAATATACCCTCCCAACCCAGTGCAGCATTGATCCAGGCAGCGTTGCTGACATTTATGGAGGTCTTTTGGAAACAGATGTGGGCAACATTAGATTTGTGGTCCAAAAATTTTAACATGTTCATTTTTAATCTACTTCATTTGCATCACTTTGCATTCATTTCACGTGCACATATTACTCACATAGAATGCATTCCTGTAGCTTACTTCCTAGTGCTCTCATTAAATAACTGTTAGCTGTTGGTGTCTGCAATGTTACATATATTTTTGTTACAAAAGTTGTTGATTATTGACAAAAACACTGGGCCCATAGCCTCAGAGACGTAGTAGATGGTTTAGTCTTTATTTAATTGTTAATAATTTGCTCTGTATGATTGCAGTGACTGTTTGATACCTGCTATTACCACTATTTTTGTCTGAATTGCAGGCCATCTACTATGAGATCGGTTTTATAGTCTCCGCAGCCTTGGGATTGCTATTTATTTTGTTACTGCCTCTTGTGGGACTTTGCTTCTGTATGTGTCGTTGCTGTGACAACTGTGGTGGGGAAATGCATCAAAGACAGAAGAAAAATGCTGACTGTCAGAGGAGCTGTTTTGCAACATTTCTTTTTGTTGCTTCTTTAATAATAAGGCAAGTGTAATAGAACAACACAAAGCTTGGTATAGCACTAATTTTGCAGTGCTGTGTGACATATGACGTTACTCTATTAGCCTATAGGTGCAGAAATGATTTTATTATGCTAAATAATATTAGTACTTTAATATTAGTACTTATTAAAGAAAATGCGACTGCATTAAAGAAGTGCTGCTGCCTTTGTTATCCCCAGGTCATTATGTGTTCACTTGGGAGGAATGCAGATGCAGAACACAAAAATTAAGCCTGAATGTGACAAATGAGGTTTCTGCCAGTCTCAAAGTGCCAATTGCAGAATGTTATGTTAAACTCTTGAATAAATGACACTGTCCTGTGTTCAGTCCATCCCATAGAGAACCTGAGGTACAATGCACTGTTTTGTTCTTGGAAGTGGTGAGAAAAGCCATTGTGTGGCCTCCTGTGGTATTCGTCTAATAGATTTTCTTATAAGTTCAAAATGATGGGTTTTCTTCTGGGCACTGATTGAATTGTTTAAGCCGTGCATGTGCTCACTGTATATGCTTGAGTTTAGTCACACTTTGTTGCTGTTGGCATGAGGAGTATTAGCATCCTCTTGCTCTGTGCTGGGCATGTAGTGAGTGATGAGGGACTGCAGCCCAGGCTTTTATTTTCTCTGCAGATGCTTTCAAAATATATTGTTTGCTTACAGGTTTTTTTTTTGTTTTGTTTGTTTGTTTGTCTTTTTTTTAGTTTTCCTTCAACTTCTTCATTTTTTCACATGCCTGTTTTTCTTATTTTCTTATATTCCACACTATGTGAGTGTTCAATCTAGTGGGACTTACCTTGTCACTTCACTGTAACCTTGATTTCTTTTCCCTTTTAGTGCTGTCTGTCATGTTGAATTAAGGCATTCCTTATGCTTAACTGTAGCACTTGGGGATACCCTGTGTTAGATCATGCTCTCTTCTGCCAGATGTCACTGACAGACATGACACTTAAGTAACCTGAATTCCAGAAAGCCAGAAAGTACAGCAGGTGATACATTCCTGCCACAGTTACAGGACAAAACTTCTTAGCACAGTAGTACTCAAAGAAAATATATTATGAAGTTACCCTTCAGCATACTGGAGCTTCAGGGAGCTGACAGAGCTTGCCAGCACCTTCACATCATGTCTCAGGACACTGTGTTGGAGCTGTAGTGCCTGAGGGGATTTTGCCTGTCAGCAGAGAGTGCATTAAGGGATCCTTCTCCTGTCAGTCTTTGACTGGTGTGTTTGCTGCCAGCTGTTGCTGTGGTTTTAAGCAAACCCCGGGTCGTGAATGGAAGATCAGTGAGCCATACTAATACACTTTTCCAGGGCAGGGGAGACTGCCTCTTTAACTCATCTTTTGTATCAGGCATCGGGAATGTCAGGTGCATACCCCAAGGGAAGGCTTGGCCTGAGCTTTCTCCACAGGCTGCCATGGGCAGAGATGATCCCGTAGGACTTGCAGCTAAATCTGTAATGCTGTAAGTGCTGCGCAAGGTGAAGAGGGGCTTTGTACAGCTTGTATTGCTGATCTCAGCCTGGCTGAGGCAGGTCTGGTTCTCAAATTTCCAGTATATGGCTACACAAAACAAGAGCCTGCTGCCCTTCCCAGATCTTCTTTAACAGGGGAAGAGAGGGTGCTATGCCTGAATCTATTTAAATCCATGGCAGCTTGCTTATTACTGTGCTGAAATACAAGGGAGAGTTATGCTGGTAGCCATCTCTCCTCCCCACCCACCTCACACAAAAAAGAGAGCCTGAGATGTACCTGTTTCTCCACCTCATATACTGTTCTCAGCCTAAGTCTCTTTGTGGGTGCATTTCTACTCTTCTCCCTATTTATCTTGCAGTTTCAGCTCAGTTGGAAGATTTACTTGTAGTTGTTTTTCCCAAATCCACACTTCTCACAGATTGGACCACAGCTTTGTACATTAGCCGTGTCAGTAATGATGGAACAAAAGAGTTGCATCCTGAGCAAGTAAATTGCTTCTGGCTAATTGCAGACACAGCCAAAAGAGCAGACCCCACTGCTACTGGGTGACATCAAAACAGATCCAAATGGTCTTTTCTTGGCTGGGAGAGGAAGCTCAAATGCATGACGGAAGAGTATAAGCAGGGAAAAGATGTTGAGCACAGAGCTTGCAGTAGGTAGTACACATAGATAGCAACTCCTGGGCAACTCTGGTAACATGTGGATGGCTCTTCTATGTGTCAGTATATATGTGTCATGCCTATGTATGCTGTTAGTTCAGATTTTAGGGGATATCAGCTAGCAGATTTTATCTTCTTACCTTTCCACTGATGGTGCTCTGGATAACAGGATCAGGGTTTAAGTTTACTGAGAAGTTGTGTAAAGAAAGGAAAAAGATTACATTATTTTTCTTTTCTAAATAAAGCAAACAAAAAGCTGTTCTACAGAGATGTGCTCTCTGAAGGCAGAGTGTGCTTGTTACAGTGGGGTTTCCTCAAGAAGAAGTATAAGGAAGCAAGTAGGAGTTGTGTTTATGTACTCAGTTGTTTATTTTAAAGTACACAGGCTTACATTCCCTAGAAGATGCATTTTGTGCTTGAAATACTTCTCTTGGTAGAGCGAGTCCGAAGTACCTCATGGTTTTTGTAATTTCATTTTCCTGTATTGATATTGCCATCCAAAGATGGGACATTTTAATTTATTTTTAGTGAAAATGTATGTGCCAGTGCCAAACTTAATGCCAGTCATAGGAACTAGTTTGGCTGATAGGACAGACTAGCATGTGGTTGGTTTTCTGTCCTTCAGAGAGATGGTGGTGTTGAGTTCTTTTCTAAAGTTGTAGTCATATGTATGAATTTGTGGTTGTTATGTATGATGTACTAGGCAAAGCTAAGTCTGATGGAATGGAAACAGTATTGGTATCTTGACAAATCCATCTCTGAGGCTTTGTAGAAAGCATTTGGGCTGTGTGGAATTGATAACACGCATTGTTCAGAATCTGGAAGTCAACCTTAATCAAAAGATTCGGTGAGCAGGTTAGTACAGAGAGCCCCCACCCACTATTTGTCTGCTATTTGGTGGTGCGGAAGGTGCCATTTACCCAGTATGTAAATCAGTTCTGTTTCTATTCTGTGAGTTTAATTTTTTTAGCAACACAGCTAAAGAAAAGGCTTAGGACCCCCCTGTAACTGGAGTAGTGACTTCTGTATCTCGATGACACCCGAATAGGAGCTGAGCATGGAGGATCTGACTCCTGAGGAGCTTGTTTAACAGTTGTCAGATGTCCATTTTCTTCCTCCTTTATGCTTTTCTCCTTGTAGCTGCTTACTGAATGTTGACTCAAGGTTCAGTTATATAACAAATAGATTTTTCTTTCCTCTCTCGTGCTGTGTATTTGTTTAGTTGCATTCAGAATGTAGCCGCAGTTGTTCCGGATGCATCAGCTGTATAAAGTATCTCCCCCTTGTCCCGTGTCCTCCCACCCCTTCCATTTAGGAGACTGAAGAGAAAAATGATCATGCTCAAATCTCACAAAGTACTGTTTTGTTAGCTTGAAATTGACCTTTCTAGCCTGTGAGCATAACTCTGAAAAGGCATAAAAACGCTGGCAGCCCAAAGAACAAAGATGGCATTATAAACTGAGTCCACAGAGGGACACACAAATGTTTGCTTTTCCTGATAGCTTCAGATAGTTTGCCTTCAGATTTGAGGAGGAAGAAAAATATTTGACTGCCTTAATAGAAAAATGTTTTCAAAACCATTAGCATTACTGTAGAAAGAAGACAAATTATATGTTGTATGTGTCCAAAGTGTAAATCATTTACAAAATGCAAACCATTGGAGGTTGTTCAGGTTCTTGGCATTTTGTGCATCCTAAGTTCATCGTTCTTTGGTAGTAGCTGATGTTAATGGCTGCAGAATGGCTTGGCCATGTTGGAAATACAGCTGCCCCTTGCTTGCTGTTGGTTAATTAGTAAGGGTAACTTCTTTTGGGAAGTTAGCTGGTAGTCAGCATTAAAGGCAGGGCTGAAGTTCTGGTACAGGAGGAAGCCATCTCTAACTGTGTCATGCTCTGAAACCAAACTTTTCCTACTGAGTGTTTGTCAGCAGCAAAAGGTCTTGTACTTGAGAGGAGAGCAACCCTTCACCATGTTTGGGAAAGCTAAAATAGGAAAAGATGAAGATTTGTTTGGGATCACTGGTAAAAAGAGGAGATGAGCCTCATCGGAGTGTTTGCTCCTGTCTTGCTGAGATGCATGTATCACATTATTCAAGGCGCTCACCATCCACCATCTGATTCCTCATTTGAGTGCCTATATTATGGATTACTTTGAGCTTAAATTCTCTGGAGCAAGAATTTTATTTGCCCAGTAGGGAGGTAATATAAATTTCCTTAAAGTCCTATTTTAAAATATTAGGTCTTCTTAATGCCATCACTTGAAGTTTAGTTTGGGAGGAGTCCAATGCCTTTTGTGATGGTTACTCCCTTCTGTTGTTTGGATTGGATGTCCATAACATTTGTTTTCAGGATACTGCCTAATTATAGTGCTGAGCTGTTTCACTGCAGCACAACTGAGGGACTGAACTAATACGCCATCCAGAAATGCCTGTAATGCATCTGGCTGCAGGCTTCAGGCAGTGCTTCCCTTTGAGGTTGCGTCACGCCTCTGATGAGTGGTTCTTTGCTGTCTACCAGTTAAAGCTTAAAGCACTGAGTGGGTTTGTGTTCAGCCTGTTCTGGAGCTCTCCATCCTGCATCCCTACCTGAGGCCACTCTACTTGTCTCCTGGTGCCTGTAACTGCAAAGGGTTGTTCCCAATTGAAAGCTTAGCTGTTGTGAGTATGAGATGGGTTTAAAACAAACAAAAAAAAAATCTTGCTTCTGTTTATTTTACATCTAAGCTAAACAAAACAAAACAAAACAAAAACCTAGGTTGTTTGTATGCTATGAAAGATTTTGGAGGCTCTCATGGGATTTTTAATTGCCTTTTTATCTGATGTTTGTGCGAATCTACTGTGTTTTGATTAGAATTTTGCAGTGGGGATGATCCAATAGGAGATAATTAGCGGCAGTGCTGATTGGAAGTCTTATCCTGCTTCCCACCTTTTGTTTTGTTATCAGGAAATGTTTATATGTTTTTTAGAGCTAATGGGAACTATTTTTAAAATATGTATATAATTATGTAAATAAATAGAGCCATTATGAGCAAATGTTGCTGAAGTTTTCAAATGTAAAATATTCAATGTAAAATATTCAATATTCAAATGTAAAATAGTTATTTTATGAACGTTTGCTTGTGGCTTTGTCAGCAATAATGATAGTGGTGAAAGAGTGTAACACTGATGAGCTGCATACAATTCACGTGTTTGCTGATGCTGTCAGTGCGGATGGGTAAGTGTCTGTAAATTTATTAACTTCTGAAGTCTGTGGGTTAGCACTGCTTTTTTGTTTTCTTTAGTAGCACCGTATCTGCTCTGACAGCTAATTCCTCTACTTTGCCAAGTGGTGTATATGAGATATCACAGTAAAAAAGAGAAAGCGTAAACTTAGGGAGACCTTTATTTTCATAACGTTAGAGTTTTTTTGCTGTGTCTTTTGTTCTGGTTTAAAATGTTAGGGCGGGCATTCACTGCAATAAATATTTTATCTGTATTTTTTGTAGCGTTGGAGTGCTTTGTGCATATGCTGCCAACCAACACTTAACTAGTCAAGTCCGAGGAGCAAAGAAACTGGTCAACAGCAATTTTAAAGATCTGAAAGTTTTCCTTAACGACACTCCAGTGGTAAAGAATTTTTTCTTTATGGGGAATGAGGGTGGGAGGGGAGAAGTATAAGGAAGAAGTATTGCAGAAAATACTCGTTTATTTCTGTTTTGTATAAATGACAACCACAGTGTGGTGTTAATTCTCTGTTTGTCACTCTCATAAAGCAGAGTAAATGAGGTGAGAAGCTTTCATATGACCATGCATGTTCGAGAACAAACATTATTAGAGCAGCTTTTGAATCATTGCATCTGGGAAGCGCAGTTAAATTTTTCAATATTGAGAGTTGATCTGTTTACAGTTATTAATTTGAGAAGTGTGTTGTGACAGCCTGGTGATGTGGGTGTATGTCAGGAAGTGGAGGTTGCATCAAGAAACTGGGTGCCTTTTGTGGAGCTGCCTTGGGGCACAGAGAGAAAGCTTGCACTGAAAGATAAAACCAATGGTCTCAGAACTCACTAGGTTCCTCTTCACTGAGTGATTACACTGAGTCATAAGTATGTGACAGGAAATATCGGAATAGAAAATCTTGTTACATGGAAGAAACTATTCTAATAGAGAAAAAAATAGGCTCCAGCTAAAAAGCGGAGAAGAGCACTAGAACTGTGGAATTTAAAAGTGTCAGGACTTGGACATTGGTGCCGGGAGTTCCTCAAAGTTTCAGTTATGTAGCAGGTTTTTTGTTCGTATGCAGAATTATTAATTTTTCTTTCTTAGACTTGATAGCACTTGATTATGCAATCACTAGATACATCTTACAAGTCATTTTTGATACATGAGGTACACAGATATCATGTATAGACACACGCGTGTAAGGATTTCTTGAAGACAAGGACTTCTGTTTCTTTAACAAGTTATGGAATCCAATTCATTGGCTATAAGCTCTGAAATCCTAACTGATGTCCTGGCCTTGTGAGTATGAGGTGTATAACATATAGGAGGATTTGAAAGTAGTCACACGTAAAGAGTTCTTGTCATAGTAGATTAGCAGACTACACGAATGCTGTTGCTAACACTATTAGTTACATGAATCGCATTTTGTCTATGACATTGCTGGAAACAGTGCAAGCCTTACAGACATGCAAAATGTTAGTCCTCTGGTTTGGCTAGGAAAACCAACCATCACAAAAAAGCCTACATCTTTCTTGGTAGGAAAAGCTCTTTTTATTCTTTTCTCCTTTGTTTAAAAAAAAAAAAAAAAAAAAAAGGAGTCTGTCTCATACTTTGTGATTTAATTACATCCACTGCTGTATGATGTATGAGTTGTTTTGTGGGTGTTTTTTAGTTTCTTTTTTTCTTCACTTCACTGAAAACTTGAGGCTGCAAGCCAAATACACTCCTGTGCACATCTGAGTCACTTCTGTTCAAAATTGGAAGCGTGTTTACTGTGCATGTTAACTTCTGCATGACTCGGTTAGGATTCACACTGCATTACTTTAAACATGCAGAAATCAATCAAAATTACTTCATACCTGTAGCAAGATTTCCTTCAGGAATAGTTATTTAATAGCCTTTTGTACAGAACCAGAAACTGGTGATAACTAAGTTGATATTTTATATCGACTCAGTGCCTTGGTGGAACCCAAGTTGCAGCTGGACCAGATCTGTTTGTCAATGAAAACCATTTGCGTTAAGGCAGAATGACCAGCTTCTTTTGTAAGGGGAACTCTGAGAGGCTGTCCCCATAAAAGCCAGTCTGGACTGTGAATTGCTTCAGAACCACTATCCCATAAATTTGCTGGACAATTCTTATTTCAAGAGAAATCATCTTTTTAATTAGAAAATCAGAGGGATGAAGACATGCACAAACGTACTGTGCCTGACTGAGTTGAAGTCTTTGTGTTGCACGGTTTCTGCTGCTTAACATTTTTAAGTAGAGTCTTTTTCCCCAGAGATCTTCCAGTATGTTTCCCAATAAAACCCATCTTTTTATGTGCAGTTGTGCTAAGCAGGGTTTTAAAACATTTAGTTAACTGAAAGCAGTAGAACTCCGGAATTTCGGGGGGGGGGGGGGGAAGGGTTACTGCACAAATATTTGGATTGTTTCAAAGTGTGGCAATTTCTGACTCATTATTTGAAACTATTACTTTTTTTTTTTTTTCCCAATTACTTTAATGGTTTTTCATATCATCTTTTTTTTTCAGCAAATTGACTACTTGGTGAGCCAGTACAACACAACTAAGGATAAAGCGCTCTCTGACCTAAATAGTAAGTACTTTGATTTAGAGGGGGTTAGTGATGTGTTGTTTACTTAAAGCCTTCAATAAGATAATGTAAACAGCTCATAATGCAAAGTGAAATTTGAATTACGATTGCATGGTTTGCAAACATAATTATTGTTCTTAGTGTTAAATGAGACTAAAATCAGAGATTCTATCCATATAAAATGACTTGGAGCTGTTGTAATGCAGTCTATTTTCTGAAATAAGTCTTTTGTTAAATTGCTTACTGAATAAATCAGGGTAGTATTTTTTCCCTTTTTTACAATTCAATAACCACTAATACTTGTGTTTTTTTAGAGTATTATTCCTGAGTCTTTACTGTGGAGCCAAATGTGAAGGAGAAGAGCTGTTAGCTGTTGCTGTGGTTACTATAACTGTAGATCTCTGCATTTGTTTATTTTTGTTGTTGTCTCTTTGTCCTCTGCTCAGCTAGAAGTTGAGATACACATTTATCTTCTTTCCAAAGCTGCTTATTGTATTTGGCATTTCAGGATGAGCAGTTGAGGAACAAGACATAACACTTGAAATACAATTGCTTCACCTTCTCCTACAGTACAGTCATGATAGGAGGCATCACCTTATAAACCTCTCAATAAACAGAGAGAACCAAACCACTGAATTTTTTCAGAACTTTCAAAAATGGTAGTAATAGAAAAGGGCAATCATATTCAGTATAGATTAGAATTCAGTATACATTGTTAACATGTACTGATAAGCATGTCAGTTTGTGCACAGGTCTGCATTTCAGACTGAAGTGCAGTGCAGAAATATCAAAACTGATTGTGAACAGGATTGCTGGAAGCAAAGACAGTAACTTTTGATTCCTAGAGTCTATACTTTGGTATCAGTTTAAAGCATGTTATAGGGACAGTTTTCAGTGCAGCAAGCTTGACATACTTTCAAGTCAGTGTGTCTATTAAAGGTTACTGAAGCACACTGAAGGCAGTAGCCAAAGCAGTATTTGCACATATTCCTAACTATTTCTGTGCAAGAACACTCACGTCTAAAAAACTGGGCATTGCATAAGTCTTTAAAAACAAGAACAGTAGCTGAAAAATAAATTAGTTAGTAACTGCACTTCAGGTACTAGCTTCTAGCTTTCAACCCAAGAATTCAAATTAAATATTTATTTACTTTCAGTGCAAGTTTAATATGCTAGCTTATGGGAAACTAACTGGATTTGTGATAGGAGTGCTCATCAATAAATAAAGATAGCTTTTATTTTCTTGTACAGTACTGAGATACCAGAATTAAGTGTGTGACACCTGAGGACGAAAGGATTTCATTAAAAGTGAATCAACAGTAGAATAAACATCAAGAGAAATGTAGATGAATTCGGTTTGCCCACCCTAAGGAAACGCTGAAAGTCTTTTCTGCTTTATAAAAATTCTCATCCCCAGCTAGAAATGGCAGTCTTGACAGTAATGGATGCTTCTGTAGCATTCAGTATTCCAATCTCATCAGGAGCAAAAGCTCCAAGAGCTGTTTACTTAACCTGAATAGAGAGGAGACCTAGCAACTACCTGAGGTTGCATTAAGATGCTTCACCAATCTCAACTCTGCATCTTTCTGTCTTTTGCATACACCCCTTCTCATTTTTGCTGAACTAAGATGATTTCTGCTTGTGGGCAGTGAGGCAGGAGGGCTTGGAGGGAGGAGATGGATCTGCGTGAGCCTGAAGCCAGCACTGAATGCTGAGAGCAGGCTGGCAGCCATGCGTAACACGCTTAAGGGATTTTGGCGAGGATGGTTGTCAGGTCTGGGCTGTGGGTCACCTTGACACATCAGGAATGGGAAAAGGGAAAATAAACTATTTTCTTCTTTTTGTTGCATACAGAACCATAGCTTGTATTGAATGAGTATGCCACAAAATTCCTGTCAGATGTTAGACCTTGTTAAGACTACTTATGAAGAAAATCTGTTTCCATAAAAGGTAGTAATTGCCATTAAAAAAACTGTGTCAGGCCTTAGAGAAATTGTAGTACCTTATGTACACTTTGTTCAGTAAGAGATCGATAGCACCTGTACTAAAAGGTAGTTAAAGCTGAACTAGGATGTGATGATTTTTTCATCTCTCCATGCTGCAGATGTTGGACCTTTGCTTGGTAGCAGAGTTCAAGAGCAGCTGGGGAAAGAAGTACGTCCCGCACTTGATGCAGCTTTGACAATGGCAGGAGGTAAAAATGTGCATGTTCTTGTATTAATATTCTGTTGCCACCATAAGACAGGCTTCATTTTTTTGGTGCACAACATGAGATTGCTTTATGCAGTACCATGGTTCTACTTAGCATTTTTCAACATGCCTTGATGTTTCATTTAAAATGTGGTTATCCAATATTCTGAGATTTATAAATGTATTTAAAAAGTAAACAAAGATGTAAGTGCCATTGTTGATGTCTAGTTTTAGCAGTCATTGAAGGCAAATTAAATCTGTAATCCCCACTTCAGGTGGTTGTCCCTTTCCAGGGATTATAAAGGAGAGTAGGAGAGCTGTGCTCTCATATCTGTCTGTAGTTCTTTGCAGGTTAGTCTTTGACAGGTCTGTGGTTGAGCGTCATCAGTGTCAAACCTAGTATGAGAGTGCCAACAACCGTCATTTCTTAATTGTATCTTTGAGTTCAGTGTTGTTTGTGCTTTGTTCCATCTCCCTTTAAAGAAAAGATTCCTTTATTCTTTTTTCTTTTGAAGGTTTTCCTTTTTCAGGAATCAGGTGCACATTATAGAGTAAAGTGAAAATCATCCTTAAACTTCAGTCACTTGGTGGGTTTTTTAATCCATGAATTCTTTTTTGAAATCTTTCCCGTTCATTCATCATCATTCTCCTTTTTTGCTTTATTTCTCTTATTTGTCTTGAAGTCAAAGTGGAAAGGGCTATCAAAGGTAAAAAAAAAAAAAAAAAAAGAGAGAACCTTGTGTTGTGTGAAGTGTGCTTTATTTTCGTACACTTGTGCATTTGTAGTTGTATATGTGTGGTTTTTTGTCTTAAAACTACTGTTTAGTGTTATTTTGTGTGACTGGGACAAAATCTAAAGGCAGACAAGTGTTAATGTGCATAAGTGCTTAGCTGATGCAACTTGATCTCTTTTCCTTTCCTTGTGCAGCCATGTAATTCTTCAATTGGACTACAACTAACCTTAAAAATACTATTTTGTGGATATGGGCTTTCTTTTGTTTTCTGATAACCAAGCATTGAAATTCTTTATTAAAACAACCGGGTTAGAAGAAAGAGGGAATGAGTAGAAAAGAGTAATCTGAAAAGTGGGTAGAATCTCAGTAAAAGTAGATTGAACACATTAATTTGTTTGTAGGAGAGTGTAAGTAATCTGTTTTTATTAACAATAAACTTGTATTTGGTGCTGGAGGGTTTTTCTGGGTGAGATGGAAAGATTATTTAAATCAGTATTGTCAAGCAGCTCATAGTGTTTACATGTGTGTATTTACACTTTCCCTCTGTAATGGTATCTAGTTTCTAACAAAAATTTAAAAAAAAAAATGATGTTGCATTCTTGCAGCCATCAGAGAAACGAAGGAAGCACTGGAAAACGTGAGCGTCTCTGTAGAAGTTTTGCAGGAAGGCACCGAGAGGCTTCATGGAAATTTGACAGATGTTAAAATGCACCTGAGCAACACCCTCAATGATTCTGCATGCACTGCAGCTCAGGCTGCCTCAACTTGCAATATCATCAGGAATTCATTAAATCAACTGAACATTAATGCCAATTTCAGTGGGGTAAGAGAGTGTTTTCAGACTCACGGTGTGATCACCTTAAATAGGCCTGCTAGTATTTCTGCAAGTTAATGGCTCAGTGTATGTTGGCACTTGTGAGATAAGTGACCTTCATTAACTCTGTGTTTCTGGGTAATTACAGTCACTGTTCTCATTTTCTGTGTGGAAAAGAATAAAATGTGTGTCAAGCAACTACATTAAAGTGCTGCTATGGCAGGAAAAGAATCTGCCCTCCCAAAAATGCTGAAGTTAAGCTTTGCTTTTGTACAACAAAGGTTTTAGGAGTATGCTACAAAGATTCTATTACAAACAGTCTTTCTAGTTTCTTTATCCTTCACTCCTATCTTTGAAATATTAAGTAAAGTAGTTACTTTACTGTGATTGCAACTTTGATGTGACTTAAGGATGCTTTTTGTTTCCTAGTTGCCGGGGGTGAGCTCACAGCTTGCGAAGGTCAATGATGTCCTTAAAATAGACCTTTCTAGTCTGGTTCAGAAGGTATGTTTCACAACAAGCTTATAAACTCTTAAGTAATAAACTGGGATACATGAGTATCTGTTGTTTTCCCTTGGCTTTCCCAAGCAGAATTCTCTTGTTCCTACCTCATCGTTGCTCTGTGTATTATTCCATTTTTTTTACCAAGATTTAGTGTTTAAAAGCATGAATGTGGTGCTTTACATTCATAGGATATTACATGTCAAAAGTGTGTAGCTAATGGTCTGTTTGAAAGCAGGATCCTTAAAAAGAGAAAAGGCAGATACATGGATGTGCTAGCAAGCTCTATATTTTTGGTTCAAGATAATAATAATTAAAAATCCATGGTCTTCTAATCAACTGTAGTGTATTCCCATCATCTTAAAATGAGCATATTCAATCTTAAATCTGATACAGTGGATCTAATGCAATTACTATTAGTATTTTTGCAAATGTGTCATAGTTAGAGCAGTGTAAGAACCTAGCAATCTGATAACGTTTGCTAAGAATAAAAGAACAGTGTAGGGGACTGCAGGCTGTGTGCTGGAGACCTGCACCCTTGCTTGCCTATGAAGGGATCAGGCTTGCAGGAAAAAGCTTCAAGCCTCCACGGCAGTAGCTTCTTGTTTCTGTCAGTGTGAACTATTGAGGTTGGTTCCCACAGCATTAATCCTTCCTCTCCCCTTCTTACTGAAGGTTACAGTGTTTATCAGAGGTAGCTGGATTTCATTGTTTGTAACAAACATGTTAAAAAGGCATAGGATTGCAGAGGGTGTTTTACTGGTTTGCAGTAACTCCCTTCACTTAGTGAATCTTCATGTATGTGTTAGTTTTGTAGGAGTGAGAAGTGCCAAACAAAAGTACTATAAAGTTTGAAACGACTGTGACTGATGTGTGTATTTAAATCTAGACATTTTATAAAGAGTATCTTGGTGAGTGAATGAAATCTGAAATGTAACTGACTTTGTATTTTGCTTTGACCTTTTCTAATGCGCAGTGGTAAGGTATGTTTTTCTTGGTATTACCACATGTATTTTACCGTGTATGGACTTTCAGTCCTTGTCACAGAGGAAAAAGTTGCAAGTAATGTGTCCATGAGAAGCTTATTCTAATTGTTCCAACTTTTATTCTTAGGGTTATGCAGCATTTAATGATACTCCAGATTTAGTAGTGAATCAGACTAAGAACATCTTATCAGGTGAGGACAATGGAAACTGCCTTTCTGCTTTAACTGTTTAATGTTAATGCTTTTGCATCAGTTACGGATGCATTTGTTTTCTTTTATTGACAATATATTTCCTGGGCTAAAGGGTATAAAAAATTAAGTCTAAATCTTCTTTTAAGATTTGGTGCCACGAAAAGCATAGAAAGTAAGTACGTCTCAATATAAGATCCAAAATAAAGTCTAAAAATAAACCATATGCTATTTTACAGAACAGTTCTGTTTGCTGGGCATTGTACTACTTAAGTAATGAGAAATAGTGAGGTCCCAACTGCATTCTAATATTTACTTTTATTGGGTTGAAAGACTAGTTTGCATGAGCAGTGGTGTATCTATGATGTATTTAGCTGTTTAGTTGTTTAAACAAACAAACAAATAAAAAAACTCAACTCCACAGCAACAAAACAACTAGCTGATCCTGCCTGCTGCTGTATCGAAATGTAGCAGATGTCAAAGGGGAGCTAAAAAATGTACCTTAATGCCTGTTTAATAATGCTTTATTACTCTGGCTTTGAACTGTTTTTTTGACAGTACCTGGACAGTTGACACTGACTGAAATGTAGTATAATGTATGCATACTAATCTGTTTTAATTTTTGTTCTTGCATTGTGGACCTGTTCTGCATAAATATACAGCTGTTCCTTGTAAGTTTTTCTTTTCTTTTTTTTTTTTTTTTGGCAAAATGAAACACAGTATGTATAGAACTGTAGTACACTGTGTGAACTTGCCTAAAATGAGCCAGTTTTCTAAAAATGTGATGTTATACTTTTCATTAGGAAATCTAACAGAGATTTGCTCATTTTCAGTAACTGCCGCTATCCATAAACACAGACCATCTTAATTTATCCATTATTATTTTTGCACTTTTTTGTTATTATAAAAATGAGTTTCATTAGCAAGTCAAACAAAACCAGTAGTTCTACTAGACAAATTTCATGTTCATTTGTTAATTTTTTTAATGAGCATTTTGGTACCTGGTTGAGCTTGATTGGAAGAGAAACATCAGAACACACACCTGAAAACATGTCCAGCTGTTGTTGGAAGTGGTTTGGTATAGTGATTGTCAACTCTGCACATAGCAGGGGTGTTGAAATGTTGTAGATGATCATTATGGTCCTTTTCAGCTCAGGCCATTCTGTGATTCTATGATTCTATGAAGGTGCTGCCTACTACCAAGTAGCAACCTCTATTTACACAATCTGCAGTTTCTCCAAGTTGAGAGAAAGGGAAGAGTAGGCAGAAATTGCATTTGACAAATAAAGAATATGTATGATAAGTGAATGAATCACGTCTTTGTGTATCTAAGTAGCGTGTATCTAAATTGTAAACATAGGGTTTCTTCATAATTTGGGGAAAAAATTGGATTAATTGATCTTTATCTCAAGAGTGTTGCTAACTAATTGGAATGAATTTAGCTAATCTTTTTAAATGAGATCGGAAATAAGTGGTATAGATTATCAATATAAGCAGTCTAATTTATTTCAGTGTTGTATACCCAAGGGATGAAGTTTAAATAGATTTTGATCTTCTCTTTCATAAACCTGGTGGCTAATTGTCTCACTCAGCGTTACCATTTGCAGTGTTGCATGAAAAGCAAGATTTAAGCTGGCAAGATAAGCGATTCTGGCTCAACATCTACATCTTTCAACATTAAACTGAATGCTAAATATAAAGTCTGTGTTTTTAAATGCCATTGTGTTACTTTGAAGCTAAATGCTTTTGTTGCTTGCTTGTCTTTTCCTCATGCTTGTCTTCATGGCTTGCCTTGTTATATGTGCAGAAAGGCCTAACAGCATTTTATAGTGCATACATGGAATGTAAATTTCTTCTGTTAATCTGTAACAGTGAAATACATTTGTTCTTTCAGATATCAAAAATGTGCTGGAATCCATTGGTTCAAATATCAGTAACTTCACAAAAACTCTCCCTGTGCAGAAGATTATAGCAGATTTGACAGTATATCTGACACAGAGTGAAGCGTATGTTCAAGACTATTTTCCAGTAGTGGAGCAGTATGATTTCTACAGGTATGAACATACTAAATAGGAAACACTGCAGGAGTGAAGTGCTACCTACAGTTCATGCAGTAGCATATAACTAATGTGTTAATGTAGTATTTTAATATTATGAAAGGGCATTGAAACTATTAGTGATAAAGAGTGAAGTCAAGATGCTGTAATGCAAATTTTTGGTTGTTTTAGTAAAGACCCTGACTGCAGCAAATCAAGCTGGGTGCTGTTCCAGTACAGAGCAAGAGAAGGCCTACTCTGCAGGCTTTCCTATCTTTTTCAGGAAGGATGTATGTCAGAAGATGTAATACGTGAAGAAACAGATAGTTTCATAATGCTAGGGTGACTCCTTTTTTTGGACTTCCTACTGCAAAATAGTAGTAGCAAAGATTTTGCTTCCCACTTTATCTTTGTGCTTGTTCAAATTGATGTAGTACTTGTCCTTGGGTCTATTACACACATTCTTTCTGTTCGAGACCTGTACGGTTTCTGCAATTGAAAAATAATTTCATATTTCAAAGCATAAAGCTTTTTATTTCAAACTGTTTCTTTGTCTAGAATTTATTTCAATCTTCAAGCTCATCAAGTTCTCTCTACTTTTTGACGTTTCTGTTGACTCCTTATCAAAATCTGCTTGTGTTTTAATCCGCTTCACTGCTACAGAATAAATGTGCTAATAGTTTTAATGCAGTGTTAAATGAAAGTGAGAAGGAGGCTGAACCTTAAGAACCCTTTTTTGTAGTTATAATAACCTTTCCCTTAGGCTATTCAATACCTGCTAAGTTTTTGTGATGAGACTTGAAAAGGAATGTAAAAAATATAAGCTGGGAACATTGATGGTGGAAGAAAAAAGAAAGAGCAGAGGGAATTGGGGGAGGATAAAAAGCTAGGAGGAGATATGAAATGTGTGAATAAATGAATGTGCTCCATATATGTGACTTGGAAATATTACATAACTTTAGTAAAAAGAGCTAAAGTTCTGTTCTTATCCAACATCTTTCTCCTGATCAAATTCCATAAATTGCTCATAAGGTGCTCATTGAAAGCACTCCAGAACAGACACATAAAGCCTAGCAGCTTCAAATAAAGTTATTTTCAATTTCAGGCCCAACATAATGGTGAGCAAAATGTAGTAAGACCTACAGCAAAAGCAGTTATGTACTTCATAACTAATCATCGATCCATAAGCATAAATTTATCATTTGCTTCTTGAACAAATTACCATTTGACACAGCAAAGGCAGATTCTCATGGTTTGTTTCACTTCGAGTTTGACACCGCAGTGCAAGCAACATATAGCAGCTGGACCTTAGAACACCTGTAAGGATTGTTCCCCAGCCCTTCAGCAATCTGTAAGCAGAGATTGGATTCCCAGTGCAAAATGTATGCTGGTGTAGGAAGAGAGGGTTTTTTTTTGCTGACACTTGTTGCCCAGCAAGAACCACAGATGGGCCAGTTAGGAATATCACATTGCCTGAAGTGTTCTGCAGGTCTTCAGTGTGTTCTTTATTTGTACATAACCAGGCATTTGGGCTTTATTCCTTAGGTGGCTGGGTTGTCTCATTCTCTGCTGCATGGTGGTCCTGATTGTGATCTTTTACTATCTTGGGTTGCTATGTGGAACCTGTGGTTATGATAAACATGCTTCTCCAACAACCAGGGGCTGCATTTCCAACACTGGAGGAAACTTTCTTATGGCGTGAGTTTCACTTACTTGTGAAAAAGAAAATACGTATACTTGTAGGGGGGTTGGTTTTTTTAAAATTGATTTTAAAGGACATATGCATGAAGAGAATTTTTATTACCAATGTACATGTTCTGAAATAATTAGAACATAAACATTTACCTAACATACTTACAGTGAAACACTTAGGCCTTGGGTTGCTCTTTCCTTGAGAATCATATCTGAATCTACTCTTGTATGAAAAGAGTTATAGATAGTGACTATCAGTGTAAACTCATTTGGAAACTCCAGAACTGTATCAAATAATTGAAAATATAAATGGAATTTATAGGTTGTTTTTTTTTTGTGTTTTTTTTTTTTTTTAATATATTGAAGCATTTGTTCAAAATGGAGAAAATAAGCCATATGAGGAGACTTCAAACACGTGACTTTATCAAGTCACTCCAGAATGTTTGGGGCTGCTCTTGAAAGTTCCCAGGAGGAGTTTAATATCATTTGTGTTGTGTGCAGAAGATAGCATCTGAAATCTGTGTTACAGTCTTTTGAGACCACAAGGGTAGAGATTTGGATTTAAAAAAGAAATCTATATGCTTTTGTTGCTCTTAACTCTTAATGGACTTTTCATGTCAACTGCAATGTCGAGTGTTTATATTTTAGCTGCATTCTAACTGAAAACTTTCCAGGTCTGGAACATTTAAGAAATTTCAGGCAGCAGGAATACTGTTGGAAAATAAAAGCATTTTTGCCATCCGCCAGGTCTTATTCTCTAAAAATGCTGTAGCTACTTATCATTGGTTTCACTGTTAATCTAAGTATATACATTTTCTTCTTAAAAAAGAAAAACTTATGTAAATTATTTCTTTTTCAGTGGCGTTGGATTCAGTTTTCTTTTCTCCTGGGTGCTGATGATTGTAGTGGTGCTGACTTTTATCACAGGTGGAAATATAGAAAAACTAGTGTGCGAGCCCTTTGAAGATAAAACTTTATTCAAGGTGAAATTACTCAAATTATTGAACAATGAATAGTTTTCCTGTAAGTCTTAATGGTCTTGTCAATTATGCATGGTTTATTATTTTTTTGGGGACACCTCAAGTGAGTTTGGATCTGTTTTTTACTTTCCATTTGTACATTGAATGGAGACTTTCATCCTTTTTTTATTTAATTTGCTTTGCAGTGTAAATACTATATGCCCATGTTCTATCAGAGATAAATTGTATTGTAATTCAGCACTTCTTGGTGACATGGAGCTTTAATATCCATTTTCTACACCAGAGAGGTTGAATTTTCTCTTCTGCTTCTATTTCTATCAGCAGGTGATAAGCTTAGATGTGGAAATGTGTCAAAAGATCACCTAGGAATATACTCATGCACTGAAAACACAGTATTACAGTAACATCACTGAATTTTGTCTCATAGGTTTTGGATACTCCCTACTTACTAAATCAGCATTGGAAAAACTATCTTTCTGGCATTCTTTTTAAAAATCCAAATATTAACTTGACTTTTGAAAAAGTATACAGGTATGTGAAGTTATGGGTCAAGATTTAGTTCCATTTATATCTGGGTTTTGTATTATATTCCAGCCTTGTATTTCAGGCACGCACAGAAATCTGACATGGTCCAGACCATGTTCTGATTTTCTGGTGAATGGCTAGCAAAAGTGATCGTCTATCAATGAGTTATTAGGCATGGTCTTAACATAATATGGTGTAACAGTAGCAGTTGAGCTCTTCAAAATGCTGTTTCATATCTTTGAGACCATCAGAAATTGTTAATTACTTGTGTTCTTATAGACAAAGCTTCAAAAAATATAGGCAGAACACCTTTTTAAGGGACTGGTTTTCTTCAAATGTGAAAATATTGTTAATTGTTCTCTTCACTTCTGTCCTTAGGGTGATTTTCAGGCTGACACATGTATTTTTATTTTTGTAGTGATTGCAAGGAAAACAAAGGAATTTATACTTCCCTTCATCTAGACCACCTGTTCAACATCAATGAATTTTTGAATATTAGTATGGTAAGTAAGGAAAATTTCGGTGGATTCATGAATATTTTTGAGAGTTAAAGAGGTATTTGGTCTTGAACATGATGTAGTATGTCTGAGCTTTAATGGATTTTAGATGTTAATATGCAGTACGTTCTGCAAGGAGACAAAACTTTCCAACCTAATTTAAAAGGAATTCCAATCATATTTATGTGGTCTTGGACATGTTATGCTTTTAAGAATGCTTCCAGCTTTGGAGGAGAGGAGAGAGGGATAAGATAAAATATTTTCAGTTAAGCTGTAATAACACACGAATGTGCTAATTTTTGG
Source organism: Lagopus leucura (assembly GCF_019238085.1). Classification (NCBI taxonomy): domain Eukaryota; kingdom Metazoa; phylum Chordata; class Aves; order Galliformes; family Phasianidae; genus Lagopus; species Lagopus leucura. Next base: position 55,867,134 of record NW_024962264.1, read on the forward strand.
TTGTCTGTAATACAGTCCTGCCTTACAGCAACACCTTGGGGTCTGTGTTCCATTCTGGCAAGTGTTGTTTCTACACTTAATACATATAGTCTTTGTCCCAGATAATATATAATTATTTATAATATCCATTATATATACACACACACGTGTGTATGTATACATACAATACAATGCACTTATAATATATGGCAATTATATAGCGATGAGTTTACTGAAATTTGTCTGAGTTTGCATAGTAGTAGAGGCTGGCAAGGGAGTAATTTATTGGGATGAAAGCTGCACAAATGGGCTAGAATGTGGCATGGACAGGCTGTGTCAATACTGCAGGGAAAGGAGGGACCTTACCTGGATTCTGTCAAAGTTAATTAAACTAACCAGATGTAAGTGAAAGGGAAGTTCTTTGTGTGCTTCTTTGTGGAAGTGATCAGTCAGGAAGAGAAAGATGCTTTTGTATGAGAGAAGGGATATAGAGATGTACCAGGTGCAAACTACCTCTGTGTTTTATTTCCTTCTCAGTATACAGAAGATGTAGCACTTAGAATTGAACACATTCAGATAAACCTCAGCAAAATCATTCTGTTGGATGAAATTGGGAAAGAGAATCTTCTGAATTTCAGCTCTTCAGGAATAGAAGGGATAAACTTTGGAGCATACTTGACAGAGGTGAGACCACTGTAATCTAGGTATGTAGCTGGAATGAAGCATAAAAATAAAAGTGGGTGAAACAGAGACAAATCTGCTTTTGACTGGAAAGGGAGGTTTTGAAGATGCATAAAACTTGGTGCAAAAGCATTTAAGAAGTTAAGTTCATTAAACATTTGAAGAAATGAGCGATGGACATTGTAAGAGATGTGATTAAGTGCATTCTGCATGTGCAGTAATACTCTTTTCTTTCTGTGCTGTTCAAATCTTGTTTTAGATCAATAAAAGTGTTACCAAGGTTGATCTTTTGTCATTTGCTAATGACTTAGAAGCAAGAGCAGACCAACTGGTAAGTTTAATTTACCAATGTAATAATTTCTTTCATTTAACTAATTATATATTACCAAATATTTAGACTTTGTACAGGAGGGTTCTTGTACTTTGGGTACATATACCTGGTTCATTGTCATATAAGGAAAAAGTTTGAAAAAACAATGTTGTATATGAGCTAATTCTTGAGTTTTGTATGTTAACAGTTGTGCAACTTCTGCTTTGGAATTTAATTTTATGAAGTTGCACAGTTTCCTTAAGAAGTCACTTAAGTCCACTGTGATATTTCCTGTGATGTTTTCTATAATTTAGGTCCCAGACGCAGAAAAATTGCTGGAAGCATGATGGAAAATAGGATTTGAATCAGTTTTCTTTCAGTTATTGAGCAGAAGATTTTACAAGGAAATAAATACTGTTGTAACTCATAAGGCCTCCCTTGGGAATTGGGCCTCCATTACGGAGGCAAAATTCACAAAAGAAAGCCAGTCTGTTGTGTAGTGCTTGTTGAGTGTAGACACACTGGCATTGGTGAAAGGTTAGAACAACTTGCCCACAAATGAATGTGCACGGAATGACACAACTGTGTTAACAGATAATAAATGACTTGATTAATTTGTTTGTATCTATGTCAAGGTCACCTTCCATTTATTTTTCAAAATGAGAGTCAGTTTGGACACTAGATTGCCTTGCTCTGGCCCAAGACAAATTCCCACACTGTGGTATAGGAGAGAGTTTTGCTGCACATGTAGTACTTGTACAGTCATTAGGATCACAAAAGGACAGACAGCAGAGTAAGACCTTGCTGTTTGGAATTTATCAGATTTCCATCTTTTCTCCAAAGAGAGGGCAGCACTGTTAAAGGTCACTGTTGTGTTTCTACATAAATCAATCACTTCTGTTGCATTTATTTTTCTGTCAGACCTGCATTCATGATTTTTTTGTGCTGTAGTTGTCCTCTGAGCACAGTGGGTGAGTCACATAATGCCTGTTTACCCATTTAGGTTGTCTGCTAACTGGAACTGATACCAAGTGTAACTTTGGCTACACTGCACTTCCATTTTCCATTTTTACTCTGCCATTTTAAAGGTTATAAGATGGAAAGTTTTTGTTTGGAGAGGCTGTTTTTTAAGTGGAAGCTGAAGTTCTTCGGACATGTTGTGACTTAATAGAATTGTCCCTGAGATGTCTCTTTAAAGGTAGTTAGTTAGATCTTTAGTTAGATCCGATTAGGGTCTTAGTGAAGGAAAGTACATTTTGTTGGCAGCTTGGTTTTTCATTATTTTTTGTAATAGAATCTAAAGGAAGCATTAGAAGTGAGAATAGATCTATCTAAAAACTTTTGGGGTAGGCTTTGAGCATTTAGTTTGAATTCTCTGCACTCTGCACAGCACGAAATGCATGTTTTAACACTGAAACGGAAAAAAAAAAAAACTTCACTCAAACCAAGACACCATGGTGTGGAGGAGGAACAATATTGCCCACAGATGTTACTAGGTAAGGGGATTCAGCGCGTCAGTACAAAGCACGCTGAAGCTGCTCTGTAGCCTTATCTCTCAGAACAGAGAACCTGAAATAACTGATCACATGAATACTTCCAGGAAGCAAACACGTCTTCGCATCAACACCTGCAAGCCGTGCAGCTAAAAAATGTTGTTCTTTTGCTTTTTGGTTTTACAATACATCTATTTCTTAGGTCATTGTATCTGTAAAATGCGTAAGGATTCCTTATCCCTTTTATTTGGAAAGAGAACGACAGGACAGAAAGGAGCCCCTGGCATGCTGCTGTCAGAGGAACTGGCAGAGATGGGAAGAGCTGCAGGAGGACCTAGAAAAATATTGCAGAAAATTGTACCCCAAAGATAAAAAATGTCTTAAAAAAGCATAGGCCTAACCAAGAAAATGTTTTGCTGCTTTTCACCAGGATATGGCACTCAGAGTGATGGCAGCAGTGAAGAGGAAGCAGTACTGTGGCAGATGTATTCCCATTCTCTATGACAGTTCTGCCCTGGGATTTATTCTGTTTTCAAGCAAAATTCACTTAGTCATTTGTTTCCTCTGGTATTTCACTAGCACGTCTTTTCCTGAGATAATTTTTGAAAAAAGGCACATTTTCAACAAAATGAAACATTGGCTCTTTCCATTTTGTATTTGCCAAATCAGTACAAAATGTTTGCTGAAGTTTTCTCAGTAAGAAGTTGCACTTTAGAGTGTCTTGGGAAAAACATTTTGAAATACGTTTTCCTGAAAGAGGTCTCATCTCTACACAAGTCTGGATTTGCATTCAGGGCAGCTGTTCCTGCAGTTCCAGCAGATTCTGAATCCTTACAACTGTGTCCAACTGTGTGCATATGAGGAGACATATGCACAGTTACCTTGCCCACCATCCCCAGTGTTCAATGATTTCTCAGCAGTGTCTAGGTCTAAAATTCTTCCATTTCCAAAATGGAAACAATGGGAGCCAAGTGATTTCACCATGAAAATAAATGTGATTTCACCATGGAAAATAAATGTGTTTATGAAATTGAAATCAAATTTTGCAATATGTTGCCATGAGCTGTAGGTGTGTGTGCAGGCTGTAAAAGCAGGCTACGAGCACATCTTTTGACTGAGCAGTGGAAGCCACTAAAAGGAACAGCACCCTTCACAGACACATTCCCAGTTTACTGACTGGAAGTGTTGGAACTTCTGTACCCTTCAGAAGGCAAGGAGCCTTGTCCGTTCTGCAGTAAATAAAAGCAGTGAGCGTCGGTGAGGAACTCTCGTCCCAGTGGAGGGCACCCCTGCACCAGGGACAGGCCCAGAGCAGAGCAGAGTAGCAGGGGATGCTCCCTCTTCCCTCTTTAAAGTAACTTTAAAGTAACAGTGCACTCTGGAAATTCTCTTCTATGAAACCAGTGATGATACAGACAGAGAAGCAGCTTAATATGTGTGCTTTCATTACTGAGCTTTGAATCATTAATACGGTGATTTTTTCCCCTCTCTATGTTGAATTCAATTTGCCGTATCCTGGTGCTAGCATCAGCTCTTCTGCAGCAAATAATGTGCAACTTGCATTGCAGTTTGTATTTTTTTCCTTTGTTTGAAATTGGTGAAACTATTGAATAATAGGGCATAATTTCTTTATTTTTGCAGCCAAAAGGAGCCCTGGAAAATGCCTTAAAAGGACACGCAAACAACATTCGGATGATTCATAGCCAGCAAGTTGTTCCACTGGAGCAAGCTATGGTAAAATATGAAATTGATGTTTAAACATACTTGTAAAAAACAATGTGAATCCCTGAATCTTGAATACAGTTTAGAAAGCTGCAGTTCGTAGTATGTAAGCATAGATTGTATTTGTATTGTCACCAAAGAGTAATCTGGTTAGAGTGTGCCTTTAATAAATATTTAACCTACTTCTGATACTTCTACCTTACAATACTGTCTAATATTGGGAGCTCTTTTCTTTTTTTTTTCTATTTTGTGATTATATGTGAATAAAAGATGAAGCAGGAGAATTTTCCAGAATTCTAACCCTAAATCACTCATTTTCCTTTTTCCTTATCATTTGTCATCTGTTATAACAGCAGTTATGACTTTTACACTTTATTTCCTGAAGTTCACAGTGATGTACCAACATTGGAACAGGAGCCCCTAATAGTAGCACTTAGAGCCAAAGAAAAATCTTTTTTGTTGATGCTGTACAAGATTTGAAAGCGCTCTTTCTGACTGCTTTAGCCAGGCACTGATCTGTATAGCATCCAGCTGTGAGTCTCATTCATGCAGCTTGTAACTGTTGGCTTTTTCCTCTACATGATGTGAAGGCTTTTAGTTCATTGTAACATCAGATATAGTATTGCTGCCCCTATCAAAGGCCTGTAAAAAAAAAAAAAAAGAAAAAAGTCATTAGGCCTCTGATTCAATGCTGTTCTTTCTAATTAACTCCTAATTATTCTCATCTCTTTTTCCTTTTACAAAACTGACTGTCAAGAAATATGTTAAAGCTAGGGTAAGTGCTTTTTCCCTTCTAAGAATGCATAGTATCAAAGTACTCTGAAGGCTCAGTTCTGATTTTTCACTGTTCTTTCTTTTCCCAAATAAATCTTTCCCAGTTTATTGTAGTAATAATATTTTGGAGTTAATTTGAAGTCTTCCAATACATAATTTATAGCTACTTAGTTCTTTGGGTAAAATACTGAATCAATTAAAAACACAATATATTTATTTTAAGCTAATCCGACTGCATTTACTATATATAATGTGATATGTCATATTAGAAACAAAATAATCTATCCAGAATCAAAACATACATACAAAAAACAAGCAGGCGCTTGCCTATAATGATGAACTAAATCTTTAATTTTTTTTTCTTCCCTTTCTCTCTAATAGAGCACTTTAAATCAGAGCATTAGGCTGCTGAAGAGGACATCATCTGAACTTATGGTAAGCTTTTCTCTCTGTCAGCAGAAACATTTTAATGTGTTTTAAATCATCCACCACATAAGCATAGAGTATGTTTTCAGTGCAGCTTTTACTTTTTCTGGTTGCTCTTTTATTACAAAGCTACTTAGTGCATTGAGGTAGTAACAGAGATTCACACATCTCTTCTGCACAGCTTTTTCTACCTTGATTTTCCCTTCGTTGTAGAAGAGAGAGGTAAAATAGAATGCTTTTTAAAATACAGATTATAAACTTCATTATCAGGTGATAAAATAGACTTAAGTACAGTTCAATACATTGTGATTATATATTAATAAAAAGGTAGGATTTTTTTATAGACTCATTGACAGCAAAACTTGGAGTGGGAGAACAACCAAGAAACAAAACCCCAAAATACATCTGAGAAAACAGAGCTTTGAAATCCACATTCTTACCCAGCTCTTATCCAGTGTTCTGTTCCCACTAAGTCCTGTGACTTTAGCATTACAGTCATCCCCTTCCTCTTTCTGCAGCATCAGCCAAAGTGTGGGAAGGTGGGTTTGTAGGAAGGCTTCTCCAGGGCAGCTCACGTTTCCCCTGTAAATAGCAGCTAATGCTTGCACCATAGTGAAACCAGCTGTCTTCAGGCTCTGCCAGCTTGAGGAGGATAAGCAGCAGGATGATTGCTTTTGTGGCAGCAAAGCTTTCTGTCATCTCCAGTCTGCTTTGGCTCCTGTAGCAAAAATTCAGCTGTATTAGCAGTGAAGATCCTAGTTAGAACAGCTTGATGGTCCTCACCTACCATGGTTCTTCCCGTTAAGATTTTTGACCTGTTCACAAAAGCAGACCAAGCAGATTTATTTCAGAATATGATGGTGAGTGTAAGAGGCATGGAAATAAGGTGCTGATAAGAAAGAGATGGTGTTTGAGCTCTAAGTTTATGTTAGAAATACAGGTAAAGGCTGCATGTGTGTATGTTTTTTGGGAGACTTGGTGGGATTACACATACATTGACAAAGTGTATGAATGTGTCCAACCTTCTGGATGTTGAATAGCAGTAATACTTTAGCTGGTAATCAAGAGTTGTTCCTGTATGCTTTGTGTGTATATGCTGGTGCGTGTGTGTATATTGATGTGTCCTGAAACAGAGTACACTTCAAATTCTATGGTTAGGTAAAATCTTAAATTTAGCTTCCTTGTGATTTCGGTCAGTTTTGTAGGACCCAAGGATTGACTGTCCCAGGTGATTAAAGTATCTCTGGACCTAAGGAAAGGAAAAAAACCAAGCCAAACAGAATAGAAGAGAAAGCTGGTGTTGTATATAAATTCAGTTGCATAACTTGCTGTTCATAACCACTGATCTCCTTTTAGTAGTGTGAGGTTTTTGTCAGATGGTTGTGAATCCTTAGGCTGAGGCTCAGTGTCTGAAGGTTGCTCAGACTCTATCTGAAATTGTATGTTTTGTCAAGTTTTATCAGGACAGTGCTACTGGTTTATCAAGATAATAGCTTAATGGCAGTGGCTGCAGAGTCATTGTAACTGCTTAAAAGAGTTTCATTTATATTGAAAGCCTTTTCTTTCAATCCAGGTAAAGGTGAAAAATGTCATTAGTGCTGTTAATGCTGCACAGCTTCTCATAAATAACAATGCTTCTCTAGTTATTGTCCAGGTAAGCTTCATCTAATTTAAGTACATTCGTTCACAGTGTCATGGAACTGTTTCCAAGGCTCACTTACTTCTGTCTGGTTTTAGGAAACAAAGAAGTACATGGACACCATCATTGGCTACTTTGAGCAATACATTGAGTGGGTGAAGGAGTCGGTAAGGTGCATTTGCTTTTTGAGAGACCCTGCTTTTAAAAACATGATGGAGCTCAATAGTAATAACAGAAAGGTTATGTTGATAGCATGTTTTGTAATTTCAAGATATTTGTGCTAGGTATGAAGGAGGAAACCTGTCTTCCATAAATAGTTTTCTTTGAAGTAGACTAGAAATCATGAGTAGTACTGACTGGAATAAAATGCAAATTTAGTATATTATCTTTTTTCCAGGGCTAGCCTGCAGTCTACTATTGGTGCTAATGTTGTATTGAGCTTGACCCTGCGTGGTTCAAATTAGTATCATATCATTAGCATCTTTATTTTTCTTTCTTCAGCTTCAGTCTTTGAGAAATTGAGCTGATGTTTTAAAGATTTATAAATTCAGTAGATAGCATACCCCACTGGAATTTATTCTAAATTTAGAGAGAGTGAGAGACAACAATATAGTAAACAGTAACTGTAGCTGTAAGCAAGATGTGAGGTTCTTTTAATCTGTTATGTACTTCAGACTGTTTTCTTTAATGTCTGTCTTTCAGATTGCCATGGAGGTAGCAGCATGCAAGCCAATTGCCAATGTGATAGATACAGCAGTGGATATATTTTTATGCAGCTATGTAACTGATTCTGTGGTAAGAAATCTTTTTTGTTACTCAAAATCAGGGCACCGAGTGGAAAATTCTTTGAACATAAATCTACATTTGATTATTTCATCTAGACCATTTTAAGTATGATGATAAAAGATCACATCCAAGGTTATTCAAGGAGAGAATGTTCCAATTTGGATCAACCAACCAACACTGGACTTGATTTATGTTTTCATTAAAATTAGGCTTTAATTAGAAAGAATCCTGTAAAAGTAACTATTTTACTAAGTTTATTCAAATTTGAACTGTAAATAAATAAAAGGATTCTTTTTTATCACATCACTTGCAACTGACCAATATTGAATCCTTCCCGTACAATGCAAACTTGGAGCATGACTTTTAGCAGTACGCAAGGCCAGCGTTGGCTTTTTCATCTTGCAAAAGAGAAGCATATAGTAAAAACAGAATAAGCAACAACATGTGTGGAAACCACCTAAACATTTCCTAACTATTATTTTGTTGTATCACAATTATGGCCAAGTAATAATCATAGTAACAGTATAAATGTATGCAGTCAAAGCTACTCTAACCCTGATAGTTCTTTATTATGAAGTCTTCTGCCAGATGGATCACCTTGTAAGTTACAGAACTTCTGTTCTCAGAGTAGCAACTAGCCATCCAGTGGTAGATGGATTACAATTTTCATGGTGATAGGACTTAGCTGAGTCACATACAAGTCCAAATGCCTCTAGCTATTACAAGTCAAATTTGAAAAATCATGATTCTAACATCAGAGAGTAACTCACCTCGCCTGTGTGAAAATATAAAATAAAATAAAACATAAAATATAAAATTCTGTAAGCATGCTTCAGCTAGCAAGTTAAAAAGCACCTTGAGAAGGTGTTGGAAGCTCTGATTTTTAAAGAATCACAGATAATAACTTTAAATTAGCAAGAAAAAATGTGGCTGCAAATTAATGCAGAGAGACAAAATCACTTTATAGCTCAGTGCTGACTGCGTTGAAATTACTGCTTAGGACACTATGCCTGTATGAATTTGAGCATCTTTGGACAGTGTTCTTTTTGGCCACGTTTGTAAGATAGGTGCTGTTTGTGCTTCAGTTCACATTTCCTGTGGAAGTGCTTAACATGCTGCCTGTTCCACACTAGTATAAGGAGACTCAGAGAGCGCACAGACCCATGGCAGTAATTTCTGCCGTGTTCTCTGAGTAGCTGTTCTCTGCAATCTTTTTATCTTGGATTTTGTTTTGTTTCAGAATACCTTCTGGTTTGGTTTGGGAGGCTCTTCAATATTTTTAATTCCTGCCATAATTTTTGCTGTGAAACTCTCCAAATACTATCGTAGAATGGATACAGAGGATGTGTATGATGAGTAAGTATATGCTTCTAAGCAAGCTAAATGGCAAATGGGCTTAAATATTTTTTCTGGTGTTTCATATGAAGGTGCTGTAATCCTTAATCTGTGCTGTCAGATAGAACTGCGTGTGCTTGTGAAACACCTCAGGTTTGGGTTGGTGCCTGCAAAGTACTTCATGCAGGTGGACTTTGATGAACTCAACTTGTCATGACTGTAGATATTGCCAGCTCCGACTATGAGAAACCTTCTTCAGAATGAGTCTTCATAGCTTTATGTACAGTCTTTATATAAATATCTGCTAGTGTAGAGATGATTAGCTTTGCTGAGTTACCTTTTAAAATGAATTATACCTCCTTTGTAATCTTGAATTAACTATTTACTTCCTTACTGTCTTAGTTATTCCTAACTAGTCTTTCCTTTTTCACTTGCAGTTCCTCTGTCTCAGGGACTTGGCACTTTACTTTATGATAACTGTTCTTACATATTTTCCAATCAGTTTTGTTTTTACTGTTTTCTTTTCTGCTCTTTGTTTTGCTCATTGTTCAGTTAGCCTGTGCACTGCATTCCTCCAGTTTCACACTGACCATTTTTCATTTCACATTCAGAAGTCAGTAGAGCAGGAGCAGGCGTGTAAGCTAAAATTACTTACTTATTTTGTTGTCTAGTTAACGACTCCTTTTTTGTGTTTTTTAGTGTTGAAACTATACCCTTGGAAAAGTAAGACATTTTTGTTGGTATTTGGTAAAATTACTTTATTCAGGTGGGAGGGTTTATATTTTTCATTTAACTTGTTACTTCAACAGAAGTAACATAGCTTGTTTCACCAGACTTTACATTAGAGTATCCAAGTCTACAGAAATATCTTAATAATTAATTTTTGGAGAATATTAAGATTATAGTTATTGCATAACTCCTGAATGTTACAAAAGAAAATATATCTTTTATTGTACAGAAACAGTTTACCTTTGCATATAATACCATCATCCATTTACATGTCTTGGAAGCCATACTGTACATAGTGCATCTTATAGTTAACATGTTTTTTCTTGGTGTATTTATTTTATTACAGTATGGAAAATGGTAATAATGGTTATCATAAAGAGCATTTATATGGTATACACAATCCTGTTATTACAAGGTAAACCAAGTCTGAAACTGCATGTTTCCATGTGTCCTTGCCTAATCTACTGTATTAATCACCTCTCCAATTTTCTGCATGTTTTCAAGTGAATCACTTACTTCTCCACTTTTTTTTTTTGCATGGTTACTCTCTATAGAAAATGCTGTTTGATTTATATTTCTCAAATACTCTGGAAGTAACAGCAGATTTTGTAATGATTTCCAATGATTTAACAAATTTGAGTTGCCTACACTTGAACTTACAGTCCATATAATGAGGTATTTATCTAGTATAGTGGGTGGTCATAAATTAGTAAGTGTATTAAAATACTTCAGTAGGAATATAGAGTGGTAGGGCGGGATGCATTCTTGCTCCTGAGTCTTTTTTTTAATCTTCTGCTACAAAGATCTGTAGCAAATACATCTTTTTATATATTACCTTCAACAGAAAGGGGTGCAAATTTACAAACTGATTAATTTCACATATTCTTCCTGTGCAATGCATGGAACACAAAGCCAGATTTTATAAAATCAGCTTTTTCTCCTGATTATTCAAAATTCTAATGAGGACCAGTAGAGGCCCTGCAGATAAACATAATGTTTAATTGCTCATTTGCTCTGTCACCAGAATAAGCCTGTTTATATTACGGGTTTTTAGATGATGTGGTAAAGAGCTTTTGCAGGATATGCAGAAGACATGAGCAGATAAAATGGATGTTTCTGCATGGGTAGAACTAGCGTGACTTCACAAAACAAGAAATTCAAGTTATATTTAAAAGGCAGGAGATTTGGGTTCTTTGCTGGCTCTGCAACACTGATGCTTTAAAACCTTAGCTAGGTGTGAGACACACCATTCCTGTACAGATAACATAGGGCATCCCAAAGCTTTAATACTAGGGTTTGCAAGATATCTAGTTGCTTAAGGAAGGGTCTAATCTGTGATTAAAATCTGTAGCTCACTGTGCCTTAATTTACAACACAGTGATTGATTTTCAATAGGTTGAGTGTAGGTTGAGTGTTGGCAGACAAATCGGATAGCATTGTTCTTTTAGTAATGGTTAAAAAAGCTGATGGTTTGGAAGACTTGCCAGATTTTATGGCTGCGTCAGTTGTATATTATTGTTTATTAGAACTGTATTCTGCAGTAATTATTTAGTGACCAAATTTAGATTCCACATTAACTTGTGTGGATGTATTTTTATATAACTGGTTATAGTGATTTTAATGTTCAGGATTGTCACAGCCTGTACTGTACTTTAAGGACTACCTAAATAAACCTACAGAGTGTCTAATTAAAAACTAGTCTCTACTGGCACATCTAAGAGCTCCATTTTGACTTTTCATATTTTACATAAGAGGAAACTAATAATTGCTCAGGCTTTAGAAGTCCCTTTCTGATCTTTGAATCTTTAACATGACTGTTAATAACCTTGGAGTTTAGAGCACAATATTTCATGATATTTCAGTGATTGATGAATAGTTTAAGACAGTGTCCCTGAATAAGCTGAATATTAACATAAATTAATCTTTTAAACCCACTAGTTCAATTCTGTCTTCCTTTTACTAAATTTTAATAGAGTTATTCAAAGCTGGCTTCCATTATACAATGTAAGAATTGAGTTTGAACCAGTACTTTAACTCAGATCATTTGAAAAGTGACTGTAATAGATACGTGCTTTGTGTTTCTCAGTCCAGGGTTCCCATACAAGAGAGTCCAGTTCTTCATTTTTGTTTGAGCAAACCATTTGCCTTCATGCTGTCCTTGCTTTTTCTCAGTTCCTGCAAATGATTTCAGACACTCTGGGAAAGATGAGTTTAATAAAATCTATGTACACCTGTACTTTTGCAGATGTGAACAATCCTAAGTAGATTTTGTTCTTGGAAATCATCTGAATTGGTTTGCTGGAAAGATCCAAATATCTTTCTTCATAGAAGGGATATGTAAATACAAGATTGAGATCCATATGAAATATGTTTACATTTGTATAAGTATCTCACATAGGTATATTTGTGAAAGATATAAATAACCTCAAATTCAGGCACCATTTTTGTGAGAGCAGAATTGGAGGCTGGATTGGTCTGTTCAGAGGAAGTCAGTGGTGTTGAATTGGTAATGGAAGCACTTCTCTCTAAAATAGATGTAAGAGGAAAGGTTGGTTGAAAACCATAAATCTGTTTTCTCTTGAATAAGTGGTTAAGTTTGTGATTGGTTTGTGCCAACTGAGCCTGTCTCACTTACAGCCAGACATGGTACTTCTGTTCTACTGTTTGTGGGCAAGAGAAATTTATGGGTTTGATTTGTGTTTGTTTGTTTTCTTGTATAGCTCTGTGGAACAGTGGTAACAGAAACTGGAATCATAAAGGGGTAAGCAAAAAGCTTTTAGAGTGAATTCTAGACCTACTACTGCTTTCATATTTTTTAATGAAAACTGTTCTGTTTTCTTTAGCATTAATGCTGCAAGTTAAAAATAATTTTTCAAAAACTACTGAACCATATTCATGTCTGTATGAAAATCTGTGCCTTCATTCTTGTTGAATTACAGTATAATTCTGTCAAATTTTCCTGAATTGTATTTTGTATTTGTGGTTGTTTGCAGGCTATAGAAATGAGGCTCAAGATTCTTCTATGGGAATATATTGATATTCTTCCAAGTGCACTGGCATTTGCAATCGTCTTCAAAATACTGAGCCACTTGTTTTGTGAGACCTGTACTGTAAATCACAAATGTACTATTGAATGTTATGCCATAAGCTACTGTACAGGATATTTTGTGACCAGGGCACTGCCTCTCAAATACCACTGTTCAAGGCTTGAATTATTATATTATTATTATCTTTTTTCTTTTTTTTTTTTTTTTTTTCTACTTTTTTTTACATATAGCTTTCTATCTTGCATCACAGGATATAAATTAATTAGATTAACTGACTTTGCTTAGCAGTTTTCTGACAGCTGGTCAAATTCTTATCTTAAATTGTTGAGATGTGTTAAATACGGTACAGACACGTTTACATAAAAATACATTTTGTATACAGAGACTTTTGTATATATGTTTTTCTTAAAACATGTAAGTGTTTAGTTAAGATTTTAATATTGTATAGTACGTTTCACAAATGAATTTACCAGCATGATCAGTGTTGCTATTTGGTGCTCTTGAATGACCACTTTGGACTAAATTTTAAGTGTGTAATGGGATGCACAGTGTCTCTTTGTGTCTCTGAAAAGGTCAGTTGCATTTCTGTTTTCTCCCTTTTTTTAAATTATTATTTAATGTTCAGTGATTTTTGCAGTATAGACCTAAAAGGGAGATGTTTGGTTTGAAACTGTATTTGGGTGGGAGGGCTGGGAGTGTGCGTAATGCTTCATGCAGCAAAAAGCTAAGCTTTCTGGAGTTCAGTAGTATTCAAAAAGAGCATGAAAGATGTCATAATGTTGGTGATTTTTAGAATGCTTTACATCCTGTCCCCCTTTTCCTCGTTTGTACCCACTTCTTTAACATCCTTAATAGCACCACTGTTCAACTGTACTTCTTGCAGAGGCCAGTGATAGTAATTTGTCTCACAATTTCCAAATATGATTTCCAACATTGAAGTTCAGGCATTTAGCAACTGGAGTTAATGTTTCTACTGTTAGACTTACTGCCTTGAATTTAGGCATACGAGTGTGTTGCTGAATTAGTTAACAGCAGAATTCATCAAAAGGGCCACAAGTGTTTATCTTACTAGCGTAAAACTTACAGTGTGTGAAATAATTGGGCATACTGATCTCCAGTAGTGTCTCTTAATAGGTCAGTATTCACTGGTTTGAAGTATGTATAATCCTGAAAATCATTCACATAACTATTAAAAAAATGCTGACAAGTCAACCAATCTTTAATCTGCAGTAACCTTATTTTTTTTATTTTTAGGTCATAAACTGAAGCATTTCTAATTGACAGTATGTAGCATAATGTGTATATGTAATGTTCAGAACTGTAGATTTTTAAAAGCTTCTATTTTTAATTTGAGATGTTCCCAGTTCATTTAAATAAAAAATAATTTGCTTAACTAGCTGATGTTTGATTCTCGCTTGTTTTGTCACGTAAATATTTCAGAATATTTGCAATTAGTTAAAAAAAAGATGTTTTTTAAGATTTTTACCTCAGTAACAAATTTTTGATGTGCATTTTACTTTTTGTGGAGACTTCATCTCATGTAAGAAAGAAGACCAAGGACAGGAGCAGGAAAGACTGAAAGAACGTCGACCCCATGTGAGGGAGCTTCTAACTTCCACAAATGATGTGATTTATGCAGAGATGTAGGACTCAAGCTAATGAGCTGTGGGGGATACTTATCCTGCAATAATACTTATCCTTATCTTACTCATAGAATCACAGAATGGCTGGGGTTGGAATGGACCTCAAAGATCATTTAATTCCATCCCACCCCCCAGCTCAGGCTGCACAAGGCCCCGTCCAACTTGGTTTTGAACACCTCCAGGGATGGGGCATTCACAACTTTTGTGGGTAGCCTGCTCCATTGCCTCACTACCCTCTAAGCAAAAAAATTGTCACTGTCTGCACATTTAAAAAGTCAGTCTCCTTCCAATTTTTAAGCTCTCTTCAAGTACTAGATGGCCACAACAAGGTCTCACTGGAGCTTTCTCTTCCCCAGGCTGCACAAGCCCACGTATCTCAGCCTTTATTCAGAGGAGATGTTCTCCAACCCTCTAAGCATCCTCTGGACCTGCTCCAACAGCACTGCGTCCTTCTTGTGCTAGAGGCCCCAGGCCTAGACACAATGCTGCACTCAGGGTCTCATAAGGGCAGAACAGAGAGAGACAATCCCCTCCCTCTTCCTGCTGGCTACGCTTCTGTTGATGCAGCCCAAGATACTTTGCCCTTCTGGGCTGCAAGTGCACTTTGCTGGCTCAGGTCCAACTTTCAGCCATCATGACCCCCCCCCCCCCCGTCGAAGTCCTTCTGAGCAGGGCTGCTGTCACTGAGTTCTTCTGCCAGTCTGTAGCCATATCTGGGATGGCCCCAAACCAAGTGCAACACCTTACACTTGGCCTTCTTGAGTCTCATTAGATTCACACGTACATACTCATCCAGAGGTAGCTGCATAGATTGTTTTGGCACTTTTATCTTTTTTACTTCAAAATTGCATTACAAGTCCTGTCTTGAAGATAGCTGTAAAGCAGCTGGAGAATGGAAAAGTCCTGTTCAAAATCAGATATGACATGTTCATTCTGGATAGGAATGTGCTTTTCAGTTATACAACTATCGTTCTGTATTTAACTGCATTTACAAGATTTGTCTTGTTACCTTCATGAGAGTTCACAGCTTATTCGACACTTCCTCAGGCTATAAATTATGGGTGCATGCCTACTGAAGGGTGATTTATTATTTAAATAAATATTAAAAAAAAAATTACATTCATCCCACATGTGGCTGGAAAGAGGCTTCTTTGTGCACCAAGCCTTTAAATTGAGAGCAGCCGGGTACTTACTACTACCACTTTTTCAGATCATTTTGCTGAAGGATCGCAGTCAGTTCCGCTTGCCATGAAGAGAGTTGCTCTTCTTTTCCTGGTAGTGATCTGTAGCATGGGAGGATTGGGACAAAAGATGAAACCAAAGAAAAGAAGCAATGGTGAAGAAATCAATTTTCGGACTAAAAACAAAGATGTCTGCACAATGAGCATAAGTGGGGATGAAGAGATGAAAGCAAGAATTGAATGCAAAGGCCAAGGCAAGTCCTACTGGTGTGAATACACTGGTATGCCATTGCTTTGTAATCCTTTCCGAAACAATCCAAAAATGTATTGGAATCAAATCGCCGTGGAACTCAGAAAGCTCCCTCATGCCTGCGAATCTACACAAATATTGAAGGCCAGCATGTGCCAAAAGGCTCCTGTGGATGCTCTCATGAAGCAAGTAGCTGCTGGTATGGGGCCAGAAGATGTGGCAAATCGGGACAAATCATCCCAGAAAACTTCAGCTTCTGTGAGAGGAGCTGGGAAGAGCTCTGTTAAGAAAATGGGGAAACCTGCAATGTTACCTCGTATAAAACCAACGCAGCCTGGTCAAGGTTCTGAAAACGAAACCGAAGCAATGAAACTGGCACGGGAACATTGCTGGGAATCCCTGCATGAGTTCTGCTCCTACATTATTGGCTTCTTTAGAGGTTAAGGATTTACTTCAGGTAAAGCTCCATCTTGCAGCACAGTAAAATGTATCTAAGAGTAACCCTGCCGTAATTCTCTTTATTTTAATGTTGGGGATCTTTCAGGGGGCATGAATAGGGGTGTTCCAAGATCACTAACAAATCTAAAGTTGGAAATTCATACTGTGGCTTCTGAAGATTCACAGAACCTAAACTCCCCTGAATACCTGGTAGCTTAGGACTCCCTGACTGACTGTCTGAGTCTTTAGTACATACTGAGGTAATTGTTCCATCTGTTGATAACAAATTAGTGTCATTTTGAGCAACTTATACATTGCTGCATCTTAGAATTTATGTCTGAATCCTACAGTATTTCAATTCTAGCTGTTTGAATTGGGCTCATTTCTCCCTTCTGCCTTTTCTTCCCTCTTGCACTGTTTGGATTTAAGCCAGGAATGTGATAAATAACAAATACAACAGATGGATGGGAAAAGTGCAATTCAGATAATTATATTCAGAAGTTGGAAGAATAAAGTTTGTTTATCAGAACTGCTGCTTAGTAGTTAACCATTTAAATTTTAAAAGCAATTCATAATCGACTTGCAGAAATTAATAAAACCAAAAACTGCGTCTGTTTCTGTAGCCTCACTGTTATCCCCATGCAGACTCCTCTGATAAGTTCTCAAGTTTTCAGCCAAGCTACACAGTGGCAAAGCCCTCCAGAAGTAATTGGCTTTATACCTACTTACATTTCACCTCAGAGAGACTGCCAGGAGTAGGAAACTAGAGCTCAAAAAACTTTTGACAGAAATGGGAGTATACTTAGCATGAGCCAGGGCTTAGTCCGCTCATGTTCTTGGTTTGCTTCATACAACCAAGTGACTAATTTTTTCCTCTTTGTTTTGCAGTTTTTTCCACAACTGAAGAAGGGTCGCTGCTGTAGTTTAGTAACTCAGACTTAAGAATTTGGGTTTAAACTTGATCATCTCTATAAAAGTTGTAGCTATTTTCTCTTTGCACTCCTAAAATGAAACTTTTCAACAGCCCTGAAAGAAGCAAGAATCAGAGTAACTGTACTTGGATATGATGATAAACCGACTCCTGCATGTACTGCATTATGTAACTGAGGTTCCACTTCTGCTGGTCTTGAACAGGGCTTTGTGTGTGCTGAGCTGCTTTGCTGTGCTAGAGATGAGGGCTGTACATGATGCTACAGTTTAGGCAAACAATAAAATTAAGGATTTTGGAAACGTGCCTCATGTGCTTTCTTATCATCTTGAATAAATGATGGTACTTGTGTAAGGTTATGATACTTGGTACCTCTTTCTTAAAAGATTTTCACCAGAAAAAGTGGATTGCTTTTCCACTGTTAACATGTTTTCATTAATATTTTCAACATTGTTACATTCATAATGTAATAAGTTTCAGCCAACAGGAAAGACTTTGAAGAAATGGAGGAAGATTATAAGAGTGCATTTCTGAACAGAGTAAATTAGAAGTGCACTGCTGATGCAGCTGTAAAGTTTTGTGTTGTCAGGATCTGTGAGTAGTGACGTAATGCTTAGGTTCAAATCAGTATTCTGAAAGGTAACTCGTGTCTTTGTACTTATGTAAGTAAATATTCCCTGCACAGACTCCATCAAAACATAAAGCAAGAGCTAACAGCCTTTTATCAAAATTTACAAAGCACTTATGCTGTCTTTTATCTTATCTTCTATGTGAGCTTCTCAGCAAGGATGTAAATAAATAAATAAAAAAAAAAACTTGCTACCACAGACACTGGTAGCAGTCTATATTTGCAATTAAACAGTTTCTGCACTGCACAGTTAATTACTTAATCCATCTTTACTCACGGATTTGCAATTCTTGCCTCATAATCCTTGATTCCAGGGCTTGCCTGCCCAATCACTGAATGTTTTGCTTTGTTCTTACTATTTTACATAAAAGGCAAAAGTACAGCTTGAGTTCTGACAGACTTGACCTCAAGCAAGCGTATGTTTTTGTCACCCCTGAATCTAACCAGATTAGTCTTCATTTTGTAATTTATTATGCTTGTTAGGCTCTCGCACTGAACACCAAAAGCAGCAGAGCAAAGATTTACCTAACTCCTGATACAAAACACATGGCCATTACTGATTCTAGTTAGTAGAGGCCAAACATCATGTCTGTAGTGCATTTTTTCCCTGGGAAATCATACCTCATTTCAGCAGAGCAGAGCTGTGTGTGCTTGCTGTTGTGTTGCCCACAGTGGCTGTGTGAAGTTTCATCATTGAAGTGGAAATGAGTTCTTGTACCAAAGGCTCCTCATTCATCAGATGTTTTCTGCAAGATCCAAAATGCACGATTAAGCACTATACTAAACAGAAAGGTAAAGGTTTTGGCACCAAGGTGAAGGAGCACTTGGATTGCATTTGATTGGGCAATGCTATGCTCCTTCAGCAAGCCAGCTAGTTATAATGATGTTGCCACCAAATGGGATGTTAACTGAAATACCCGACCTTAGCCTAACAGTGCTGTGATTGTGTTGGCCACATTGCCATTTACCCATGTTCAGCACTAGAAATTTAATCACAATGTTTCAGTATGAAAGTGCTATTCATTAATGAAAGGATGAATTGAGATGTGTTTGTGGTGAGCTCAGCACACTTTTCAAGTACTCTGTGAATGAATGAAACTCGCTGTTTTATTCATTTTAGGTTAACCTGTTACTCCCTGAAGTGAGTACCAAAGGAAGTTTGCAGTTTGTCTTTATTGACAGAGGAGCTGCACACTGAAATATTTGTCTGGATTCCTGCAGCCAGGAAGTCCCCTAACATTAAGGGCAACTTCTGCTGTAATGTGGGGCAGTGTAGTGCACCTGCCTCAAGTCCTCACATTTAGGCTCAGACGGAAGCATAAACAAGTACTTGCTGTATCAACAAGGTAAGCTTCCAGAAGAGCAAAGCAAGACACCTTTGGAGAACTTTAGTGCAACAGGATGTGCATTTAGCACATGAAATTAAGATTCAAGAGTGATGATAATAAACTTGAGCGAGTCTAAGGAAGAGCCAACAAGATGCTTGGGGTTGAGGCATGCTCCTGTGAGGAAGGGCTGAGGGAACGGGGAATGGGTTAGCTTGGAGAAGGGAAGGCTTTCAGGAGACCTAACAGCAGCCCCCCAGCAACTGTGAGGAGGCTGAAGAGAATATACAGCTATGCTCTTCCCTGACCTGTGTGATAGAAGAGATGATGGTCATAAATGCTTAGAGGCAAGGTTCTGCCTTGGTGTGGGGAAAGGTGTTCACTGTGAGGACAACCGTGGAAGCTGCAGCATGGTCTGAATTCACTATGACCCTGCTTTGAGCACAGGTTTGGACTCTTCAGGGGCCTCCTGCTCTGAGTGATTCTGTGATTTACAGTGAAAATACAGGTTGGGGAAAAAAACACGTTAAAAATTCTGTATACCTGTTAGCATCCATGTCTCAAAAATAATAATAATAATAATAATAATAATAATAATAATAATAATACTCCTGGATCCACTGTACTGACTACACTGAGTCAAACAGCAGAATTTTATGAATTACTGCTTTCTAAAATTGTATGATGCTGTTACTATCTTAAACTTCATGTGTGGTGCTTCCACCTTTTGGTATGTATTTTTTATCTTGCCTGATTTTGATACTGGAAACAATTAACAAAGGATTCAGGTATTAAGGAACCTGTTTGCCAAAAAATCAATAATTTCCTTAGGCCTGAACTTAAGGAAATCTCTGCTTGCAATCAAATAGGTCTTTTGTGCTGAAGTAGACACACTCCTCAAAAAAGGTTTCTGTCTGTCTTCAGATTATCCCAACTAAGCGGTAGTGCACTCTGGTGTTTTCTGAGAGAACTGTTGAGTTCTGTTTGCCTTGGTCATTCTTGCATGATTTGCAATCTTACATTTTTCATTCTTGATTTTTTCAATAAGTGCCTTAGTTGATAGGGCGTGTATTTTAAGGAAAAAAGATCTTGCATGAAAAGACAACGGAGAGAATACTAAGATCTCCCAAAACTGCCTGTTGACATACCTGTTTCTTTACGAACTTAAGCACTGTTTTTGTTCCTCTTGCTGTTACTTCTTCCAGTCTCTCCCTTTTTCTCCAAAGATGAGTCAGATGCACAGACAGATTTCTTTTGGCTTCCTCTGCCCTTAAAAACAAGAGGATTGCTCTGATCAGACTTCACAGACGACTTTAAAATGACAAGAAGCATGTGATGTGTATAAAAACATGAATGACGAGATAAAGCAGAACAAATGCATTCAGATTGATCATAGAATCATTATAGAAGAAAAAGACCACTAACACCATCTAGTCCAGCTGCCAGCCCATCACCACCATATCACTGATCACATCCCTCAGTGCCACATCTACACGTTTCTTGAACACCCATCATGGACAGTGACTGCACCACCCTCTGGGCAGCCTGTGCCAATGCATCACCACTCTTTCTGAGAACAAATTTCTCCTAATATCCTACCTGAAGCTCCCCTGGCACAACTTAAAGCCATTACCTCTCATCCTATGTGCACCAAGATGCTATCTCATGGACACATACTGGTCATTCTGAGAATTCATTTCTTCACATCTCATGTACAAAGTTGAAGTTATAAATACTTGGCATGAAGGCAGCTGCTGAATTTTTAGGATAGCTGTATCTCAGTAAATCCAGGAGCTAGAAAAAAAAAAAAAAAAAAAAAAAAAAAAACGAAGCTGGCATCTGAGTTAGAGCAGAAGTTCAGTTTCTCTCCCTGCTTCCCTCTCCCCAACAGGTTAGGAAGGTGTTTGCACAGCCAGCTCCTCACCATAGGTGTCTGTGCTGCGGTGTGCCCCCAGCACCTCTGGGCTTACAATGATTGTAGTCAGGAGAGAAAACAGGCAGCCTTTTAGGTCTGTTGGCTGCTGGGAGAAAGTAACTGCAGTACTCAGTCACTGCTCTTGCTATCTGTAAAAATCAAGGTGCAAACTGTGAAATTTGTTACCTCTTTTATTTATCTTACATGGTGCATGAGGAGACCCTTCCCATAAAGGAGGTGGTAATAAAGCTGAGAATTCACTAGGAACTGAAGTAGGCTAGGAACTTTGTGCTGAAGGAATTGGTTAGCAGAACTCAGGCTCAGCTCACAGCATCCTCTGCCAAAGCAGCCCAGTGCTGCTGGCCACTCAGTCCTCTCACGCTGCTTTCAGAGCAGATGCAGCCCACACAGTGCCATCATCCATGTACCGAGCTGATCCCAGCTTGCTACAGAGACCAACATAGAGGCCATGCAGCTTTTTGCCCAAGAGCAGGTGCTTAACACGTGAACTTCCCTGTGCCCTCTGAGGCACCTAAAAGCTGTTACTAGCTTCTCAGGTAAAGTCTTCTCCATACAGATGTGGAAACCCTGCTCTGTGCTTTCTTCCTGTTCTCTTCCAACACTGACTGGGTCTCCTGTGCAATTGTGTGGGCATCAGATAACCTTCCCAGGCTGCAAACACGAACTGGATTCTCACATTAAACTTGTACCTGAGAATTTGCTCTACCAGATTGCGTTACTATTGTGTTAGTTATAGTGTTAGAGCTCTTTGTATCTGGTTCCCATGGAAATAAATAGGAGACACTATTTTCAGAGGACCTATATCTAAGTGCATCACTTGGCAGCTTGTGGACTTGGAAAAGGAAACAACAACAGAATACTGAAATCAACTCAAACTCTAACTTCAAGTAATATAAATAGTTTAAAATTGCAATACCTTATTTTCGCCTTACCTTCTGCTTGTACAGTTTGAGAATATTAAAAAAGAAAGGAAATAGGAGGCAACTTTCTCATATCTCTCTGACATACCCACCTTTAGAAGGTAGGAAACAGACACGTAAGGGGCCTCTGACAGCAGATGTTCAGACAGGAGCTGTTATGGATTGCTCAGTGGCAGTTTTGCCATCACTTTCAGTCTGGATCCAATTTTTGCCAATGGGACCTTAGGAGAAAAACAATCAAAATCTGAGCTGTAATTGAGCTGGGGTATGGATTTCCTCACTTCCACTTGGATCTTCTGAGGCATTCTCTGAGCGTCAGGTATTGGCGAGGCACTGACCTGGGCAGACAGTCCAGCTGAGATAGAGTAGCACTGCCATCAGACATCCTCCTTCAGTGCTGCCGTGGAAATATCATTTCTACTGTTTGTTTTACACTTCTTCCACTGCTTTGCTGTTGTTCTGGGCACTCTGGAAATAAATAAACATCCACAGTTATACATAATCTATGGATCACAAAAATGGTATGTTGGATAGAATCATAGAAATCACTGGAAAAGACCACTAAGATCTTCTAATCCAACAGATGTAATAACAAAATACTGCTCTGCAGGTTCCAGCTCTCTTGCTGTTCATAATGTTGTCTCCATGCTTATCTGTCCATTTGCATCTCATTAATTCCTCCAAATGAGAAACAGTCACTCTGCTAAGAGCAGATTAATATATACAGTGTGCCCAGTGAATTCAGGCTTGTGATGTCTGTCAGCTCAGTTTAATGTAAATTTCCTGTCTGAATGCAACAGTGTTTCTCTGGTGTAGTTATGCTTACATTTAATTTAAAACATTACTCTTTGGTTCTCTCAGTTCAATGCCTTAAATGTATTGATTCAGAGGAAGGGGTTAAGAATTGATAAAGAGAAACAAAAATATTTTAAACCTAGTTTATGTTTTCATAGAAAAAAATTTTTGTAGAAATAGTAAATAATTGGTCTGGGCTAGCTAGGATTTTCTGAGATTTTTTTTAATTTTTCTTTTTCCATCTTTAAAACTTCATTTTATTTTTCCAGTATGGAAACTCTCTGAATCTTACTACTTTTATTTTTGATCTTAACCTAACATGGGAGTGAAAGAAGCCCACCAGATGCACTCTCACTTTTGTTCCAGTGCCACTGCTAATGCTGTGGTGCTACAGTTCTAATTAAAATTACTATTATTAAAAAAAAGGTAGATGATAGGTAGGAAAAAGGTAATTTTAATTAGAATTGGAATCGTAACACCACCGCATCAGAAATGGCATTCTGATGTGGTGTGCTGCTTTTCACAACATGGCTTCACATCAGCCTGGCCTAATAGGGCTGAATTCCTCTGAAAGATAAAAAGGTTCTAACTATTTAGAACACAGCTAATCCTCTGAAAACCAATTAAAAAAAAAATAATCCCTATTTGTTCAAGGTATTTACATCTCTTACCTACTAATGATCTCCACATGGCGGAGCTGTAGAGTTAGGAATAAGTTTTCAAAGAACAGAATCATCGGAAGTGACATGTTGCACTGGTTAACTGAGCAAGGCCCATAACTTTCGTAACTGATGAGAGCTGTGTGTCCTTACAGGTTTTCCTGCCATAACAAGTTGCACTGGACCTTAGGAAAATGGGTAAGGAAACCTTTTTCTTTGTTAATAGCCCCTATTCACCATACAGGCAAACATCCCAATCTCACTTTGAAGAAACATGAAAATCTCAAATATGATTTGATTGCCCATTCCTACCAATACCAAGACATTCACTTGTACCTTTCCCAAGCAAACTGATGCTCAGCTGGTCTCCAAGCAATAGCTTCTCTGGAAAGGCTGCTGATAGTTTCATGGTGAACGTGCCGTTATACGGAATGGAATACCAACTAGGCAGCAAGGGTCAACTTGTCACAGCTGTGCCCCATCCCAGCTTCTTCTATACCCCCAGCTCCTTGCAGTGAATGCAGAGTGAGAAACAGAGAAAGCTTACCACTGTGCAAACCCTGATCAGGAACAGCTGAAACACTACAGTGTCATCAGCACCATTCAGGTCACAAATGTAAAGCAGAGCCCCATATCACAGAATCATTAAGTCTGGAAAATAACCACTAAGATCACTTAATGCAACCCATCCCCACCATGCCCACTGACCACATCCCTCAGTCCCACATCTCCACCTTTCTCAACCAGCTCCAGGCACTCCATCACCTCCCTGGGCAGCATGTTCAACGCCTCACCACTCCTTCTGAGAAGTAATTTTTCTGTATATCCAACCCAAGGCTCTCCTGGTGAAACTTACAGGTTACTTCAAAAAAATTAATCCCATCTCATCTAGACCAGCACAGTATCATACACTATCAAGACCCCAATGTTACACTCCTGCAGGAGCAGTTTACACAGTTCATTATTTACGCTTCCCAGGTGCTATAAAAGGTGCACTTGAAATAAATGCTTACTCCTTATCAGAGCTAGAAACCTATTGTTGTACTTGGAACCAGTGCTAAAGCCCACAGAATTATCAGTCACTGATAAACTCATAAGAGTTCACACAATATACTTTCTGAGTCAGCATAGGTTCTTCTGTTTCTCTCCCTTCACACATACATGCTCAACATTTATTTAAAAAAAAAAAAATAAATAAACCCACTAAGGTTAATGAACTACAATAAAAGGGAGAAAACTAAATGCTACATATCATACAATTGAGTGCATGCACATGCATATTTCCTGGTAAAGCTTAATATAACCAGAGAACAGCTTTAAGCCTGGTAGAAGAGACCCATGGAGCAGACAAAGCCCAGAGCCATCACTGACAGTAAAGCACTCTGCTGAAAGCCCAGCTGTCTGACCAGAACTGAAGTAGAGAAAAACTGGGAAGGAAAGAAGCTCTCAACTAATTTGATTTCTCAGGAGGAAAAAAAAAAAAAAAGTTCCAGCTTAATTGAAAAGAAAAACCAACAACAAAAAACCTCTGTTGATTGCATCAGTTCAGATCAGCCCAGACAGGGCCTCGAAGAAGCGGTAAGCAGCTAAGACCTTCCTAATAACCACATCCCAGCCTACACATAACCTCCCTTTACCTCCCTTTCATTCTGTATCTTACCACAACCAACCAAGGTGTGAGAGAATTTCACTACTCCTCTGGTCGACATTTGAAGTATTCCAAACCAAACCACAGCCCTCCCCTGACCTTGATTCACTTCACCTGTGCAGGATCAGTTAGCAGGAGTGCTACCTGGAGAGAAACTAATTGATTGCTGATAGCTGTGTATGCCCCAGAAAAAAAAAACTCAAATTCTTACGGAGAAAAAGCTTTACCTTGGTGATAGGATGGATTAGTATTCTAAGAAATTGCATCTCATTTCTTTCCCCTGCTGCCTTTAGCTGTTCTACCTGTATCACTTCAGTGTAATAGAACTTTTTTAAGCGTTCAGCTGGACACGGATATTATTTTCCTGCAATGCTTTAAAGAGAGATCAGGGATCCGTGACAGCTGAAAGAATTTTTTTGGTTGGAATTTTGAATTCAGTGCTATGGTAAGCAGCACTAAAGCTGTCCCTTTGTCCCAGTGAGACTTGCGTAATAGTTTCATCCAATTCTTCCTTCTCATTGGTATGCATGGCTTGCCATTACTCTGAGCAGACTCCAGTCTGTTGGCAGGCAGTAATTTAAAATGGCATCTTTTTGTTATTTTACTCATTGTATGGCTCTTAGGAGAGCAATCTTTTGTCTGACTGTATCTCTGAAGCCGTTTTGGTCAGACATACAGGCTCTTGCATTGCTCAAAGCAATAAAAATCTTGTGGGAGGAAAGTTCAGATGGCAAGTAGTCAATAGTGTTCCTTGGCTGCCAAGGCAACTTAAGCACACCCCAAGCATGGTGAAGCTGTGCTAGCAAACCCAGCAACCAGCTCTCTCACACAAAACCACAGGATAATGACTTGACTGTGCTCAGAGAATCCCTTGCTATGATTGAGACAATGGAAGAGTTCATTTTCATTGAAGCCAAAATTATACAAAAATATGTACAAATCAGGTTTTGAGATTAAGTTCTTTTTGGCATTGGAAAAAATTCATACGAAACACATTTCTGTACGTTATCCCTCCATTTTTATGATTTCTCTTCTTTTTTTTTTTAATCAAAATTTTTATTTAATGAAAATTTATTTTTAAAGAAGACAAACTCTTCTACTTTTTGTAGGAAATAACATTTTAAATCTCTTTGAGTATCTCACATTTAGGAAGAGCAGCCCAGGAGCTCGAGGATTTGCATCTACTTATTCCAGCTCTTGCTTTGGTGATCCTTAAGCACCATAAGATGCAAATATGTAGGGATCGAAGTCTCATGGATCTGCTCAGTTCGCAATGTGTTTTTCATTAGCTCTTGTATAGCAGCAATTATCTTTATCTTGCATCAGTATTTAATATCCTGTACAGATTAGGGTGATCATCAAGTTTAGTTAGTAAAGGCAATTCTTTATATCTTTTTCGTCTTTTAATTACTTTAAAATGAAGACAAACTTCCTTTTAGTTCAGTTCAACAAGCTTTCACACTGAAATAATACAGAACAGGCTTTCTAACTTGTACTTTCCCTGTTTGAGTTCAGGCAGCCTCCTCCTGCCAAGGCCAAACTGTCAACCACATTTGGGGTTGGCCCAACTCTCCATCTCCCATGGTCCTCAGATTTTTCCTCTATATAATCTAATGAAACAACAGAGGTTTCCTCATTATTTTAGAAAGACACTCCTAATGGCCAAGCTTCACCCCTGTCTTGGGTTTCCTTGGTTTAATTAAAAGGATGGACTGTTTCTGAAAACACACCTATTGTAGCCTACCAAGATAAATCATTTCTCTGCAGATCTGAAAACAACTCACCCTTCTCTAGCTGTACGTGTTTGGTGAGCAGCTCAGTGACGGGGGAAGTGCTGCTGATGGCTGCATGTGAGCTGGGAACCAGCAGGACGGGGTCTAATAAAAATGTTGCCCATATCATGCATCAAAATGGAGAATAACCTTACAAGTAAGGACTGCTGAATTCACACTGAAGTCCAAAGGGGCAGTGTACACTTTGCTTACTGGTGCATCGTGCATTTAGTCCTTAATGGAAATATCTGAGCATCTGCAAATGGGAACCTTGGCATGAGCCAGAGTTTGCTACAAAAGAACCTTGCCTTTGAGTGTTGCAGAGGTGTTCTGCTTTTTATTATCTTACTATTAATACACAACTGTCACCCAGTTTCTATTATTCTGTGATTAACCTAAAGCTTGCACTTGAGTTAGCTGTGCTTTTGCTTATTCCTTACTTGTTCCACTGATATCTGTGGGTTTAGCAATAGGGATTAGTTTATCAGTTTAAAGACCAATATATTAGTTTAGCAAAAGGAATCAGTGAGTGCTAGTCCCAAAACTTTCAATTTTAACTTTGCTTGCTATGTGATCAGCCTTGTTTTTCTCAGTGATTCTGCTTCACAGGAGCACTGGTGTCAAAGTAACTACTTTTATCTTTGCATCCATCAGGTGCAAGCACTTTCTCTTCAGATTTCACATACATTGTTTTGAATCAGAGTGCACTGAGATGGATCATTATGGCTCAACAAGCAATGGGAATTTGCCAAACTGGGAAAAAACAGCCAGAGGTCAGCTGAAATCTCTGTGCTGAAGCTGATGATGGAAAAATGGGGAGACAGTAAGTGGTCATATGACCAGCTTAGATGCAGCTGTACTTGCCCAGAGGGACATTAGCATATATTAATGAGTTCTTGGAAAGAATGAATATGTATGCAAATGTATTGCATATGTATGTCTTACCTGTTTAAATGTAGAACTTGAACTCTGAGAGTGTGTACTTGATGTGTCAAGTCACCTGGTATGTATCATAAGGAATAAAGGAATGCCACTTTCTTACATCCCATTGGTGCTAGAGTTTTCTTCCTGGATTTCAGGTAACAGTATGACCTCAGTTTTCACCTGGATGGTGCTCTGTCAGTTCAGGTTTTAATTTGTGGCATTTTGTGAAATAATCATCACTACCAAAGCTGAGATGAAGTGTGAATCTGGACTTTTTTTAACAGTTATGAATATGAATATAACTCTTGGTGAGAAGTAGCTGAAAACTATTGTTAACTGAGGAATTTTCTTCTGCCTCCTTTCAAAAGTTATGGCTCCAGGTGAAATAGTTATTGAGCAGATCTTGATGCCCTGAAGCCATCACCATGTTTGCAGTGAAGTAGTCTCTTCCAGAGGTGTGCCGAGAGGCTCTGGGTTATTTGGAGGTGTGGG
The DNA here is from genome assembly GCF_019238085.1 of Lagopus leucura. Taxonomy (NCBI): domain Eukaryota; kingdom Metazoa; phylum Chordata; class Aves; order Galliformes; family Phasianidae; genus Lagopus; species Lagopus leucura. Next base: position 55,895,594 of record NW_024962264.1, read on the forward strand.
CATGGATAGTGAAATACAGAAAGGCTGGTACCACGTAGAGTGGGCTGGAGCACCTCTCCTATGAAGACAGGTTGACAGAGCTGGTCTCCAGGGAGACCTCATTGCAGCCTTTCTGCACTTCAAGGGAGATTACAAGCAGGAAGAAGACCCAGTTTTTACATGGTTTGTAATGACAGGACAAGGGGGAATGATTTTAAGCTAAAAAAGGGAAGATTTGGGTTAGATGTTTGGAATAAATTCTTTACTCAAAGGGTAGTGAAACATTGGAGCAGGCTGCCCAGAGAAGCTGTGGATGCCCTGTCCCTGGAGGTGTTCAAGGCCAGGCTGGGTGGGATCTGGGCAGTCTGAGCTGGCAGGTGGCAGCCCTACACATATTAGGGTATTAGAACTGGATGGGCTTTAAGGTCTCTTCCAGCCCAAGCTATTCTATGATTCCATATAGAGTGCTTAATGTCATTCTTTCTTCAGCTCATGCAGCAAATATATATGCACTTCTATTATTTATTTAGAATTTTAACGTGAGGGTTATCAGATATATGCCTGATCCTGTTCTTTTACCAAAGTTTGCAACATTCTATAGGGAACTGCTGTGAAGCACGTTGTGCCAGTGACAGTCTTCAAGGAAGCCCATGTACTGAATTGTGACAAAGATGTTCCTTGAATCCCATTAAAGTAAATTCCTTCTGTTATATCCTTGGAATATATCTGTGCAGTGAGTAACTCCTCTCTCCAGAATTGCCTGAATGCTGCAGAGCAGCACTCGGGGGCATTAATTTGAAGTGCAGCAGCTGTTCACTGCGCTTAATTTGCCCCACCAGTATTTGTATGGAGAACAGCATCCTGGTGCCACATCTGTGACTAGCAAATAGCTAATAATCTTAGAATCATAGAAACATAAAATGGTTTGAGTTGGAAGGGACCCTTAAGATCATCTGTTTCCAACCCCCCTGCTATAGGCAGGGACACCTCCCTCTAGACCACTTGCTCAAAGCCCCATCCAGCCTGGCCTTTAATGCTTCCAGGGAGGAGGCCTTATATGTACCTGTGCATGGTCAAGGGAATTACCTCATCGTTTTCTGTTTTCATGCAGTTTTTATTCTGTGGGTAAAAAACGCATTATATATCACAGTGTCACACAGATGACACCAAAAGCAGATTGCTGTTTGCAATTAAAACACCAGTGCAAATAATAAGTAGTTTAAAAAATAACAAACTCTTATGTAAAATAGCTAGATATGAGTGGATAACGTATGAGCATATAGAAAATACTGCATGTCTACCAAGTCTATGAATTACAGACAGGAATATGCATAAAACCTCTTCTTTCTTTGTATCAACAGCAGAAAAATACCAAAGACATTTGATTCTGTCAGCTCTAATGAAAGTAAAGCACTGATTTCTCAAGTTTCAATCCAAAAGGTGGCAGGAATTCATCTGGTTTAAGGTTTTTCCTCCCACTGGGATTTGGGTACCCATGTTTGTGTTTTCCAATTATTACTTTTATGTGTTAGTATTGCCAAATCTTTCTGTGCTTGTCTCCTTCTGATTTTAATAACTAAGCAGATCCCCATAAATTTGATCTTGCCAATTAGCTGCTCAAATTTGCCATATGCTGCACAGATCAAATTGTTTCTCAGCTATTAGTCTGCACCGTTTGTTCCATGGCAATGCTGTGATTGCAGTTTACAAGCAAACAGCATTTCAACTCAGCAAAGAGCAAGATGAAGGTGTATTTTAAAATATGGGGAAGGGAAGAGGGGAAAAAAAGACTTTCTTTGAAAATCATAGACAAGTTTTTATATCATTTTAGTTGCTGTTGTTGACAGATGCTGATTAAGTATAACTGATTAGGAAATGAAAATGCTACGTTAATGCTGTGACAATTACTTTGGAGATGTCCTAATTACACTACTGCTCTTAAAGGTAAAGGTAGGCAGTATCTTCAGAAGAAATGGAAAGAACATCTCCAGTCTAGATTCTAGTTTGCATGGCTTCTCCTTCTCTTGAAGGGAGAAACAAAAGAAGGAAAGGCTGGTAGTAGAGAAATGAAGAAACTAGAGAGAGGTTAAAAACAGAGACCATATTGGGACATTGAAAGAAATTGATTTGCTGATAAGGGCATGGAGATTGCAAGTTTCAAAGGTTAATGCTTTATTGGTTTGCTTGTGGTTTCGTTTTTGGTGATGTGCCCAAATCAACTTCCTACTTTGTCACCTAAAAATCAATTTATAGTGTGCGCACATGAGGCAACGGAATGTGATAAAGTTGTACCTGAATTAGAGCCAGAACATGAGGTCATGTAACCACTTTGGCTTGACACTGTCGCCGAAATAATTAGCCCCGATGAGATGCTCATTAGTTTGGATGCATGGCCATAGTAACACAGCTGCAGTGCTTAAGGATCCAAGCCACAGTCTGCAGATGCTGCTGTCTGTACTGTGCAGAGTCAGTTTGGGATTCCTGAGCAGGACAATCCCTCCTGGACTTCTCTCTTGCATTATCTTCATTCTCAGATTCCCCCCAACCTGACAAGCTGTTAATCATTTTCTGATCACCGAGTCACACCTGCCCCATTCATCAGTCCTTGGCAGTGCTGAGGACACATCTTCCACTTTTAGCGGACTGTTGCAAATAGTTCCATAGGAACTCATGCCAGCCAAAGGCACAGAAGGCAAATCTGGTGCCTCAGCTTGATCAGAAGCATCCCCAGAGCTGAACATAGATGGATGGCTAAACAGATAGTTGTGGCTCATAGATTACATCCTCAGTACTTAGGATATTTGAGTCCTCTTCCCCACGTTCTGTCACTCACACATTGCAGAATGACCCATTTTATTTGGGGTTTTTGGCTTCTGACTTTTTTACAGAATGTGAACAGTCTCCTTATCACCAGTCCAGACAATGCTTTTCCTACAACTTTTTCCCTCTGTCACATTCATTAATATACTACGGGAGAGATGAGGAGGAAGAGCTGCCTTTCTTACAAAGATATCTCCTTTCTTCTATCTTCTTGTATCCCAACCATTTGTCTTGGAACTACTTCTAAAGTACATATTACAATTGTCACACTTATACTACCCAGTAAATTCTCCTGAAGCATCCCCACTACAAAGGCAACCCCACCACAAAGGCACCAGCCTATTCTTTAAGCAAAGTCAATTATCAGCTCCAAATGCATATTTATATGCATTTATATATGTATTTATATGAATTTGTTTCTGAACTTTATGCTTATGACCATCTCACTGTCATGAATCCTGTCCCTAATGCAGAATAATGACTTATTTTGGTTCTAAACTGTTCTCTAACACTTCTTTACTATTAATTTACTCATTTGTGACAGGAGGTGATGAAATCTTCTGAAGGTAGGCTTGAAGTGCTCTGTGGAATGAGTTTCATTTTGCAGAGAGACACTGCGTGCTGACCTAAAGTCAATTGCACACAGTAGCAGAGCAACTTGCAGGATATGTCTCTCCATGGCTGGGAAAAGCTTTGTTAGGGAAGCTCATGATGTAAGGAAGTTCTTATCACTGTGTATAAAGAGGGAAGAACTTGGCCCAAGGAATGTCTGATCTGTACACACACACCTTGTCACCCCACTGTGCTGATGCTTTGTGTGCTAAGACCTGGCACTTCTCCAAGGAGGTGTGTCAAAGGTGAAGGAACATGGCACGGAGGCATCCTATTGTGTTGTAACCGTCTTGCTGGAGCCCAGAAGGTGTGTCTCTGCCCTTATAAATACCACACTGCCTTTACAAGCAGCTCCAGTCCTTCTGAGAGAGACTAGCTGCATCCTGAGTGAAGTTTGGATACCTCTGGCTCCTGGGCAAGGTATTTATTTCAGCTATCTTACTTTCACACCGTTCTACTTGTAACTGAAAGTTACTGCCACATCATTAGTTGTTTTAATTTTCACTTGTTGCGTATTTGTAATAATTGCATATTTGTAACTACCATGAGGTGTTTTCTAAAGAGGGTTTTATGCTGTGAAAATCTCTTTGAATAGAATAAGGCAGCAAGTCAGGTAAGAGCTACACAGAAGTGGGACCTGCTCACGTCTGCTGCTATGTGTTCTATGTGCAGAAAGTTGAATGCTGAAATGGGCTCCTTATTAGCATGCCTCCACATGAATTTCTGCTTTCTAACGTGGCAACTTGGCTGCCGAAATGTGTGTGATGGAAACATCTGAACAGTACACTTAGTACACTAAAAGCCACGTTTAACCCTCAGCTATTATGGTGTGCTCCACCAGAGCTTTGATCCTGAAAGCTGCTTCACAGAGGGAAACACCTACAGAAATAAATGCATTCTGTACACGGCAGCTTTAGGCACATCCAATTGTACTACAGGTGCCTTCAAAAGCAAAAAGCAGTTCTGTTTGTGCAGTAGGCAAGACAAGAAAAAAATGCATCTGTAGTTACTTTTCAGTTTATGAAAAAAATATTTTATTTGTAATAGAAAGCTCTTACATACCAGCATACCAAGTGAATTAAGAAAATTTACAGGATGCCTAGTAAATAATTATGCTCTATTTCTATTTAGCACAGAGGCTGGAGTCAAAATGACTCATGTGACATTCACAAAATGGGAGATCGTGGACATAGCAGCAGCTTTGTATGGCATAGCTTCAGATATCCATCTCAAACTGACAAGTCCTGTGGCCAAATTCTGTCTGGGATTGCAGAAGGGATTGCAATAAGGGTTCCTCAGTTACTAGGCAGGAGCGTATCTTGGGAAAGAGTCTCTTCTGTTTCACACCGTTTGGATATAATAATATGTAATGGTTCTAGAAACCAGGTACTGTGCACATGGAGGACAGAGGATCTTCCCAGTAACATCAAAGAATCATAGAATCATTGAGACTGGAAAAGACCTGTAAGATCATCTAGTCTAATCATCCATCTACCACCAATACTTCCCACTAAACCATGTCCCTCAGTGCCACATCTCCATGTTTCCTTAACACCTTCAGGGATGGTGACTCCATCACCTCCCTGGACAGCCTGTGTCAATGCCTTATTGCTCTTTAGGAGACAAAATTCTTCCTAATATACCACCTAAACCTCTCCCCTGGCAGAGAGGTTCTAATAGGTATCATTCTAACAGATATCAAGGAGCCAGTCTGAACTCCTGCAGCTATCAAATAAAGTCCAGTAGGAAGTGAAAATGTTTTAACGACTGTATGTTTTTGTTTTGAAGGCAAATAACGAGCAAAACATGTGGATTAAAAATGTTGGACTCCTGTGTGTGTTGATTCTGGTGTCCCAGATGCTACTCACCAGCTGTGAAAGGCAGGAGAGAAGAAAGGGGAAACAAGGCATCATAGAGCACGGTGGGAAAAAACAGACCGAATCAAACCCAGAGAGAGAAAAAGGGCGGAAACCAAAAGGAGGAAAGGCATCTCCTAAAGGCAAATTTAAATCCAAAGAAAATGCTGACTGCACCTGGGCGGTGACCGACATGAGTGCTGCAACTGTGCACATCGAGTGCAGGAATGGGGACAGCGCGTTCTGGTGTGAGTTCTCAGGGGACCCCTCCACCTGCCCACACTATGCAGCAAATCAGAAGTCCTACTGGAAGCAGGTCTCCCGCTCCCTGAAGAAGCAGAAGCAGATCTGCCAAGACCCCAGGAGCATGCTAAAATCTAAAATATGCAGGAAAGGCCCACGAGGCGCTCACCTCAAGCTGACACGCTCAAGCCTCCTGGCAGCAGAGGGCCCTGCCAAAGAGCACCCAGCTCACCATGCTGCAGAGGATGCCCAGGTCCCAGCAGCTTCTGAGACTGGAAAACAGCCAGAACACAGCCCTCCAGACTGCGTGGAAGACGTAGATTACATCGATCAGAAGAAGGTGGCTGAGGAATACTGCCCAGAGAGTTTGCTGTCTTTATGCAACTTCTTCATCACCATGGTGCAAGACAAAAAGTGCTGAGGATGTCTTTGTAAAGTTCCGCATCACAACAGTCTGATCTCACCGAAATTACTGCAAACTCCCAGGTTTTATTCTCCTGTTATATAGTGTACATAGGAAAAAAAAAAAAAAAGACATAAAGCTGTATATTTATATATTTTTCAGATTTTGTTTTTACACGACAGACGACACTTGGTACAGTTGAAGATGTTACATATTTCATTTGCACACATGTTTCTACACAAGCATTACCTGTTGATGTTACGTACTCTGCACAGAGGTATCTAAGCAGTCTCTTTGCCCCCCTTTGAGCTGTGCTAGCCAAAGGGATGAGTTTGGTGCTATGCACTCCTCAGTTATGTACTCTGCATTTGACCTAAAAATTACTAAGAAAAATAAACTTCAAGATATATTTAAAATATTCTCTGTGTGTTGAATTAAACTTCTCTGGAATTGCTGAGTTTTTCTGAAAGGCTGATCATTCACAAGACCTAGGCAAAGTATTGCCTATACAGCTGTTTTAACAAACCTTCTGCAGCTTTGCAGAATTCAGCCAGAGCATTCAATGATTTTGTTTGAGGGAAATAAACTATTATTTGTTTGTAATCATCATGGTAATGAAGGGTGGCAGGATTTTCATATTTTCATAATTTTACAAAAAAATTTTGGTTTTCCCAACTCATCAAAAGATGACAGAAAACTTTGCAAACTTCAGTTCTTTCATTTCTCCTCTATTATGAAGCACGTTTTACTTTTCTGTGGTAGGGAAACTGAGACACAGAAATTAAATGGCCTGCCCAAGTTCAATTCTGTTGCAGGGCTGAACTCTTCCTCCAGCAGCTGAAGAACTTACGCTCACCACTGCCTCTGTATTTCTTCGAAGTTCCATTGCCTGCTCTCTACATATATGGAAAACACTAATAAATCCTTTTCCATTTGTTAGACTTCATCTGTATTTAAAAAATATTAATAATAATCCAACTCTACAAGAATAGAAATTTTAGAAAATTTCAAGCCAAATGCTGACAGTTGATCTTTGGAAACATTTAAAACTTCAGCTGAAAGAAAAATGTGCAAGTTACACTTTTCTAGTGGCAGTAGGCTGGAAAGGAAGGTCTGCTGCCACAGTGAAAAAACTTCCTTGAAATACAATTTCCCTGATAATTCCTAGCAGATTAACATAGCATTTCTGTCTCTTGACAAAATAAAACCCATTCCTTTTTGTAATTATCTCACTGCTAAGACCTGGGCTGACCCCAAAATTTTAAAGAATGTTCATAAGATGAGTTGTTATGAGTAACCTTTTATTTAAATCAACATGTCTGGGGAGGATGTTTTAATGCTGCTCTGGCGTGTTGCTACATTCAAGACAAATGTCTTAAATGTAGGATGCTGCTATTAGTCAAACTGTGTTATTTCAGAAGGATTCAGCTGTATTTTAGTTAAGTCCAAATGACAAGAAGGAGGTAGATACTTCTTACTGAAGTTTGAGCCTTACATGCCTTGTGGATACAGGGGGTATTCCCAGGCTGTCTGGTGCAAGTATTGTTAGACCAATGCCCACAGTAAAGCAAAATTTCCATAAAGAGGCATTAGTGCTATATTCCAAGCAGACTGAAAGACACAGCCATTCTGGTGCCACATTGGGTGGAAAGCTAGCTACCCACTTCTTATTATTAATGTAGATATGCAGGTATGGAGTTTCAGCTTCTAGAAATGTTGTGTTTCAGCCTGCACCACTTCACAGTGGAAAAATGCTGAAATAAGGCCAGAAGATGCAGAGGAAGGATGAGTAGCACACATACAGCTCAGCCAACCATATATTGTAGCAATTAGTGACAAATATCTAATCTAGTATACAGCTACCAGTATAATAACCTCAGATTACAACCAGAGCACTAAACAAGGCTGAATTAAGAGGCTCAGTTGTTCCAGATACTCTGGAAAAAGTCCAGTCCTGATTACCCTTAGCTGCTGTTACCCTCCCAAGTACTAACATCAGCAATTGGTTGCCTGAAGTGTGATCCACCCCTTGGGATCTCCAGGAGGCACTGCTCAGCTCTGTGGCTGTTGGCCAGCCATGCACATGGAGCCAGTGACATATTCCCAAAACAAATTCCAGCCCGAGAATCCGGAGCTGTGACTGTGTCTCTGCCTGCTGGACTGTCAGCACGTGTAGGAGCTGCACTCTCCTCTCCAGGGATGAATGACATTGTGTTTCCGTGTCTTCATTGTCTTGTTTTCTTCCAGGACTGTTACCCTCTTGCATGGATCTTTCCAGAAGGAAAACACTTGAATCTTAGTTCCAGGGTGCGTTTCTGCTGAGATGTATGGGATTGTTCCAGTACCCCACAAGGACTACAACATCATGGGCAGCCATAGACTTCAGTGACTACATAGACCACAGGTCTGCAGTTAAGTGCATCTAAGCTTTCAGCATGCTTAGCAAACCTTGTGTTTCAGTCATGCATCTACAATCACTTGACTACAATTGCTGGGAGCTGCTCTCTTCTGAGCATTTACAGGGCCACTTGGGTTGATATAACATTGGTCCTTCTGGAGTCAAGCAGGTTAAATAAAATATTTTCTGGCATTCACCTTAGGGTCTATGATCATTCTGAAAAACTTCACTGTTGACTCTACTCTGCATATCTTAGTGGTGGTACTGAATTTTCTAACACCATCTTTAGCAGAGCAAGAGGGAACAAATTGATTTAAATTATCTAATTTAATTAAAATGATTTAAATTATCTAGCCTGTGCAGCCTAGGACTTCTGCACCTTTCAACCTTCAACAAAGTTCAGAGAAACTAAGAGTTAAAAGGAGATTAAAAACATCAAAGTTAAGCATTTTTTGGAAGTTATTTGCTAGTACTTGATAGTCTTATCTAGAAAATCTAAGATGTAATTCTATATTCAGTAGGAAATGGGGGGATGTTATTAGTGAACAACAAATAGCTCTGGCAGTGCAGCACGACTTAAGACTTTGTAAAATTTCAGCTTCTTTAATTTTACAGTTTCTATTCTTTCATTATTTTCTGTATTATATATTTCACACACACAATCTCATTTTAATGAGTTTCCGCTTCTTTTGCAACCTCTTTTATTCGTTTACCACTTTGGCAGCAGTACAGGTTACACATCTAATCTCTCCTGTTTCACGGCTGCTTGTAGGAGAACAGAGCTGGGTGAGTCAACTTTCCTGCTCCCAAGAGGGCCCTACCCTCCTCTTTCCCTGAGGGGGCCAATGAGTACCTACCGCCTGATATCACCTCACCTGAATTTGGCCAACCATTGCAGAGACTCAGTGTTCAGACATGACATATTTTACACTGCTGTGCTCAAGTCATGTAGGCATAGTTCAACCTAGATAACAAATTCCACTCCCTTTTCCACTTTTACCTGGTTGGTTTTTTTTGTTTTGGTTTTTTTTTTTTTTTTTCTGATGCTGCCCTGAGCAAGGCAGCTCCGTACTTGTTGGTAGCTGCTGCGCCTCACCCATGTCTTTCCCTGGATCTCATTCCATTTCAATATATTTTATTGTGTGTTCCTCTAGGCTATTTCCAAGAATGGTAACAATTTTTTTAGCACACTGGGACTTGATCAAATAGGAAAACCCATCTTTGAGGCTATTCCAGCAAAAAAGAGATTTGCAGTCTTGTCACCAGGGTAGTGGTAGCATCTCCTCCCTCACTGGAGCACATACAGCAGCACAGTTGGTAGTCTAACAAATCCTATTGATCTCAAGACCATTGTAGGTATTCCTGTGTTCTAATATCTTTCAGTGTCTTTCTGCTCTTTCCCTTGAAAGGACAGGGTATCCCTGAAACCCACTTGCAATGGTCAAAACCCTCAAAGAACTAGAGAGGAGAAGTCAGTGTTACAAGAACCTTGACTCTGTTTGAGTGATAAGACGTGGAAAGATCAAAGTTTCTAAAAATCACTCTGGTGCCTCACTTGCTCCTTCCATTGTCATCACAGCTGTGAGACAATACAGGGATTTGTGTAAGCAGAAGGGACTGGCCATGTCACAGATCATTTTACTTGTTTGTAGAACAAACAGTAACGTATGTAGAACATACAGTAACGTATGCATTGTAGTTGAAATTCTCTCTTTAAAGAGGACTGATGTAACAGGTTTCTCTGGAAATGTTCTCCTATCCATGTGAAGTATGTGTTTCATACCATTACTGGAACTTCTTCCAGGCTGCTTGTAGATTCCACTTGAAAGAGCTGTTTTAAGGCAAAGAAGTGGTAAGCAAGAAGTGACAGAACTGTGAAGACTTCCCTTCAGCTTGTTGCCACCTGACTGCCTCAGTCACTGATCAGATCCAGCACCATGTAGAAATGATAAGTTTAATTATTCTGAAGCTGCCAGGGGACTGTGGAAGCATTACGCTGATTTCCAGGCAACAAACAGACACATCAAAGGGACCTCGTTATATAATGAGAGACTGCAACATGTCCAAAGCTGCCTGTGAGTATGCACATGTAAGCACTGTGGTGCTTTGTGTATGCAAAGGGAAAGGAGCTAATGTTAAGATGGATCCTAAAGTCCAGAAATTACAATGTTATCTGTAACAGCAATGTATCCTATACATCAACGATATGTGTAGTAATTACATATAATAAGTCTGCTTAGATAACAGGATATTTTAAAAATAATGAGTTATGTTTACATCTGTTGCCTGAAAGTGACGTGGTTTCTGGAGTCACTGAGAGAGAGGTGGTGTGATTCTCTGGAAAATCTGGGAGTGCTTTTGGGCTGTTCCACAGCTGCTCCTCCTATTCCTTGTTCCAAAGGGCCCTCTCATGGATAACTGCATGTCTGCAGTGCAGGCTTCCAGGACATTTTGTCTTATATGGCTCTAGGTATGAATGTGGTCGTTGCCCAGCATGTATGGCAGCCTGCAGACCTTAGGTCCTACAGAGAGTAGTCCAGTTAAGTGTTGATCTCAGAGATCCTTTGTTCCTCATTTACATGTTCAAACAACACCAAAGTGAGCTAAAGCAGTCAGTTTGTGGACAGAAAAGTTGGGACACTAGGGGATGTTGGTTTGTGTACGACATTGTATAAATTCATTGAGCATTCAATGAGCAAAGCATTAGGGATTGCATGGACTGCTGCTGAAGGGCTGTGGGAGCTGGCAGCAATCCATTCCTGTTAACAATCAGGTTGCTGGTTGGAAAGGGTTGTTGGAGCTCCCAGGTCGCCATCACTGTAAGAGAGATGACGTTAATTTTGGCCAGTGTTCAGCTGGATAACTACACTCTACCCAGATGATTTCCAGAATTTCAATCTGTTGCACCTTTGGCAAAATGTAGTGAGAAGCTCCAGGCCATGGAATTGGAGCAATATTAACAGAAATGGCATGCATAAATTTGGTTTGTTTTTTCAAACTAAAAAGAAAGAAAACATATGTACAAAATAAATGTGAAGAAATAATCACGTGAGATTCTGTAGGAGTGAGGACAAAAAAATCTATCTCCATAAATAAAAGTCTGAAGTACATTGCTACGTTATTTAGGGAAAGAATAAAAAAGAGGGAAGACCTATTTTAACATATATTATATATATATATAACAACATAACATATGTATTAACGCAGTAATATTATTATCAGAAGTAAAACAAATGCTGTCATGGTTTCACGGTTTTAGAAATAATTCTTAGACTTTGAATATGCAATTTTTCCTCATCCAGCTGGAGTATATTTCCAAGTAAAGTTGTGGTGGAGTTTCCCTTTTCAAAAGCTGGCAATGTTTAGCTGGACACCACCACTATCATATGTAATATTTCTTTCTTGACTTTATAAGCCAATCCCATATCTTTATCTGCATATTCAAGCAGCAACTTGTTTTACAGGCCTGGGTGGGAATGGAAGAATCAACCAAGACCTGTCAAAGACAAGGATCCCTCCAGAAGCATATAATGTAAATATGTGTTATAAATATAACATAAATTCATGTCTCCTTCTTCTCTGACACAAAGTCAAGCGTATGGAAAACAAAAGAATAAATAACTGTATTAAAGCAGGCTTAGTGAGGTTTGGTGAGCCCATACAAGCTCCTGAGTCAACATGTGCTTAGTAGATATTTGAATTTCTCTAAAAACTGAAGATATCCCTTTTTCCTAACTTTTTTTTTTTTTTTCTTAATTTTTTTTTTTTTTTGTGCCTATTATTGCAGTTCTGAGGCTACTTTAATGCTTAATTTAAGCTTTTATTAGGAGATGATCATACAGGACCATGCCTGTAAGGCTGTTCTGAATTTGCTGTATGCTTGCTCCTTTAGTTAGCTTTGGCAAGGATACAGCTGGCATTTCTAGTACTTACTGTATTGGCTTCATTCTTTGGAAGTAGCATAAGATTTACTTAGTGATAAAAACTTACCCTCCTATGGAGCACCAATCTTCATATCACCCTTCCTATCTCTAGCCAAATGAATGTTGAATTTGGCTTCTGCTTTGCATTTGAAAACTTTCTGGTTTTATTCCTTGAGAGGCCCTGTGTTTCACTTTTGAGGTTCCATTTTTGAGGTTTTGAGGTTCTGGGGGGTTGGAACTACATGATCCTTGAGGTCCCTTCCAACCTGGGTGATTCTGTGATTCTGTGATTCCATCATTGATACAAAAACACTGCTTTGGGGGAAATACATCAGTATGAATGGAGCTCCTCTGGACTCATGTAAGTACTACTCAGAAGTAAATTTTGCTAATAGTGTGTCATTATGATGAATTTTATTCTTTGAAATAGCTGCTGTAATTTGCTATGGACCAGTAAGTCAGAGGTCCCCAAATAATTAACTGCTTCAAATAAAACTAATTGAACAACTGTTAACAGGACCAAAGTAACAAAGGTTTGAGTAAAGACTGTGCTTTTGGTTAATGTAAAGTCATATTTCTGGGGCTTCTTTGTGAATAAAAGACACAGCTGCCACATGAACTCACCAACCATTTTGGACAGGGAGACGTGATGGGTAAGAAATTCTTCCATTTCCAAGAATATAAATCTGTCATCTCTTCAGTATGCAGGCAGCATACTGAGCAGTATGCCTAGGCAATAAAACTTCCACTTTGATAATGATTCTGATCATATCAAATTATGATTCTGTTGGAACACGCCTTTCTCCCTCGTGTTTGACTGAAATATCTGGTCTGGAAGGATTGGTAGTTTTTGCAGTACATAATATTTACTTCCTAATGTTGGCTTATTAGATGGTTGCATGACAAAAGGAGTTACTCTCATCCAAGGGAGCTTGTGCAATTACTCTAGAATAGCATTTGTATACTTTTTGGTTTTGCTCTGCTCAGATAAACACTACACTTGCTTTTTCTGGCAGTAGATATGTCAGAAAATGTTAATGAATATCATGGGTTAAGGAATTCAAAGAGCAAAGAGCAATGAGAGGAGAAAGACAAAATGTGCATTGCTGCAGTAACAACAGAAGCTTCTCTGATGCTCAGATTTGGACAATGGAAACAACCTGGGACCCTTTTAGGAAAAACAAATGCAGAATCAGTAGAATTGATCATTATCCCTTTTTTAATGTCTTTTGATTATGGAACTATAACTTCTGAGAAAGCTAAAAGCTCTTCTGCTTGTGATGTGAGCACTGGAATACATAAAAATGCTATAAGGCAGATGAAGCTGCTATGTATTTGCAGGAGTTCTTGACAGTTCCGAAGATCATTGCTTTTCATGATTCCTGAGGAGCTGAAACGACAGGAGAATTTGCCTCTCTTTAAGCATGCTAAACAAAAATTAGCTGCATTTCATATATTTGAAAAAGCTAGTCAGATGCTAAAGATCCAGCTCAAAGAGCCCATCTTAAAACCTTTAGGATGATTCAAAGCTTCTTTTGCCTGACATTCTGTACCTTTATGTTCTGGAGCACACTGAAACATATGAATAGCAATATCCAGTAACCAATGTAGAAAAAAAAATGTTGGTGTGGTGTACAGAAAGGCAGAGGAAATGACATATGTATTTCTGTGTTGCTGGCAATCTTTGGCTCTCACAAGGGCAACAATCCAGATGCATATATATGTGTATGCAGGAATGCATGTACCTGTAGATAGATTCAGAGGGAAAAATTGCACAATTTAAATATTTACAGTGCCACACTCTTGTCGAAATGAAATGTCAAGAGTCTTTTACTCAGAAGATTGATTTTTCTTGTTTCTCAATAATATGAAGGGTTTTCTTCATATTACTGAGATTATTTCTGCTTTACAAATAGGAAAACAGAGTCAGAAGACTGAAATAACTTGCCTAAGTAGAATCTATAGGTTAGATCTGTTCCTAGTTTGAGTGCATTCAAATTTCTGGATTTATATTCAGTACTAATTTGGCCTGAGCGTTCTGAGTGTTCATTTCTTTAAGTCGCAATGGAATTGCACTAGGGAACATTAAGAAGCCAATTGACCAGACCAGGAGCTAACAGTTCCACTACAGCTTCTAGTTAGTCTGTATGGTGGTAACAGTGCTCTCCTTGTAAACTCTTGAAGACTTCCATCAGCACCTATGCTTTCCAAGAGCTCAAAATATCAGCACTTGTATTGGCCTCTCAGTTCCTTCAGAAGTGTTAGAAATGTTTATACGGGTGTGTGGCTGCATATAAACAATATGAACAATCTCAGAGTAGAAATCCAACTGGGTCTATATTCTAGAATAAGTCAGATCTAATGCAGAGTCAGTCTATAAGCACAATACAATCCAATAGCCCTATTAAAATGATGGTCTAGCAGATCATCCCCTGTACTCACTAGATCAACCAAATAGCTTTAATTTATAAGCAAAAGAATCAACTTAAAATTCTTGGCAACTTAAAATCATAATGCAGGTATATAACTGGAATGAACAGAAATATATAGCAAAAGGCAATTTAAGCTTACGTAGTCACTTAAACCATATAAATCATGTAAAATATCTGTCTGCCTAAAATTCCCAAGACATTTATTCTGGCCTGTATTGCAATTGGGAGATGCATTTATCACAGAATGTTATTCAGACTCCTGAACTCTTTGCTCCTGCTTTATTCATGATGGGAAACTCTGAAGAATGCCATTCCCTTGCAGCCCAGAGCTCACGCTGATTATTGGCAGTGAGTAATGGCACAGTAGCTCCTATTACGTCACAATATCCTTCCTAATTTATGTACAGAAAGAAACATACTTCACTGTTTCCAGCAACACTTGAATTGTTTTCTTTATGCATGTTCCCACTAGTTTAAATGTTCTCTTTCTGTAACGAGTGAGTAGTTGTGTCCAATTGCAGCCTGCTCATCAGTCACCTCAGATTCCATCTACCAATTGCAGGCGTGCTGGAGGCCACAACATACCTGCTCATTGCTGGAAACGCCTTCAAGACCAGACAATTCTGTAGCCCTAACTTTCCTTCTGTATTTGGGATATCCATGGGAACAATGGAAAGATACCATTTATTTATTTATTTGCTGCATCTGTTCTGAAACTAAGAGAGAAAAATATGTATTTGGCTTAGGCCGGTAGTTTTTGTATAGATATATCTATTTCCAAATATGCCTCAGACTTCCCTCAGAAGTTAGCTAGTAGAGTCCAAAATTTGAACTCTGAACTCTGAATATTATTAGAAAGTATATATTTATAGAAGCTGGAAGCCTTCGTATTTGGTCCATGAGTTGAAGGTAGGTGAATTATGCCTCAGAAATCTGATGTGGGATGTCTAAGCACTCCTTGTAGCACATGCCATTTCATTATATGGCACTAAATCACCAAAGACACACTGCTGGTGCACAGGAAACCGCAAATGATGGGCACAATCTGAGCACTGCATAGCAGTGCATATCATGCAGGAGCCTCAGGGGCTCCAGGTCGAAGGTTTAAAAGAAATCTCCTTTGAAAATCACTGTGGAAGAACAATTACCAGTGCTTCACTTGTTCCAAGTTGATTTATTACACTTTGGATACGCATCTGGCTGGCAACAAGCAGCACACGTGAACAGTGATTTTCTTTACTCTTTCCAGAAAACAGGTTGCTTCACCAAATTTTAAGCAGATCTCCCACCAAGATGCTGGTCGCCATATGAGTGAAGCCTGCAATGAAGACTTTACTGACAGTGAGCTGCAAGGTAGGGAAAAGGGGTAGAAAAACATCCTTTTTCACTCACATGGAAATAGAATTATAGAATGGCCTCAGTTGAAAAGGACCTCAAAGATCATCTAGTTTCAATCCTCCACCATGAGCAGGTTTGCCAACCACCAGACCAGGCTGCCCAGAGCCCCATCCAGCCTGGCCTTGAATGCCTCCAGGAATGCAGCATCCACAGCCTCCTTGGGCAACCTGTTCCAGCGCATCATCACCCTCTGTGTGAAAAACTTCTAAGTATGGGCCTCCTTAGTGGCTGGCACTTTTAAATCTATGAGCAATGAGTGAATTAGATGAAGCAAACTGGCAATTCAGGATACCACTATGTGCACTTTTGAAATGCACATGCATTGATTTCATTTTTCTGCACAATTCAGAAGCTTTACATCTTCTGCAGCCACATATAAATCACTCGAGTCCGTATGTTGCACAAAATAAACCTCTTCCTTAGCACCCCTGTTGATTTAAACTGCTAAATTACACTGACAGCTGAGCAGGTCTGTACTATCCAGCATAGAATCACAGAATCACAGAATGGTCCAGGTTGGAAGGGACCTCAAGGATCATGAATCTCCAACCCCCAAACTCCATCCTGCCATAGAGACAGAACACTACTCCACAGAAGCTCTCACATGTGAAGGTGTGGTTCACACTCCCTGCAGTTGGCCCTTACTGGTGGCTCCTACTGGAAGGAAGACATGAGTTCAGGATAAATTCTGTCTGAATAAGCCCACAGTTAGCACAGTGGCATGCAAACAATTAATTCAATCAACATTTTTGGAAAAAGCAAACAGCAAAAATAAAATAAAGTAAATTCAACTAGTGGTACCCACTGTTAGACATTTTGTTTAGTGGCCATCCATATAGAGATGGATCAAATGTAGAATGGAATGTTCAAACAGCTGTGCCTGAGACTCCAGTTTGCAATCATAGAATCTGAATAGACAGATTCATTAAGGTTGGAAAAGATCTGTAAGATCATCTAGTACAACCATCCACTTACTACTAATAGTGCCCACTAACCTGTGTCCCTCATTGCCACATTTACACATTCCTTGAGCACCTCCAGCATCAGTGACTCCATTGCCCCTCTGGGCAACCTGTGCCAATTCCTCACTGCTCTTTCCAAGAAGAAATTTTTCCTAACATCCAACCTGAAGCTCCCCTGGTACAACTTCCGGGCATTCCCTCTCATCCTATCAAGTCAAAAGAATAAAATTATTCCTTATTCATTCATTATATATCATCTGGTAATGAAGAAAGATGAAGGGCCTTGGGACATATGAGGGGTATGTTTGACTGCATGTAACACACTAACTGAATTCCAGTGTTTAGTTGCAAGTAGCAGTGTAAAGTCCTGTGATAAGTAAAGCTACCGGCATTTTAAGTCAAGAGCAGTATGATGTGGGACAGGAAAAATGTCCCACAAAGTAAAGCAGCAGCAGAGCTACAGCAGTGGTAATGCAGAATGCATGGGTTTAACCCACCAGCACCTGCACGGTCATTCTCAGCCACAAAGGTCACAGGATGACAGTGAATAACTTGTTTGAGAGTAACAGAGCAGAAACCATTTATCGTAAATAATGCAGAGATGTAAATGAGCGAGGAAATGTGCCACAGAATGATTTTCATCTGGGGAAATAAACATGACCTTGCCTAAACTTCATCTCATCTTGCATTGTGAAGTGTTGACCTGGAATTCACTGAGAACTCCTGCATTTACTGAGAACTCTGGACATCTAGCAGTTTGAGCAGAGCAGGGAGAGAACAGCATGTGCACAGTGTGTTAATAAATTCTGGACATGCTGACCTCATTTCACATGCTGCCTGCATCCAGAAACAAGTGCAGTAGCCCTGTTACAGGAAGCACAGAGACCGTGTGCAAGCCAACCACAGCTTTAGGGCTGTGTGACACATGTGCTGATCTTACCCATGCTGCCTGTGACACATGCATTTGATATGTGCTATTGCCTAAGGCGCTAGAGGTCATAGGTTGAGTTCCTGTTATTCCTGTGCTATTTCTACAAAAGACTGAATCAAAACATATAAAAATGTCCCATAGCTTATAGGCAGCTCATTGTCCACAGGACCTGCTAATGGTGATCTTGTCTATAGAAAACTAAAAAACTGGAATCAAAAATCCATTGTTACTCACAGTATGACTGCCAGAAAACTGCAAATAGAATTGACCAGAAAGAAGAGCTTTCACCTGTAGTTTTCTTGTGAAGTTTGCAGGCAGGAACATCCCAGGAAGCAGTGTTTTCAACAAGGGACAGCTTGTTCTGTTTCAGTTGGTAACAAGAGCTTGTAGAGCTCTTCTTGAGACCTGTTTTCAGTCATTTTATTCATAGCAGGGAAACTATAATTATAAAAATGTAAGATCTTTAGATCTGCTAGTCTGTCATCAGAATTAGCAATGTGGACGTGCATATTGCCAATAAGTCTGTAATATTTCACTCCAGCACTGAATTTGGATTTAATTTTCCTGCACCTGCCAATATGCTGATCATCACAAAAATGCATCTGTTTGAAGGGCACTGCTGGGTGCCAAATGGGAAAGCAGACAGAGATGCTGGCTAATTTCATACTCCTGTCTAGAAGTTTCCTAACCGCAGGTATGGCCTCAGTGTCCACAACGAAACCTTCCAGGGAGTATGCATTTTTTCCAAGCGCAGACCTCCTCTAAGGCTTACACTTCTCAGGAGCAATCAGAAGTCCTGACAGTCACACCAGGAAGAAAAGCTCACCACTGCCAATGATTTGTCATATTGCCCATATAGGCTCTGGAGTCTCCTCCTTGAAGACCTTCAAAGCCACTCGGATCCTTTCACCTCAGCCAGCCTATGATTCTGCGAAAAGGCTGGGTTCAGTCTTAGTCAGTACAAAGAACAAACAATATTAACTGATAACACTAACAACATTCTTATCTCTGGCTAGGGACATTTTGCAACAGAGACTGTTGTGGGTTTATTCACCAGTGAGTGCTTCTCAAATCATGGGACAGCCCAGGCATTTTCTATTTTCACTGCTATTAATATTTAGTATAACCCACATACTGCTGAAAATAGTACCAAAGGAGATACATAAATAACTTCCAATCAATTTTTAATTTACTATGTCTAGTTTTATCAAGCCAAGTCTCAGCCAAAGTAACCTTGCCTGAGTTAATTGAATGTAATGTCAATAAACAGAATGGCAATTTTAGAAATGCACAATAGAGTATTTCTGCTGTGGAGCTGTATAATTTTTGACATTGTAATTAAAAACCAATTACCTTTGCTCTGACGTAATTTGTCATGCTGTACATCTACAGATCAAAATCAGTCATCTCCCAATAAATGATCTTTGTTTCACATACTTTCTGGTAAAATCTGGTAAAAAGGGTGTGAACACAAGTAACCCAAACCAAAAAGGCATCAGATATTAAGTTGTTTTGTTCATCTTCTTCGATCATGTGTTTTTGGCTTCAATGTTCAGTTGTATGCCACAGTCCATATATTTGCTCTTTCCTTCTGGTTTACTTATGCAGATCTCTACTTCCTGAGGGATTGAGCAGAATCTTGGCATAAACAAGAAAAAGGAATAGAATTATAGCCAGATGGAACATGTATGGCATTGGAGCAGAGTTGGGGGGTTAAAGAGAAGCCTAGAGCATCAACAGCTCTACAGCTATGTTTGCTTGACTTTGGGCACTTCAGTTTAGTATTCATATTAGGAAACTTCTCAGATGACAGTAAGAATGTCATTAACTTGTCAGGATTGTTGTTATATTCTCTCGGTAAATTGAGATAGTGATATGCTGATGCTGGTGAGGTCTTTTTGCTTTTCAGAAAGGCTAATAAATAATAAAAGCTAATTTATATACATAATTTGTATTGTAAGAATGTTGTTATGAATTTTTTGACCACAAAGTCCACCCACTTCTGATAGGGCATGTTAGATTAACAATTCATCTGGTGTTTGGTAGTAAAAAAAATCAGTCTCTAGTCTAATAAACCTGTAACTTCTAAACTTCTGTAACTTCTGTAAATCATTTTATTATGTCTCATCAGCATTAAGCACAGTAAAAGTAAGGACTAAATTTCAGTCTAGCTATGTCAATCTAATCAATAGTCAACATGCCAGAGGGGATATAAGATGTCTCTCCACTCTGTAGGAAGAATAATGAAGAATGGAAGAGTGAATTAAAAAGTCACTACTTCTAGCAAACCTTTAAATGTTTTAAAGGTTTGATCTCTTTAATTCAACAACATAAAAAAAAAGGCAGAATTCTTTTCACAAGCAGAAGCTAACCTTCCCAAGAACACAAAAGATCTTTAGTACAGAACAGGAAGTTGCTGGAACCTGGATATTGGCAAAGTCTACTTTCGCTTTCAATAATAAGGGTAATTACTGAAACAAGCTGTCATGGAAAGAGCAGATACTTCATTGCCTGACATTATCAGACAGTATGAGGCTACTGGCCTTTCTGGAAAGGATGCATTATCCTAATGCACAATCTGAGAACAGAGCAGAGGCATGACAGAACAAAACAAAAAAGCTGTAGTATTCATAAAATCATCTGAGGTGCTATGATCATCCTCATGACTTCAGCTTTTAAAAATATGATTTCATCTTTCCTCCTATTCAGGCAAGAAATCTCAACTCTGTGTATTAAATCATTTGCCAAGTGCCTCAGAGCAATTCCCTAATAGAAGTAGCAATAAATCCTTACCTACACCCTGCATTCAATACAGTTTGAAGGAAAATGTAGTTGATTAATGCAAAAAGGATTCAGTCAGTCCCAGGACTTGATTAAATGTACTGAGCTATTTGTTACATGTGAAGTGTCTGGTATTACACACAAAAGTTGTGAGACGGATAGAAAATTGTGGATACAGTCACTGTTTTCCTGCTTCCTGTTTTTAGCAGTATTTTTAGAGCAAGAACACTCATATCACTGCTCCATTTCTGTAATCCATATTTGCCTAGACCACATCCTTCTGATCATCTAACTTTCTCTGTAGCATCTCATAGCATAAAAATATGGCTCTACGTAAGGCCCCGAGATAAATATATTTATTATATTAGCTACTCTTTCTTAGGGGCTATTTTATGTAAGAAAATGTCTGAGGGTCACTGTCTTTAGTATCAGGCAGTCTCTCCACGTCCATGCAGGAAGCGTGGCCCACAACAGCCCAGGTGAAGGTTCTGCCTCTGGCTGGTAGTCCCAGCACACTGCAGCTATGTCAAGTCCCATACAAAACCAGACCCCTGTTGCCAGTGTCTGGGGGGATCTGGGTCCACTGCATTACATACTGTGAATGCATACAGAAACAAAATCAAGAACCCTTCACAGCTTGATATCACCTCTGTCCCCACACATAGGTCATGGAGAGAGCCAGCGGTTCTGCACGGTGACTGTAGGGAAACTGATGAGATGTGTGGGCATCAGCCACAAGCAAATATAAGGTATAAGGACCTAAATGGAATTCAGGCTTTTTGTATTCTCCTGTTGAGCCTCCTGATCCTACAAGAGGCCAAAATGCTTTAAATCAAACATTGTGATTCATGGCAAACACCCATGGTCAAGCAACTACTGGCAAAGAGAACAGACTTTCTGTATTTCATTAGTTTTCTAATCTCTACAGTAAGTGCAATGATAACAGGCTCTAGTTAGGTGAAGTACATCCAGGGCTGAAGAAGCACAAATAGTGTGGCAGAAGGGCCACAGAAGTAGCTTGCACAGCACAGTGCAGGTCTGGGGGCTGAGAGCACCTTATCACACAGTAATGAGCATTCCGAGCAGGCTCTTGGCTCTGTTTGCTACGGGCCTGGGGCACAACCCGACCCATTTATCTTGAACAAGTTGTGACAGAGACTCTTTTCATCAGATTGAAAGCATATTTTCAAAACTGGACACATTTCAAAATGGATGAAGAAACTTTTCTTCTAGGCAGTGGAACAAAATGCATCGTTAATTTCTCATTTTATTTAGGTTTCTGTGAAAGCATGTTATTTGGCACACCTGTAAGGACTTTTGCTGGAACAGTGCTAATGCCAATCACCTGTGTCACACAGCTGTCACTCACTCAAGCACAATTGCCTGCACTGAGTATGCACTGCATTTTTCAAAAGCACAGGTTTGCTGTTTGAAGATTTATTACACAACCCCTGATAAGAACAGTAATCTTTGTTAGCTAATATGGCTGAGAACAGCATACGTATCTGGATATCTGTGTTTGAGATAAAGATGGGATGTTTCACTTTCTGCCACCTACGGAGACAGTAACTTCTCTGTGCATGATGGAGGAGGGAGAAAGGGTGCAGCCTGGGGAGGATATGCCCTGTGGCCTGTCTCTGCTTTCCTGGGTGATTATATGTGGAGTTTCATATTTTAAGTGAATTTCCAAGTTATTTTTCCAGTGCGTTTCTGGCTACTGTTACACAGCTGATCGTCACAAGAATATATTTTTGCTATTTGAGAACACATCTAGCAGATCTGTGCTGTGAGCACTTTAATGCAACTTGATCAAACCAAAACATTCCCAAGTTATCTGTTGTACACCCCTCCTTGCAGTACATCATACTTTTCCACCAGCTTGACCTCTTCTGTTCCTTGGTCATGCCCGGAAGGGGACAAACTGCTTTCAGATGGCCACAGGTGTGGGGGTCCACTTTCACTAGAACGTGAAACTGAATGAGCAACATCATCAATTTTATTAGAAACCCTGATTGGACAGCCAACATTTTATTATTACACCAGAAAAGGTACAAAAGTGAGCATGAAGACAAATCCTTGACTTACAGTTAGAAATAGCCTATTTTAAAACACTAATATGCATCTGAGTCAATGCAGCTAATTATTACATTACAGACTGCACATATTAAAAAAATACATGTAATTCATGTAAACATTATGGGTGAAGTCCTGGGTGTGATTGAGCTGCACCCAGTACAAGACCCCGTATTACAGAGCAAAAGTCTATCTGGAGATGCTTGAAGTTATATCAGCTTGCATGGTCACTAAAATGCACGGCACTACAATCTCCTGCCTGCTGCTTGTGAGTCACGCACAGCAAATCATCACCTCACCTACACAGCTGGGGTCAGGAAAGGCTCCCACTGCAGCAGCCTCTGGATGTTTGTCTCGATTCCAATGAATGGCCAAGCTGAGGGCCCTTTGTGGAAGCTGGAAAGCTTACACTTATTGCTATACTAAGAATAAAATGCTATCTGTGCCACAACTATGTTTCCAGTAGGATTTTAAGTCAGTCTTGTTATTTTCTCTTCCCAGCTACCCTCTAAATGCATTCTTACAGATGCTGGCAATGCTCTGAGCAGTTTCTGATCTCTTCTTGGCTTAGATCTGCCATTTCCTAACCAGCTTACTCACTAGAAGGTAAGAACTGCTCTACTTCTTCCATTACTTGCTTTGCCTGCTCAGAGGTGCCACAGTCCCTGGGAGAAAGGCCCAGGGCCTTGCCTGGCTCTGCCTGACTCAAGGGGACTGCCCAGTAAACAAAACATTCAACCTTCAGATACAGCTACAGGGGGAGAAACTCCAGGTCTTCCTCACTGACTCCTCTACTCTGTGCAAATCATGGCATCTATAACATGTGCCAACGGACAATATTCCCTGCTCAGGGAATTTCCCTTCCAGCCCTTCTGAAGCAGCATACAGATCATAGCAAACTGTGTCTCCACTGGCAACTTTCTTTGTGCATGCCCAAGGCAGCCTCTGCTCTGATGCTCTGTGCACAAGTAGCTACATATGAGAGAACAAAGCAGAACAAATCTTCTGTCCTCAGTCATTGAACATGCCTTTGGCCCTTCTGAAACAGCATGCTTGTTTGCCTGTGTGTGTACAGGAATCACAGCTAAAATACCACCTCCTGCGACTTGGCTGTTAGTATCACAGCAAGGATTCTTGGTTATTGGCTCTGTACAACCATGGTGCTATATATCACTGTAAGCTACATAGTCATGTCCTTTTCAGTTTTGCACACAAATCAAGTCTTATATAGTGTGGAGCACTCTGCTTCAAGGAGCTTCTGTGCTGTTGATGCAAAGACTGCAGTCTGGGTGGCCAGGATTATGTACGCACTGAAGGAGCTGGACTGGCCTGGGAGAAGACAGAAAAGCAAATACTTAGTAGCCACATGAAAGTACAGCAGATCAACCACACAGGTATTAAATGCAGTGTGAAAGTCAAAGTGTATGCTACACCTGTGCTTATCAAGTGGATGTCTTTTCTTAAGATAACTTTTCTTGCATAATGCTGCAGACATATCTTTGGTGTTTAGAGGGGTTGGAGACAAGAATGGATGCCTATGAAGTAAAGCAGGGTGTGAACACTCTGCATGTCAGCTATGCCGTGATAGCAAAAGTAATTACAAAAAGAAGACACCTTTCACTAATCACAGAGTGGCTGCCACGCTGGAAGTTCACCATCTTGCTTATCTAGTGATAGCCCTGACTGCTACCCTACATAGCTGTTGCTGAAAACATACTTGTGGGTATGTTTTAGATGTTTTGGCACAAGTACATCCCCTTTTTTTGAACTACTTGTGTGAAAACAACAAAAGCAAGAGATAATGACCAGTGTCAATTGCTATATGTCACAGAATACCAGATGCTGAGCTGGTAAGGACCCACACAGTTCTGCCATGACTTCAGTCCAGTCCATCCTAAAGAGTTTTACTGGACATATAAGTTAATTATTTTATTATTGCTCTGTATACAAAATAATTTTAAAGTGTTTGTACTGTTCCATATAGTTGCTTATGGATGTCAATTGAGTGCTGACAAAAAGCCCTACTTTCTATTCTATCTTAAGATGTGAATTGTGAGTCAAAGTAATGAGTGTGCCAACACATTTTTTGTGAAGTTATGAAGATTTCTTCTTGTGCTGAGCCAAAGGGAACCTAAATTATTACATATTTCCCCTTCCTTCCTTTCTTCTTAGCTTACTTCAGCATAGGCTAGAATAGTTCACACCTGCTTACAAGTCTTGAAGTATTGGTTAAAGACTACAGTAGTCCAAAGAGAAAGTGAGTATGCGAGCATCCTAATTCAGTACATTTACGAACCACACCAGTGTTGTTTTTTGCACAATGTGCAGAGCACTCATTATCAGGTTCAGCAGTATCTAAACAGGGATAGATTGCTCTGCTTTCGTGAGTAAAATCCTAGTGCCTCATAAGGCATTTGCAAGGCAAATGTCTCCCTCTGCAGACAACCTTTCCCTTACTTAAAACCAATATCATGAACCCAGTACTTTACAGAAATGTTTACTTAGGAAATGTTCCTATCAAAGTATGAGTTATTTGCTTTGAAAAGCTGTTTTTGGCAGATAAGATATGGTTATTAAGCTTTATGAGTAAAACTGAACTCTAGCCACTTTTTTTAAGGTCACTAGAGGACATTATTCGTCTTCATAAAGGTCTCTGAACTGACACAGAGGGACAACGGCTCTCAAGCTTTTGTAACTCCTCAGCAGGCAGGCAGAGATTTCAGTCAAGTCAGAACTTGGGCTGTTCTGTTTCCTGAACTCCTGTTTCCTGGACTCACCTGACAATGGGGAATTGTAATAATTACTAATGCCTATCACGTGTTATGTCACACTCCCTGATAAAGCAGCTGGATGGAAAGGAAATTCAAATTATAGTGAAGGAAATAAGGACTATGCTTAACACAGAGTATTATTTGCATGAAGCTGGAAGGAAAATTCTTTACTTGGCTTTTATTAGTGTACATAAAAACCTGATAATATGAAAGTCTGCTGCAGGAGGCTGCATTGCTCCTTTGCTGAAGGCAACCGAGCAAAGCCAGCAGCAGTAACGTCCTGGAGCACAAGGCAAAGAGCACAAGTGGGAGGCTCAGAGAAGCACATAGCCACTTAAAGAGATGTGATGGAAATAAGAGGGCAATCTGCTCAATTTGCTGTAAACCAGGAGACAATGTCAAGCAGAGAGGGAGATGGGATATCAGTTTTGTTAGCAAGTAGATACTAATGAGAATTACCTGTAATTGTCTTCACAGGTGATCTTAGTGATCTTAAAGTTTCGTTCTTCTAAGATGTTTCTTAACTTCTTTATGGAATAGCCTGAGCAGGAATCCCTGGAGAGAAAAGTCTTTTGTTACTTGTGATCATTGTATGTATAAGAAGTTCAGCTGAACTCCACACTGCATCACTTCATTTTATTTCAGATAAGATCTCCTAAAATGTGCTGTAAAATCTATTCTGGTTTGCAGAGCTTTGGTTACCACTGGGCCTTTGCCAATAGAAAATATATGATGTTCAATTGTTTAACTTGTTTGAAAACCTTTGTGCAGGAAAGTCGGTGGAAAATAACTCATTTCCACCCACAAACTGAGATCTTCATGCATTATTTGTTTGAATTAGTTCAAGGAGTCTCCAGTTGTAGTGACAGGATTGACACACAGAGCCACTGCAAAAGATTGTCACCTTGGGGGAAAAAAAAAAAAAAATCACCTTTTGGTACAGAGTATGGGACGCAAATGAAGACAATACTGGGGCAAATCCACACAGCATTAGTGGAAAAACAGCCAGCTGTTCTTCGTTCACAGGATTTACCAGATATTATTAGTGATCCAGTATGAAATACAATTAGAAGATAGAAGCGATACATGTTCTTACAGTTACCTCTCCTTTGCTGTTGAAACAGAAAATAAAGTGGAAACACTTGTGAACTTGGCACAGGAGGAAGAAGTCAAGAAGGCT
Source organism: Lagopus leucura (assembly GCF_019238085.1). Lineage (NCBI taxonomy): Eukaryota > Metazoa > Chordata > Aves > Galliformes > Phasianidae > Lagopus > Lagopus leucura. The sequence continues at coordinate 55,922,356 of NW_024962264.1, forward strand.
GGCAGGGCACCAGGTTGCAGCAATTGTTGAGAAAGAGGAATGTAATGTCTTTTCTGATGCTGGGAAATCATAGTACAAAGGACTGAATGTCACATGCAGGGAAATTAACGCAGATTAGCCTGTCCCCTTTTCTGCAGCAAACTACTATGCAGAGGGTCACCACAACGTCTGGTAAGCTACCGAGATGATAGGCACACGACTGGGAGCCTGTGATAGACACATCAGCTTGTATGGCAAAGAAACATTCCTGAGTGTCAGTGCTTATGCTAGGGGGGACTGCAACACTGCAGCTGACACTGTGACTGATAATGTTGCTGCTTGAGTAAGAGTCTCTCCTGGGTCCATACTCATTCTTGAGATACACCACGGCCTCCTTACTGACTCACTGTGTCAAAGCAGCTGCCTCTGGCATGTGGGATCCTTAGGAACAGGAGAAACCACTACAGTACATTATACCCATGTGAACACCATCTCTAAAGATAAGGGTCAAAGGCATTGAACCTCACACTCAATGTTTGAAACATAAAGGATCTGCAAAGGAATCTGAACAGAATGAAAAACGTCACTCAGGCTCAGATGTGATTTGAGGTCACTGTTTTGATATCAGTAATTGTACTATAAGCATTTAAATTGCAGATTTATTATTAAAAATGACAGAATCACAAAATCATTTAAGTTGGAAGGGACAACTTGAGATCACCTAGTCCACCCAACATCAATTAGAGCACGTTGCCCAGGGCTCAGCTTGGTTTTTAAGATGCCCACAGCTGGAGAGTCCAAACACCTCTCTAGGCAATCTTTTTCAGTGTTTTAAATCACTATCACACTGTCTCTGGTCACAGAACTTCGTAAAAGCAAGGAAAACATCATCACTGTGTTTTAGCTATGAGCAACAAGCTGTAACTATTAACAGATAGAAGAGTGGTGTGGTTAGGATGACACCTTACAGATTTATAGTTAGAAAGAGTATCATGGTGGAGACAATTGAAAATGAAATGAAACGCTCACCCATCTCCTAGACTTGCAGTAGAAAACTCCAAAAGGAGAGATCTCCAGAAAGAGATCCTTCCCCACTGGCAGTAAGCCCTTAAGTGGGGTCTAGGAGAGGTGCAGCCAGGCTCCACCCCTTCCAGTCACACAGGTGAATTGCCTTCAGCTGTGCTCCCAGGCTGACTCAGTCCTTGCCTCAGGTGATCAATCAGTGGTTCAGGCTGTGACTCGACAGTTCCCATATTAAATACTAATAAAAACAACTATAAAAATGTTATTCTTTCCAATAAAGTAAGTAGCTAGTAGAGAGAATGCAGAGCAGGTTTTCAGAGCAGGTTTAAGATGGGGTTTAGTGTCAGGCAGTCATTTTGTATCAGAATGGTTTACCTTTGGGGTCCACCGATGTCATGCATAAGCCAAATACGTATTTCAGAAATTTTATCTGGATTTAAGTTAAAGATCTCAACACTTCCAAAAACGCTGTAAGAATGGGACATGAAACATCCTTAGCAATGTAAGAATTCTAATAATGTAAATTCTTAGTAGAGAATGCTCCCCAACTACTACTTCTTATGAGTGCTGCTGTTTTCCTCAGTGAACAAATGTTTTCTTTTTGCTGGATTTTTGTAGACAATTCAATTACCTCTGCTAAAAGATTTTCTCTCCATTCTCATTTTACTTTCATGACAGCTTCTGAAACTGTGTGCAGATAGAAACAAACTCAAGTTCTTCCATCTACAGTACTTATTCTCCTGTTAGTTTTGTTGACAATGGGTTTTGTTTGGTGCAAGGGAAATGAACATGGCTGCTCTCCTGACCAGAATAGGCTTCATCATTTTGTATGAGACTACTGCCAGGTAGCATGAGCAAGCACAGTCTGAAGAGCTCCACAAGCAGTTAGAAGCATGTAATTCCTATAGCATGGTGTGCAAACCTAGATTAAATATAATAAAGCTACTTTGTGCAGTAATATCATACTAGAGATCTACCTATATACACTGAGAGGGACTTCAGTTAGAGTCACTGTATAGAAGGAGTTAAGTGCATCAACTCTACAGCAGCCAATGGCTTAGATTCCCACATGAATTCACCAAAATCCATTCTGCACCAGAACTCGCTGACAAGAACCTGCTGACAAACACACATGCCCAAAAGAAACAGGGATGCTGGGGATACCTGCTGCTTCTGAAAGCTCCTGCTTCTATTGATCCATTGAGCATCACGTGAACCACACCGCATGCTGCTTCTGCAAACTGACCAAAATAAATGGACGTTATAATCTGACGCTGCATGCCATGTCTCCAGAGAATTCTCTGACTTCTCAGATGTCATCAGAACTGACTTATACAAGTAGAGAATCTGGCCCCTGTTTCTACATATGTCCTTGCAAATAAAAGCTTCTAAACTCTTACAGCAATACTGACATAAAGCTGCATCACCTTGCTGTCACTGTTTTCAGTTTATAAAATGGGATGCAACTTTCCAGAGCCCCAGCAGCTATAGCTGTCTGATGGGGCTGCCTACTTTCTCAGTAACTCAGTAACTCAATAACTGAGTAATCCTCAGGCTGCCTGGACTCGAGTAGTGAGGATGTGCCACAACCAAAGTACTGCAAGTTTAAGGATGTGCAAACCATGAAATACATGCCACCTCGTGACTCACACTCTGTGTACTTTTGTGGTTGGGATTTTTCTCTCCAGTGATTATAGAAAAACTCATGGTAAGTTTTGATTGCTAAATTACTGGATCATGTAATTGTTCTTTTGTTCTTTAAACTTGCGTCCAAATATTTCAAGGCCATTACATCACAACATGATGTAGTCACAGTACTCCAGATACATAACCCAAAGGTAGAATAAACAACTTTGAAAAGCTTAATACAGATGACTGTACTTATCACACTCACCAAGTCCTTTTACTTATAAACAGTGTATCTCAAAACCAGCTTGAGAGCTTTCAAGTTACAGGAGAGTTTAATTTTGTATAACTTTCCAACACAGTAAGCATGTGTTTTAGCAGATCTTAAATCTTCTTGGAGTAAAAAGCCTGTAGTTCAGCAAGCCTCACTCTGCATGGTGGTCTGTCCCTCCTAGACCCTAGAACTGTACGTCAAAGCTGTTTTGAGCTAGCAAAACTTGATGGATGCTAGTTTGCACGCAAAACATTTTTTAATGGTGAGAAGATTTTTCGCATGAGATATTAAGCACACATTAATGCTTGTTCTAAACCTAGAAAGTCATCTATTAATAGTCATATCAAGACTAAAGTCTTCTGAGACACATAAGATTAAACTGATCAAGGAGAGTATTTTTTTTTTTTCTGGCAGATGTGTGAAATGAGCATTCTGTAAAGTGCTGATTCCACAAAACCAGGCCAACTGCTTAACTCAGTCTAGCAATGTTTCCTTCATGTGATCAGAGCTGGGACACACATACAGGTGGGCACATCATAGGAACCTTGGAAGGTAACACTGTGGGAGGACATCCTCTTCAGGAGTATGCTGGGAAGGAGCAACAGGACTCTCAGCCACTTGGTGCTAGTCTGGGAGCTGCTCTCAGCATCAACAAGTTCTAAGTTTCTATACTTTTGTCATTTCAGTCCTGTGATTTAATTAAGGCTTTTATTATAATTATTACTGTAAGCCCAATTTGTAAAGCTGTCTGCCAAGTGTTGTTCTAGACTCTGGCATGTAATCTCTGCCCACAGTAAAAATGCCCAACTCTGCTGACAGCTCTGGTCCAATTATGTAAAGTCTGATAGAAGATTTCCACACTCATACTTGTTGGCACCTAAAGCTAAAACTCATGTGAACTTTTACTTTTCTATTTTTTAAGTCCAATCTGGAAACTCAGATTTTTTGACAGTGTCAGGAACTTCATGCCTTTTAACATTCTCAGATGAGAGGAAATTTATTCTAGACCTTACCATCTTGGATGCCATTTTCCAGAATACAGAGCCAGAACTGCCTTCACATTCACTCCATTTTGGACAGGATTCATAGTTGATTCCTGAGAAGAAACATATTTATAGAAAAAGACTAGAGTGAATATTATTAAAATGTTAATACAGAGTTGTTCCCTATCAAAACAAGTAGGCTACATGAGGAAGTTCTAGGAGAAAAGAGAATTTACATGTGTTCAGAGGTCTTCCTCTTTACTCACACATCTCAGTGAGACAGCTGGCTGCCCCATATGCAAATAATTCTCAGAAAAGCCAGTACAGAAAACACATATTTCTAAATATGCAGAACAGGTTGGTTTGTGACAAATGAATTTCTGACTGTACCAAATTTTGCCCAACATTTCCAGTAATTCCATCCCAAGTTTACAAGTTTAGAACTTGTTAACATTAGGCATCAACAGTCAGGAATTGTGTGGGCAGCATAACCTCAGGTCCCTCCATACTGCCCCCCTCACTTTGCCTGGCCTATAACCAGGACTCTTTTGAATGGAATTCTTATTTTGCAGTTTGTCCCACTGCAGTTAAAAGAAGGTACCAAATGACATAGAAAAAGATAAAGTGATCATTAGTCCCAGAAGCATTTAATGTTTTCCTTGTAGCCAAAAAGATGTGTTTTTTAAACTGAATTATTTTCAGAGTTCCGTAACATGGGAGCAGAAAAATGATCGTGGTTTTAAAAGAAAAACATGTGAAAATGGACAGTATTTATGTCTATATGAGAGAGAAAATAATAATCTGGAATTCTAGTATGCATATTTGGTTTGCAAAAGTTAGGACTTGTTACCGGGAGCTGAGGGGTCTCCACACCATGAAAGCCCATCAAGCATATAACCCAGGAATGTGTCCTCCAAGGTAAGGAAATGGTGATTGGATTTTGAATAAAGATGAACGAGATCATACGTCCTGCTCCAAAAGAGTGACTGCAAAATAAGATACAATGTGCAATAAATAATACCTATACTTGAGCTGGTCAGGAAATTTTCCTGGAGAAGAACAGAAAGTTTTCCTAATTGTGACAGTTCTAGTTTCCTATTCAAATGCTGCACGTTCCCATAAGCAGATTAGTTCTTAATCCCGCAGCCCTTCCTCCCATTTCCAAATTTTTGGGGCGATTATTTTTCACGGAAATGGATGCATTCAGCCTGCAAAGCATTTTGAAAGAAAATTTTTTACTAGTTCACATAGCATACAGTTTGTAGAGCACTTTTTGACTACAGATGGGAGAGCAGCTTTTTAGAAGCAGCATTCCTCTGACAGAAGGACTGCATATTCCTTACCAAGATCTGCAAGCTCAGGAAACAGGGACATCTCTGCAGTAACCAGGATGACCCTGGCAAAAATATCAGCCATCCTGGCAAAACAATCAGTCATGTCCATCTACTGACAGTTACTACGGAAAAGATCCACTTCTCAGAGCACTGTGCAGACACCTTGCTCCCCAGCAATCCCCCCTGTACAGCCCACCGTGCATCCCACTGTTACCTTGTTGCAGGGTACTGGATGACTTGCCAACTCCATTAAAGGCTGATAATCTTTTGTTGTAGCATTACAGGGATTCTTGTGAATGAATGCAGCTTTTAATGATTCCCATATTTTAAGGCAATCCTTATCTCTGCCGAAAGATTGAATCATAATTAATTTACATTTATTATTAAATATCTTTAATAATTATTAATATTTATGATTGTGAAATAATTTCCTTCTGTTAAATTCAAATACTACAGATAAATTTTTAAAGAGTTCTGACTTGTGCTCAAGTATCAACATATATTATGCATTAAAAAAGCAGAGTATCTTCAGCAAATCAAGTATAAAGTGAGGAACGAGCAGTTCTAAAACATCTGAGCCAAAACTATGCCCAGAGTCTACCTGCCCTCCCAGGTTGCCCAAGGAGGCTGTGGATGCCCCATCCCTGGAGGCATTCAAGGCCAGGCTGGATGTGGCTCTGGGCAGCCTGGTCTGGTGGTTGGTGACCCTGCACATAGCAGGGGGATTGAAACTCAATGATCATTGTGGTCCTTTTCAACTCAAGCCACTCTATGATTCTATGAGTCTACTGAATTATTATTATTATTATTTTTAAACAAAAGCAGAGGTCTGGGTATTTTGGATCTGATATTATTTGCAATTAAGGGCTAGCTTTTGGCTAAGCACTTTGTTGAAGCTATAGCAGATTTGTACAAGTACAGGTGAGATCTGAATCGTGCACTCCAACTCCAGGGGATTTTTTTTTTTCAGTCTCTGTATAATAGCAGTTCTGGCCCTTTTGCTCTCGCTGGTGTGAGTCAGAGGAATCTCACTGCATTTATATGAGGGAAACCAGTGGATGTCAAGACACACCTCAGTCTACACTCATTCTTAGCTCGCTGCTTCATCAGCCTGGTAAATAATGCATGTCTCTGCTCACGGAAACAGGGCTCCTCTTGCACCACACTAACAGGAAACTGGTGCATGGTGCTGACAAGAAATGGTCTCTGTGCACCAATTTAGTGCCATGTTCCATGACACTGCAGCACATAGGGTGTGAGTCTGCTCAGGGCATCTGATTTCTTATACCTGAAGTAACAACAAAAACCTTACATTATGATGATTCCCAATTACTGCCTGCCTACTCATTTCAGGTCCACTTTGAAAGCCTGCCCCTTCACTGACAGCCATCCAGTGATTCTACAGCTTTCTCTTCCCTTTATGTAAATTCAAAAAGCTGCATTACCCCACTGTCTGCATGCAGAAAGGAGCTGCTCTGGCTAACTCTGACTCATCCACTCTTTCTCCACTATTTGTAATCTCCTCCTGGGTATTCCCATTGCCTGAAGAACCAGTATGAAGAATGGCCTTTGTCTTTGGTAAAGACAGGGATGCTTTCAGAGCACTGTAAAAACTGCAGGGATCAGTTAGTGTGTGACACACACAGAGCTGCAGGCTTTTCCGTGTGTGCACACAGGTACTTCTGAGTACCTGCGGTACTCAGGTAACAGGCAGGAGGTGGAATGTGATTAACCCTAAAAAAGAGTTCTAAAGGGATCAAGTGAAATTGGTAGTAGTTTACTGAGGATTCCAGAACATTTCACAGCTCTGTGATATTCCCAGTGGGTGGCAACACTGTCCATGGCAGGGGGTTGGAGCTGGATGATCTTTAATGTGCCTTCCAACCTAAGCTATTCTTTGATTTGGTGATTCTATGATTCCTGCTGCTTAATTTGATCCAGATTGCCATTTGAGCATCAGAAAGGTAATGTGAAACACATACGATGAGCTGTTTGTATTACAGAAGGCCATGTCATGACAGTGGGACCCAGAACCACTTCTTAGCTCCCAGCCATTTCCTCACTGTGCTTGGATATGCCTGGACGTGAACACCCTTCCCTCATTCCTAAGCCTGATGGAGAAGAAACATCACAGGCAGAGAAGGTCTGCTGTTGTTGAGATGCGTCCAGAAGTGCTCCAGCACCTGGCAGCCCCACGAAACATCAGGAGTGCCCCTATCAGATGTGTTGCAGGGCCCCATGCTTGTGTCATGCCAGAAAGGATTGGGCAATCCACAGCAAGTTGTCCTGGCTTTTCTTCCCTTCTGCGTTTTCTTATGCAGTGGCAAACCTAAATTATCATCTTATTTGATAGTGGTTATTTGGTTCAAACTAATTCATGTGGATACTCACTCATATTTGGCAGCTTGATTACAACTTCTGTATTGTAACATGCTTCTTGTCCTTGCCACAAGGCTACAACCATTCTCATTCCACAGTTGGCTGCTCCAAAGATTTAAGAACACCTCTTGTGTTACAGACAGCTGCTTCTCTGCTCCCAAGATTTATCATCACGGTGTGCAGATTACTTTGTTGTGGTAGGGTCATGAGAGGGAGCATTTACATGTTTTACAAAGCACAGAAACTAGCATCTCTTGGTCCTCTACAGACCCAGGGAGCTGGTTGCTCCAGAGAGCAAGTCAAAGCAGAACTTAACTTGGCATATTATATTTTGTTCTCAAGGAGTTTGTCTCTGGCTGCAAACTCTGTAAGCATCACAGAGAAATCTTCATCACTTTAACTTCTGGTACCTCACAGGGAAGTATCTGGGAGAGCAGTGTTCAGCCACAATCCTGACAGCACTGAGCAAAGCTATGTTTAATGTCACAGAGGAGGTAGGGCTTAGCCTTCATAGAAGGGAAGCTCTTCTACACCTGGTAATGAGTGTGGGACTTTTATTTGTACCACACAGAAGAATGATAAGGCATAAAGATGGACTTTCATGAAAACTCAGCAATTCCAGCATTATTTAGAAGTCTAAACACAGATCTTCACAGTAAAAACAAATAAATCTACAAAAGCTAAAGAATATTTCACTACCCTCTCCTACCAACATGTCAATTTTTACATAAGAATAAAAATAACTCATTGGTGTGCTCTGGAAGGCTATTTTTCTGGTAGGAAACACAGGTTTCACCTCACATCTTAAGAGCCAGAGAGAATTATTTTTTGGCTGATACACAGCTGCAGTGAGAAAGCTTTAGGATTTGTGAATCCCAGCTCTGGGAGAGATGGAATTCTTTACAGCTTCACTATTGATATATGCACTAGAAATAAAAGAAAGAAAACATTTGCCTGCTGTGTAGTACTTAACACATTCAGCAAAGGTAAGGGCAGAGACATGCTGAAGCTCAGGTTCTCCTGAAGATATTATGGGAAGTCTGCTGGCACTTGGTATTGCTAACAATTCTGGAAAGAGCACCTTCTTATTGAAAGATGTACACCTCTCTTGCCAAAAAAAAAATCTGTGAAATGAACAATTCTCTCAAGGCTGCTCTGAGCACAGAGGAGAGCAGTTCTCCTGGAGCCAGTTGGAAAAGCAATGTTGGCTTTTTCACTGTGCTACAGAGTTTTACCCCCTGCATGGCCTGGGCTGCTTCAGGTGAGCAATCACAGCCTCTGCTTTCCCTCTCAGAGCACCACAGGAACACAGCAATGCCTGTGGGGAGACCTAATCCGCCAAACCTAAAAAAATCTGCCATGTCAGAGTTCCTCCAACTGGGAAGTTTTCCATCACAGAAAGGATTCATTTAATTTGTCCACAGAAGGAGAGCTGGGAGAGAGATTGCCAGGAGACCATGGTGAATGTGCTTGCTTGCCACACGGCTGCAGGACGCGTGTTCTTTTTCCCTGGTTTTGGTTGGTTTTGCGTGTTTTGGATTGCATACTAATTCTGCATCAAACAAATATCATGTGTATTTATTTTTGCAATAATGAGTTTCTTCCCTCAAGGCTAACTTTGTTTACACTGAAATATTTAAGACCTTTTATTCTACTAAAGAATCTGAAATATTTAAGCCAAGTTTCTCAGACAGATAAAATAAATGCACACATATTTTATGTGTTTGGGTGGTTTTTCAAATGCATATTTTTAACAAGCATAGTTTGGGAAATGTTGGTAAATTTGAAATAACACTTAACAAGCTTAAAGGGAACACTGGAACCTGCTGTAAAATCAGGAACTGAAGCTGCAGCCTGTTCTCTGGAATACAGGGATTGCAGAACTGGGCCTTACAGCCTTTTGCAAACTGAGGCTCTATATCCTGCACTGAGTACAGCAAGAAACAAGAACTGAGATACAAATACACATCAGCAGCACCCCACTTCCTTCTGAAATAAGAATGTTATGTACACAACAAAACATGTCCTGCATTTTTTCCCTACATCTGAGTGTAGGCTGTGTTTTCCAATGAATATGAGTGTTTCTATCCATTTACCTTTTTTATGAACATCAGATAAATTTATGAAAAGGAATCTGGGGCCAAGAACATTTCCATTAGCAGCTATCCTAGAAGCCAAACTTTAATGTGCATATTATAAAAATGGACAGCTTCTGCATCATTGTTTCTTGCATATCAGTGCACTGACCTGGCTAACCTTGAAAGAGCATCCTCGCACTTAAAGGAATACAATGGCATTGAGCTACCTGGGAAATCACTATTAACTTTGTGTAGTGTTATTTTATTCTTAAAAAAAAAAAAAAAAAAAAAAAAAACTGGACATGACAGAGCACATTCATTCCCAATTGAAATTGATGTAATTGGTATACTATCAGGGATGAGTTTCATCCTTGGTGACTTCAGCTGCACCAAGAAGAACCTCTTGTTTTAAGTTCATCACTGGGCTGACAGTGGAAGCTAAAAACACCTTACAAAGAGTAAGAGAGTACAAAGAGAATTTCCTTCAGCTGTGTCACCTTGAGGTTTTTACACAGAAATTTGAGGGATGTTTAAAGTAGGGAACCCATTTTAAATTCACAAGTGAAAATGATTCTCAGTCTTTGGTCTGGAGAGCTCAGTCGGTCCTGCCCACATTCTTCAAACCCCTCTGCAGGAATGAGAAGCCCCCTGGTGAAACATGGCCTTCTGTGATGGCTTCCCAGGATCCCAAGTTTCCTTTCTAAAACAAAACAATATAGAGAGATTTTAATTGTGGTCTCTCACAGTCTTTGAAGGTAAGGTCCTTTATAAAAGTGGGCTTTGCAGGGATTAAACAGGGCAGGCAGATTGTGAGGTTGATGTTGGAGGCTCTGGCCTCAGCTGGCAAGTCATGCTGGCTTTCATTAGGGTTGGTGCAGCTTTGTGCAGGCACTCACCCCAGCACCTTTCTCATTTGCTACCATCTGCCTGAATAATAATGCAAGTACACACCTGTGCACTTAGAAACTAAAAAGTGAGTGAGAAGTTCTGTGGTTATAACAAAGATCCTGAACCACATGAGAAGCATTCATACTGTGCTTTACTTCTAAGGCACCTGAGAATGAAATACCTGGAGACTGCACGCTGACAGAAGTAAATGATGCAGCAATAGTTCTGCACCTAACAGACCCACCTTTGGGTCTGTTAACCTGCCAGTTTTCACAGAATCACAGAATTGTAGGGGTTGCAATGGACCTCCAGAGATCACTGAGTCCAAGCCCCTGCTACAGAAGGTTTCTTACAGCATGCCACACAATTATCTGCCTCTTGCAGTGGCCAGAGACAGTGGTGTTGTTTATATCTTCATCTTCATCTTCAATTTATTTTTCGTGTGAATTTATGAGTAACTCTGCCTACATGCTCAAATATTACACAAACTATGCTGTGTTGAGGGGAATCCCTCTGTAACCGAGAATCTTTTTGCTCCATACTTTCTGCCCTAAATCCTTTTGCTCCCGCTCTTGCTGCCCCTTCCCTTCTCCCAGCCTCGCCGTGTCACTTATTTGGTGTTGCAGCAAAGCACAGCCTTGGCAGCTGCAGTTGGACTCGTGCAACTGAGGACGAGGAGTTAGAGCCGGTCGAACGCTGCCATCAAGTGGCAGAAGGCGCTTTCTGCAGGCTCTGAGATACCTCCAAACGTGAGAAAAAAAATGAGAAATCAAAGCTGATTTAAGCAGTGCTTTTAGCACTAAGATAGCAAGGGGAAAAGTTACCAGGGGAGAGAATGAAAGAAAAAAGTCGCAGATGCTGTCAGTCTCAAACTCTTCAATGAGGACTAGCATCTCACTACCACTTAGCTTAATTATAATGGTCTGTTATCTCAAAGTTTTGATAAATGGTTCTTTTTTCTTTTCTTTTCTTTTCTTTTCTTTTTTTTTTTTTTTACATCTTGATTTTGCAATCATTGCTCTCTGTAAAAGAAACAGTTCAAAAGCCAGAAAAGAAAGAATTGCAGAACTGCCGGACAGAGAGACATTCAAAACCCCACCTCAGAAAGGCTGCTGCAGGCAGAGCAACTGAAGTCCATACAGCAGAGATGTAAAGTTTGGAGGCCAGGAAAAAACTTTTTTTTCCAGACAAGGTGAGCTCTGTTGTGATGTGGTCCAGGGCTGTGTTCACCTACAAGGAATGATGGAGAACAAGTGATGGCTGCTCACCACCACTGTTATTTCCCCTCAGGGCTCTGAGGTGTTAAAAAGCTCTCCAGTTTTCACCAGACCTGAGCAATGACAGCTGAAGGCCACCATCAGCAAGACCCCCTGAGAAGGGCTCTTTCCAATGACTTCTCTACACATGCAGAGAACAGGATGAGAGCAGAGAGAGGTGAGAGGGAACAGGACTGCCCCTTTATCACCAGCAAGGCCTTGGAGTGCCTCATCAAGAATATATATCAAATAGACAGTCTAGCCCAGCTCAGAGCAGGTTGCTCAGGACCATGTCCTGTCTGGTTCTCAGCATATCTAAGGACAGAATCTCCACAACCTCTCTGGGCAACATACTTCATTCTTGAATTGCTCTCAAATTTAAGGTAGTTTTTCTTATGCTTAAATAGATTTTCCTGTACTTTGTTTAGTGAGCATTACTTCTTGTCCTGCAGCTAGAGCTGTGAGCCCCCTCTTCTTTTCTCTGATAAGATCCCTGCTAAACAGCCCCAGTTCTCCCAGCCTCTCCTCTGTTCAGATATTTCAATCCTTTAATCACCCCTGTAGCCACTCATTGGACATGATGCCTTTGTACTGGAAGCCCAGCATTGGATGCAGTCCTCCAAGTGTGGCCTCAGATTTGCCCAACAGAGAGGCAGAAGAGGTCACTGTAACAATTCCTTTAAAAAAAAAAGAAAAAAGAAAAAGTGTTATGGTTTTTTTTTGTTGTTGTTGTTCTTTAAATAAACAAGGAAAGATGAATCCTTTGCAGTCTGATGCAAACTAAATTCAGAAGCTTTGGAAGCCTGCAGTGCACTCCAAAAGAGGTGTTATTGCATTACTAGTAGGTAGTAACACAGCACTCTCCAGATGACTGATTCAGTAAAAGTGTCTCAAAGCAAGGTGTATTTTCTTCATGTAAAAATCAAACCTCAGTTAAGCTGAAATATAATGTCATGGCTACACAAGATAAAGCTATGGTTTTTTCTTACATGACACTGAATCAAATCATAGCTGCTACGAAGTGCCATGCTCCATGTGAAAGTGTTAGCAATCAGTGAGCATGGGAATCAAATTAAAAACGCCCAGCAGAGCATGAAGGCATAATGCAAAAACAAACATACAAAAACCCCAACAGATTGCTCTCTGGAGGGAAAGATGCCACAAGTGCAATAATATCTCACACCAAATCATGGCACCACGTGTTCCTTTTAACAAAATAACCACCATCTCTACAGCACGCAAAGGAATGGAAAGGCAAAAAATGCACCATGGTCATGCAGACAGAAGAGAAAGCTCTCCTGAGTAAGCTTTCGCTAAATTTAATGGCACCAGAAAGTGTCAAAATTTCATGGAATCATAGAATTATGAAAGTTGGAAAAGACCTCTAAGATCATCTAGTCCAACTATCTGCCTAAGAATGATATTGTCCACTAAACCATGTCCCTGAAAGGGCATTCTACCACTAGCTTTGGGTACATTATTTGGTCCAACTGCTTTTAAGGGGGACATCCACAGTATATGTCCATGCAGAGCTGAATGAGAAGGACTTCGCTCCTCCACCATTTTGCACTGCTGTGCTGACACACAGCGATGGCTGGGCCTGCACAGCCACATGTGCCACCAAGGTGGCTCCTTGCCTACATTCCTGTTGCTCTCTTACTGGCAGAAGTTGGATAAAAAATATCTGTCTTGTCTCTAGCCATGCTGAAGCAGTAGGTCTTTGGAGAGTTGACTTGGCTTGAGTGAATCAGAAGGGAACTGCACATCTGCGGGGGAGTAGTGACTATCTGCGAATAACAAGTCTGTTGAGCTGCAAATGTCAGATGAGTTCATTTCTAAGCTGAAAAAGAAACATTACTTTTGTTTCTGAAACTGTGAAACTTTTTTTCTGAAACTTTTCTTCCCTCTCCTTCACAACATCACTAAGTGTTAACTGCACCCAAACCCACATCAGAGACAAATCAAAGCCATAAACTTCACTGCAACAGGTTTTATGCTGTGTCTGTTACGGTCTGTTCTCCCCAAAAAGGAAAAACATACAGAGCTCTTGAAAAATATCCTCTAAGCAATGTATTACATAACATGCACCTGAGGTCAGCCCTGGCTCTGCATGGCCATAAGAGTTCGGCTGTGTGAAGCATATATGTGGAAACTGCCACAAGGTAGGATCCTGTCCCGGATGCTAGAAAACTCTTCTGATTACACCGAGTTACATTCCTGACAACTTAAGTTTTATACCGCATGAAAACTGGAGCTTGAGGACAGCAAGTGTTCGGTTAGCCAGAAGAGGGAGCCTGTGTAACTGGGAACGGGGACAAGGAGCAATCCGAGGTCAAATTCCTTCCTGTGGTCAAAACCGCCTCTGGCTGTTCCTCAGACAAAGCTACAGAGCATACCAATGGCCGAGGTGGATGAGTAAGGGAACTCAGCAAGACCAGAGAAAGTAAAATGTGCATCTTTTGTTAATGCCAAAGAAAGTAAGACTACCGAGACGTGGTAAACTGTTGCTTTAGCTCTGTCTTTTGGCACCAGCCAGTGTTTTGGAAAGCCAAGAAGAAGTAATACCTGTTAATATGAACACCTAAGTGTGCAAGTAATGACCGTGTGCGTCACGTGCAGGGCAGGACCCCTGAAGCCTGCTCCTGTGTGGTCAGTGATGTTTCCTAGGATTGAGCCAAACACATGACAAGAACTATTAAATATTCCCTGCCTGCTTCTCACAGCACCAGTCCCAAGACTTCACAGCACACAAACAGTAAAACAACGTGCACTACTTGGGAACTGCTTTTAGTGGGAACTGCAATACAGCACCTGAACTTTTGGTTGGTTTTGAAGATGCAAACTGATGTGATAAAATCTGATTGCATATGGCGTGCTTATGAGACTCTGCAACAGACAGCAACAGTCCTTCCAGGAGCCTCATTGATGCTGGGTTTGGGGCCGTGTTTTGAACAGAAAATGAGATTTCAGTGGTATAAAAAAAAGGTAAAACCATCAGAAAAAACACAAGTTTTAAAAGCAGAGCTTTTAAAAAATTACGTATTGGTGACATTAAAAAAGGCTCCATTGGACTATGGACAAATTGGTGAGGAAAACATAAGATTTCTAAGCAAAGCAGTGAGGTTCCCACAATAGTAGCAGCAACAAAAGACCTCGCTGAGTGCAGGACGCAGCTTGATCAGCTCTCAGGAATGCCCGAGTTTCAGTTCCACGCTCCTACTCCCTTTCTTTGATGAAGTACAGAAAAGATCCCACGCAATGGAAGCTCCAAGGCCTACACTAATGATGAAAGAGTGCAGGATGAAAGATGGAGGGCTCTCTGATGTGTCCTAAAGGCACTGGCTTTATTATCAGAAAGCACCAGCACTAAGAGTAGTTAGTTACATGACAACCTACATCTATCTCAGTAGGACCAGAAATGGGGAATCTAAGGTCAGATTCCCAAAGAAGACTCCTGGGTTTTACTTCTCTGCTCAGTAAACTCCTGAGCATTGCAGGTGCTTGTTAATATTTTTCCTTTTTTGGTGCTGTCTTAAGTAGATTTCACAGTTTCTTTATTAAAAGTAAAATAATATTTTTTAAAAACCTACAACAGACAAATTGTTCGAGCTGTTAAGCATGGCTGCATTAAGCACAGCACAAAAGATTATGCCTTGGAAAAACACTCCTGTTAGAAAACTTTTGATCACGAGTTTGCAATTTTGAAAGTGTACTTAGGAAAAAAAAATAAACAAATGATTCCTAGTAATCATGTTGTGAACAAAAACACTTTAACAAGGATTCCTGAGTTAAAGCTGAGTCCATATTTCTTTAATAAGTTAATGTGCACTTTTAGAAACCTGTATGTGACGTTGCAAAAGCTTCAGGAGCCTGTTAAATAGAGAAGCTTCCTCATCTACATTGCAAGCCCTCCGGTGTTTAATGTATAGCACACATTAAATCTATGCAGTCTGGCCATAATTTTCCACCTGCTCATTTCCCTTAAAATGCTGCAAATCAGCTTATTTGAGCAGTCCAAGAGAAGACAAAATCCAAACAGAATATACACAGCTTTGATTTCATTGGCACAGTGGTATGAAAATCATAGAATCATGGAATCATAGAATCATGGAATCATGGAATCATAGAATCATAGAATCATAGAGTCATAGAATCATAGAGTCATAGAATCATAGAATGGCCTGGGTTGAAAAGGACCACAACAATCATTGAGTTTCAACCCCTGCTACATGCAGGGTTGCCAACTACCAGACCAGGCTGCCCAGAGCCACATCCAGCCTGGCCTTGAATGCCTCCATGGATGCAGCATCCACAACCTCCTTGGGCAACCTGTTCCAGTGCCTCACCACCCTCTGTGTGAAAAACTTCCTCCTAATGTCTAACCTAAACCTCTGCTGTCTCAGTTTAAGACCATTCCCCCTTGTCCTATCACTATCCCCATAAACAGCCATTCCCCCTCCTGTTTGCATGCTCCTTTCAAGTACTGGAAGGCCACAATGAGCTCTCCCCAGAGTCTTCTCTTCTCCAAGCTAAACAAGCTCAGTTCCCTCAACCTTTCTTCATAGGAGAGGTGATCCAGGCCCCTGATCACCTTAGTGCCCTCCTCTGGACCTGCTCCTGGGTCTCCACACCTTCCTGTACTGGGGGCCCAGGCCTGGACACAGTACTCCAGATGGGGCCTCACAAGAGCCGAGTAGAGGGCGACAATCACTTCCCTCTCCTTGCTGGCCACCCATTTTGTTAATACAGCCCAGAACACAGTTGGCCTTCCAGGCTGCAATTGTCTTTTTGCAGATGAAGAGCAGGATGGTTATGTCAGGAGGCTCACAGTGGTGGAAATGCCCACTAGAGCTAACTGAGGACACACGACAGGGTGGCTGGTGCCATGGGGATGAGGTTTAGTGGGTTCAGTGGTGATGTGTTGATGGTTGGAGTGCATCCTCTGCCAGCCATCCAAAATGCTCAGTGTCCCCATTACCTGCAGGGAACACGTGGCTCTCCTTACTTTGTACTCTGCCTTTCCTTGTGAGGCTAGAAAGCAGAAAATTAGCTCTCAGCCCTAATTTCTGACGGGGATCCATGGAACCTTTTCTGTGAGTTGCACAGTCTGACAGCACCCAGTGCTCCGATGGGCTGAGCAGGGCCCTGGCTGTGGGCTGTGCCCAGGGCTGCCATGCCAGCACTGCTCACCATCCCATCACAAAGGACGAAGTCATTCCCACAAGCTGAAGACAGCTGTTTCAAATAACTCCACTGCATTTCCCATCATCCCTGTCCATTCTATAAATCTGTACCAAACCACCTCCTTTTCCTGTTTAGTCTTGGTTACGAGAATGCAGAGTTAAACACTTCAGGATTTTTGGCAAGACAGGATTTTGTGAATTACTGTCACCTCTCCTTACACCAAGCTGCGAGGATCGAGTTCTGGCTTAGCTACCTGCCCAGAAGTTGCAGTAGGTACTCACAGGTGGCTCTCGACCAAAAGTTACCGATGTTCACATTCCTTCCGCACACAGATTCCTTAAAAACCCCAACTTGGGCACAGACAGTTGGAACCACAGAACCACGGCATCAGAAGGGACCCACAGGGATTACCAAGTCCAACTCCAGGCATCACAGGACCACCCAAAACCCAAACCGTATGTCTGAGAGCACTGCCCAAACACAAAACCCAAACCGTATGTCTGAGAGCAGCGCCCAAATGCTCCTCAAACCCCAGGAGCCCTAGGAGCGCGATCCACGGTGCAGAACCTCTCCCCGTGCCCAACCTGACATCCCTGTGATGCAGTGCGTTTTCGGGATCGCGCTGCCTCGCACCCCCCAGCCAGGGGCACGCAGCACAGGTGAGGCCGAGCTGCCCTCAACTCAGGCACAACGCGAGGCCAATACTCACCCCAGCTTCACGCGCCCCTCGGCGAGGTAACTGTAGCATCTCCCCAGGACGATCTCCCGCAGGTTCCTGGTCGTTCCCCTGCCCTGCCACCTCAGCGGCTCCGGGCTCGCCTCCTCTTTGCGCCCCGTGAGGGCGGAGGCCAGCACGGCGGCCAGGACGAGAGCGATCAGCAGGATGGCGATGCCGGCCAGCAGCACGCAGCGCTGCCGCCTCCGCGCCGAGCCGCGCTGTGAGGGCATGGCTAGAGGGGCGGCGGGGGGACTGCGGGCACCGAGCTGCGGCCCGGCGCCTCCCCTTCTGGCGGCCGGGCTCAAGCACCCAGGCGGCCCCGCCGCGTTTCTTAGAGAGAAGCCGCTGTTCTGGCTGCTGCGACTGCTGCTCGCGGATTTGACTCTCCGGGTCGAAGTTCTGAACTTTTGCTTCTCGGAAGTGAATGTCCGAAAGTCAGTCACAAAAGCGAAACTCCTCGAAGTTTTGTTTAAATAAAGATTCCTCTTGCGGCCACCCGTGAGTGAGTGAAACCCGAGTTAGGACGACCACAATCTAGTTCCTCGACGTTGGTTTGCTCCTAAATGGCAAGCATTGAATCCCATTTTACCAGATAATCGTTAACTTTACAGCAGTCATAAAAATATAACTTGGGTCATCAACAACAGCAGGCTTGGTTTATGAGAAATGAGAAATTCCCATGAGAAATTAAGAAAGAAGGAAATAATCTCGGTCCTGCAGATGGCTTTGGTCTGGTTGTCACGGGGATTTCCCAGGAAAACAACTGTGCACATTGAGGTTTCTGAGATGTTGAGAAATAACACAAGGTACGGCTCTGCAGGGAGGAAGTTCCTTCTCTACACAGGGCAATTCTGCTGCCTTAAGTCAGAAACCAGCATAACAAACATAAACTGAAATAAACTAAAAATAGACAACTAAAAATAGACAAAACTTCTGTATGTCCCCATAATGTTAACTATAAATCGTTAGTAATGACAAAGTGTCTCTCTTTAATGGGTTCTGTGTGAGAAAGAGCATTTGTGACACAGCTCCTGTAGGTTATAAAGACCTGAGAAATGCTCTGACAAAGCCTTCAGTGGTAAGCATATATTAATCATATAAACTTATCTTTGTTTTGAGATCTTATTTTCAGAGATACTGACCTTGGGAGAGTTCTTCTCGGAACTGAAGTTTCAGTTCTGAAGCAGCGTATCTCTTCCTAACCTCGGCAGATAGGTCAGGTGAGAGAGCCAAGAAAATGCTGCCATGCACCTTCCTTCAGCTGAAAAACTGAAGCTGTCTGGCTTACCATCACAGAAAGAAGTTAAATAGCTATTGCTAATGCTTGTTTTCACAGAATCACTGAACCAAAGGGGTTGGAAGGGACCTTTGGAGATCAGTTCCTCTGCTGAAACAGATTCTCTACAGTATGTTGCAAAAAATGTTGGTAACTTGATAAAAATACGTGAAAGATTTCCTATTTATAAATAGGAAAATTGAATTAAACTCTCTACAGTACGATAGCTAAGGTTGCCTGGATGTGATCTATGGATGGACCCTCAGTGGAAGTTCTGGGATGAGGGCAGGGGTTTCTTCCCATATACCAGTGAGCTCACAAAGGAAATTTTTTCTCCAAATCTTTTCAATAAGCTTTTGGTTTTTGCTTTGGCAGCCCCAGGTTACTGCTCTTTCCTTGTTCCTTGTTTTCATTATGGATAATACAGGTATTTGCATCTGAACGTTATGATTGTTTAATAAATTATACACACAAGGTTATACACTGATGATAATTTTCTGATTCAGGTATTGAACAGACAGACCAGAGGTGAAGTGTTGCTGGACCTCTGCTTGCCATTGCGGAGGAGATCATTAATTGCACTAAGGTTGAAGGCTGTCTGGGCTGCACTGACCATGCCCTAGTTGAGTTTGTGATCTCAAGGACTCTGAGCCTGGCAAAGAGTGGGGTCAGGACCCTGAACTTCAGGAGAAAGAACTTTAGGCTGTGCAAGGAATTGTTGGCCAAGGTATCCTGGGATGCTGTCTTTAGAAGTGTTGAGGAAAGCTGACTACTCTTCAAGGATGCCTTTCTGAGAGCACAAATGCTCTCTGTCCCTCTGAAAAAGAAAGCAGGCAGAGGGGGCAGGAAACCAGCATGCCTCAGCAAGGACCTGCTGGACAGGCAAACTGAGAGGCAAAGAAAGCTATATACAAGCTGTGGAAACAAGGGCATGTCACATGGGAAGAATACAAGGATGCAGTCTGGACTTGGCAGACATGGGATCAGGAAAGCCAAGGCGCAGGCAGAACTGAACTTGGCAAGGAATGTGAAAAACAGTATGAAGACATTCTACAGATACATTGGCCAGAAGAGATAGGCCAAAGCGAGTGCACCTCCTTTGGTAAATGTAAAAGGAGAATTGACTGAGTGGTGTGGTTGACACAGCGGAAGAAAGGGATGCCATTCAGAGGGACCTCAACAAACTGGAAAGGTGGGCTTGGGTGAAACTGTTGAGGTTCAACACAACAAAGTGCAAGGTTCTGTGCTTGGGCCAGAGGAATCCCAGGCATCCATACAGATTGGAAGGAACAGTCCTTGAGAGCAGCCCTGTGAAGGACCTGGGGGTCCTGGGGGATAAAAAACTTAACATGAGCCATCAATGTGCCCTTGCAGCTTGGAAAGCAAATGGTATCCTGGGCTCCATCAAAAGAGGGGTGGCCAGCAGGGACAGGGAGGTGATTGTCCCCCTCTACTCGGCTCTTGTGAGGCCCCATCTGGAGTACTGTGTCCAGGTCTGGAGCCCCAAGACAAGAAAGACAGGGAGCTGTTGGAGAGGGTCCAGAGGAGAGCCACAAAGATGATCAGGGGACTGAAGCACCTCCCCTATGAAGACAGGCTGAGGGAGCTGGGCTTGTTTAGCCTGCAGAAAAGAAGGCTGGGGGGGTGACCTCATTGCAGCCTTTCAATATCTAAAGGGAGCCTACAAACAAGAAGGGAGTCAACTCTTTGACGGGGTAGATAACAGCAAGACAAGGGGAAATGGTTTTAAGTTGAGGGAGGGAAGATTTAGATTGGATACCAGGAGGAAGTTCTTTACTGTGAGAGTGGTGAGGTGCTGGAACAGGCTGCCCAGAGAGGTTGTGGATGCCCCGTCCCTGGAGGTGTTCAAGGCCAGGCTGGATGGGGCCTTGGGCAGCCTGGTCTTGTATTAAATGTGGAGGTTAGCAGCCCTGCCTGGGGCAGGGGGGTTGGAGATTCATGATCCTTGAGGTCCCTTCCAACCCAGGCCATTCTGTGATTTAATGAGTTTTCCCCCAAATGTTTCTTGCATGTGTTTTCAACTTACTGCAGTTCAGTTTTATTAACTAAGGAAATGTCACATTGGAAAAACAGAAGTTGTTATCCTAAACAATTTAAACAATGAAACTGCATTCTCTGCTTGTTCTAGGTATTGAAGATGCCTACCTTCAGGAAGTCTGAAATCAGTTTCTTTTTGAGTGGCACAACTGGAATAGTTACAGTTTAAAACTTTTTAAGAGAGTTGTTTATCAATAACCTGTTATGAGAAAACTTTTCCTTCTTTTATGATTTGGTTTCAAATTGTTAAGAATAAATAAATGAGGTGAGTACAGGCTGAGTTGCTCTGAAAGCTGATTTTGCTGCTGGTTTGTAACTCCTCAAGCTGTGTAAGGAATGGAGCAGATAAGTAAATGCCAAGCCTCCTTTCAGCAAGCCTCTGCTGCCTGATCAGCCTGAGTAATAGCACCAAGCAGAGATGAGGGGGTGGCAGGAAGGCCAGCGCTTCAGGAAATGGTTATTTCTTTCTCAATGTGAATGTGAGAATGAACTCACTTCTTGTAAATGCTCTGGCACAAGAGGGTAGGCATAAGTAATGCAATAACTGTCACTGCGGTGAAGTGCTCGTGGATCTGCGTGCTTCTCAGGCTGGTGTGCCAGTGGCTACGTGTGCCTTCTATCGAGAAGTTGACAATTTTAAGTAGTGCCATGTCTGGTAAAACTTCAGGATTTAGCCTTGGAGCTATGTGAATTTCCAAGACAAGGCTAAATTAATACTGTTCTAGGCAAGGTGTGTCTGTTTTTCTGCCAGTTTACACTGAATCCCTGGGAGGATCAGAAAGTGGGCATAAAAGATTAGAAGACAGACATGCTTTAAGTGTGTAAGTGCCAGTCTCTGCTTTGATACCATGTAGCAGCAGGAGGCTTCTGTAAGAATGCAATTATATGATGCATAATTTACTAGCCTGCATTAGTACTGCTAAGCATATCATAAGAAAAACGCAGCTGGTTTCCACTGCTCCCTGATGGATCACATTTTTGACCCAGCAGAGCACAAACAACCCCCAGCCATCCCCAGCAACCCATTCAAGAGTTACACTTACTATTTAGCATCCTACTTCAAGCACAGACAGTCCTGACACCAAAATATGGCTGAGGACACTAATCCTTCATGAAAGAAATATCTGGCAGCAGGGTAGGACCAAATAGCACTAACCTGCAAGTATGAATAAGAAAAAAATATGTTGTGCATCTTTTCAGTGCCCTGGGTTAAAACTCACCTCTAGAAAATGTTTTTTTTTTCTTCAGTTTCTTCAGTGAGTAAAAAGTTTGAAAGAATTTGATTGTATCCTGGCTGTTCCTCATGATATTCTGTTTCTCACGTGAGTGTGCTCTGTTAGAAATAACATCACTGCCTTTAATGGGATTAAACTTAGTTATATTAGAGCTGAAGTTCTCCGGATGGTAGGAAATAGGCTGCTCCAAAGGCTACAAAATCAGGTTAGAAATCATGAAGAATCATTATAGCATAATGCTCTGGATTATGAGGATAGTACATCAGGCACAGTGCCACTAATAACTGTGGACACCTGTAATTGCTAGCTGTCAATGCCCAGCAGAACTTCAGAATAAGGGAATTTGAACTGAAAAGAGCAAAGCTTTTAAAATAATTGAAGAAATTATTCCTTTCCTTTTGTTGAAATAGCAATGACTGTTCTTTTCATAGCTTCCTGGTTTCACAGGGTAACTGCTGTCATAACATTTAGAGAAGGCTGAGATGAACAGTGAAAATGAGAAATGGGCTGAGGTAAGTAGAACAGCGAGTGCAAAGTGACAGCTGTGAAGAGCAGCACGCCATCCAGCCCTGCACCCACTACCGTGAACAAAGCTTCTGCAACAAGGTGTCTCAGCACCCAGACATCTCTGCCATGCCTTCTGACAGAGCCATGCCTCTGCCAGGAGCGTGGGTTGACTTACCTTCTCACTTACTGCGTGAGACAGTTTGAACACCAGCACTCCCTTGTCCCAGATCTCTTTTTCTCAACTGGTTGCCGTTACCCAGCTACCTTGTTCAGCTCGTTGCTATCATCTTGCTTGGGTTGTTGTTACTTGATAAAAATTTCTACTCTAACTGTATTTGCTTCCAATGGAAATTCTTTAGGGTTACTTCTGAAGAGAAAATGTATTTCTACATTTTGAAGTCCAAGTACCAGACTGTAGTGAGGGTTTATCTCCTCTGAACAAGACAGCGTAGCTCATCGTTCACCCTATCTGCACAGGAAGAAAAAAAGAAATATAACCAAAATGAAATGAATGTGCACGAATTTAGTAACAAGAACAGAACTTCTGCAACTCACTCCATTAGACTTCGGATAATATTGGTCAATAAATTGGCAAGTCTTTGGAAAGGAAGGGACTGACAGGTGGAGGAATGGAGAAGCAAATCAAGCAATGCATGCCTCCTTTCATTTGTAAGCCAGGCTGAAGACAAAGTATCTTCCCACTTACAAGGTTGCAAAGCCGTTCTACAGTAGCATCTTTACAAGTGATACAAAGTGCTGTGTGGGGATACAGAATAGGTGTTGACATTGCTGACCGCAGGTCAGTTTGTTACAGCTCCTCCTAAGGGCTCTTCCTGAGGTGCAGCAAACCCAACTGACGAACTAAGTAACTAGGTTTCAAACCTTGGTCAGCCAATCTGACACTGCAATGGTTCATCATCTTGGTGGGCTTTAAAATACATATATATGTATATAATTATTATTGTATATAATTATTATTGTTTTTAATATCGTTAGCATTTTGTCAGTTCTGTGAGAACAAATTTCATACACTCCTCTTTCTGCTTTGTTGCTATTTATAGTATATCTACTTAAAGTATATTGAAGCTTTGAAGCTATTCAAAAGTTCACAAGTCTTTTCTGGCTTTCCTGTGTAATTTGCATACAGAACGCAGGGCTCTGTGACCATGTGTTAAATTGTATAGCAAGGGTGGAGGAGTTTGATGCATTTGTCCTCTAACTCTGTTCTGTTGCATTAACTGTCTGTCTTTGAATGGCGATTATTTGCATCTGAGCTATGTCTAAGTAGATCACCAAACAGTTGTTAACACGGATGCAAAATTGACTGCTGCATTTATTTAAACAGATATGCATTTATTTTCATTTTCAACTTATAATTTTAGACACTTGCAGCTTTACAAATCTATAAGGTTTCTAGCCTGAACTCATCTTCTGAAAAACCATGGAGAAATTCATTGTGCAGGAGGCCTCCGAAGTAAGAATGTTGTGTGTGTGGTAGGGGCTATCCATTGTTACTGAATTTTGTGTGAGGAGATGCCCCTGAAAATAGCTGCAAAAATCAGTAATGTCTTAATCGTCACTGAGTTGCTAGTGGACATTTCTGAACTTGTTAATTCACCCATATTTGAGCACTCAGGGGACATTTCAGTTCAAATGGAAATACTGTTAGAATTTGCAGCAGAGCAGAAAGCCCAGAAACTTTGCACTCTGTAGATGTTGTGGATAGGCCACTTTGTTCTTACATTTGCTGTAAGTAAATGCATGATTTCTTTATATCCCCAAGAATACATTTCCTAGGAAGGATAGGAGGTCTGCAGGGGGACCATCAGCATTACGTGCTGCTGTACATGTTAACAGTTGCTGGAGAAATACCGTGTCCCATCCCTCTTATCTAACTGGGGATGCATGCACATTCTTCCATATTCATGACATGTTTTGGGACTAATGCAGCATGTAGGTTTGAAACTGCAAAGTTACCTCCACTTCTCCAAACACAGATCACACATACCATGGGTTCTGCAAGCATGAGCAAGCCCACCTGACTGGAGGCTCAAGCTGCCGCAACTGGAGTGTGATAAAATGCCCTGTAAAAAGGCACCATCCAGCAACTGCTTGCAGTTTGCCCATTACAAGCTGCTGGGGCCTTTTTGTTTCTTTCATCCGTGTCACTGCTAAGCAGCTTGTTTTTCCATATGGAATTTATTCATTTTGTTTTATATACTGCTGAGGGCTTTAAAAGGGAGAAATGAAAATACTAGATCAGCACGTTGATATGCATGATGCCTGTTTTTCTCTGCAAAGCATTCTGCTATCTTGACCGGAACACACTGTTTTTTTTCCTATGCATTTTTATGCATTGTGACAGTGTGGGAGGACCACATGTCACCACTTCGTCTTATTTTGCCAGTGACCTTTCCATCACCCTACACGCACTCTTGACTGTAAGTAGTGTGTCTCATCGCGTGACGTCTGCAGGAAGTTGATAGAAAGAAAGAAGGAAAAAAAAAAAAAAAAAAAAAAAAAAACCCAAAAAAAAAAAAAAAGAGAAAATAAAGAGAAAAAATATAGATATCAATAATAAGCAGTATCAATAAAATCTAGCAAATCTATTTCTGCTTTTAGTGTAAATAAATGTGAGGAAACACATGGATGAATGCTGTACTGTATGCTGAGGTAGGTGCCCTATTTTTGAACTGCAGAGTGTGAAAGAGCCAACCCAGCAGCCCATGACAGAGCAACATCTAAAATAACATTTTTGTATTTACACAGACTCGAGCCACTTGTTTCTCCTTCCTCCCCACTGCGTTTCTCAAATAAACTGCTAACTACAGAAGGGCAGGGTGGAGTAATTCTTAAGGCAAACAGCACAAAGCTGTTTCATTCCTGCATGACTCACTGCATGGCCTGGTTCATCTGTCCATCATCTGTCACATCTGCAACTGAGAATAAACTTAGATAGGCACATGCAAAGTCTTCCTCACAGGGTTGAATGTTCTAGTGCTATGTACCAGCACTGGCATTCAGTGACCTGGTGCAGTTGAGGAGTGGTTCTCCCCTGTGTTTTAGTAGGGATGAATTGAGTCAGGGACCAGTTTCTAGCTGTTAGTGTGAGGAGCTTTTTGATCAGAATTGACAGTTGGTCAGAAATGAGTACTTAGAAAAAAGAATTGAAAAATCGACTCACGAAAGAAAAAAAAACACCAAAAGATACAGAACTGTAGATGCACCCTGTTTAGTTTGATAGAAATACTTCTGGCCTAATGACTGTGGCTTTTCCAAAGATCTGGTGAGGATGCACCCAGGGGACACTGAAGATAAAGAAGAAAAAAAGCAAGAGCTAGTTGATTCAAGGGCAATCTCCTCAAATCCCAAACGTGGTATGTTCTGATGTGCAGGAAGCTGAACTGTGGCAGGACTTCAGCTCAGCTGAACTGGGAATCCCGGACAGAGCTTAACTTCAATGTTGGAAGAAAGTGCAAGAGGAATGTCTGGGAGCAGTGTAGAAGCATGTCTCAAGATTTTAGGTTATGTGGTAAAGTTAATTTGCATTCCCACAAACAGGCACAGAGAGACAATGGTAGGTGAGGAAGTAGAAATAAAACCCAGCTGAGTTCCACCCAGGCCTATCACAGAGGCTGTGAACTCATCAGAGGCACATCTGCACAAGCACAACAGAGCACAGGGACACAAAGACAAGCAGGGACATAGATCAAGGGCTCTGGAGGGTCAACCACCTTGCCTGGGCCTTTCCCAGGGCTGTACCAGTGTGGTATCCATCATAGTGGCCATCAGGAGAAGCTCTCTGGATCACCTTGAGCTGTGGGTGCTGCTGCTCAGGGGATGCAGGGACAGAGCATTTTGTGACTTTCTTCAGGGTTTTTAGGGGGAAGAACTGAAGGTAGGATGAGGGAGGATCAGCTGGACTCAGCCCACAGGCTCGAGGGCCTGTTGTATGCATGTGGTGACAGTGACTGGAGTGACTGCAGCTGTGTAATGAGTATCAGGATCAGCAAAGCTTGATCCGGTGAGCAGGTGATGTTAGCCATCAGGTTTTAAAATAAACACATCCAGTTTGACTGATTGCTAAAAATGCACGGACAGCTAAAGATGTTATAAAAATAAAGCCGTCTTGCCAGTTAGACATCAGCATTGTGAAACAGAAAAGGAGACAAAGTATGTCTTTTCCAGAAAGAAAATATTCAGTAAATGCCGTTTTTTGAAAACCCATGGTATCATTCACCAAAATACATCAGAAGGGACTTCTGATCCCACCATTTGTTTGCTCAAGGTTTCTGATACACATCCATCAGCCATTTCAAAAAGAGCATTTTTGCATTTTTTGGTTCACAGTTTCTTACACAGGCCAAGTGGCATGTTTGTAACAAAACAAAGCCATAGCGAGGGTTTGTGCAATGTGCTAACAGCTCCCCTGCAAGCACTCTGCTGGAGCAGGTGAGCCCACAAGCTGTGGAGTAACTCCAGAACAGTGTGAGTAAACAAGCTGCTTCACTCTTCTGCACCTTCACCTTTTATTGGTATGCCTTTCTACTTAACTGTGTCAGAAAGCAATGGCTTAGACAAAGTTTAAATAAACATTCATGAATTTAGCACTTAATTCACTGATCTGCAGACTAGGAGGCACAAATTGAATGAATTCAGCATAAACCATGTTGTGAAGAAAATATATATTTTTTTTATCAATAAATGTTTATTTATACAGAATGGAACAGCTGCAAAAGAAGAGACTGCCAGAAAGTTAGAGATACAACAAAGCTGTGACTTAGTAGGTAGGGATCTTCTGATTGCATGAGCAGGCATCCAACTTGGGGCTGTTTAACAGTCTGATGAGGTCGCCGTACTTCTTACTGCAAACCACTTTTCAAAGCTTACTTTTAGTGCAGAGTAAAAACAAATGCATTCATCTCACCAGCTTTCCAGGGCTTGTTTTCTGGCCAGTGCTAATTTTGTTTCCCGGCCAGTGCTAATTATTATGCTGCTTACACATTTTGGAGCAAAGTACCCAGCAGGCTGCCCTCCCACTGTGGCAGTCACGGAAACAAAGTTGATATAAAAGTTTGCTGTGCAGGCGCAAGGTTGTGTAAATTGCAAAGTTTATCCTGAACGAACTACAGGAAGCAGATGTGCCCCTTGGAATGGATCAGTGTGAACATAAAACAGGAAACCTGACAAACAAGCCATATGCTTTTGTATATGTGTGTTTAAATATTTGTCCAGGATTAGATGCTGTATCTTCCAAGTTTATCAGTTATTCTTACTGTCTTTAGATTATTTTTGTATGATACATGCCATAAGATTTACTAGTAATCACTCTCCTTTTTCGTATTATTCCAGCAGCTCCTATTTTATGTAACCCCATTCTTTTGGGTAGTGGTGACAAAAGTCAAGATGACAGCCAAGAGATTTCACTCAGCTTTGTGGAAATATCAGCTCTAAGCTTTCTGGCACCTTTCATTAAAACAGAGATCTTCCTCGTCAAATGGTCACAAGTAAAGGACTAATTACCCTAGTACCTATTACTTGAAGAAGTGTGTATTATTAAATATAATTTCCCACTTCTTTTCCCTTTTATAAAACTTTTAACATTGTCTTTTTTTCACCCATATTCTGCTAAAAGTATGAGGTAACTCATCTGAACTGAGGATCAGATTCACTTTTGCTGCAGGTGGCAGGAAATAGCAGAAGGCAGATGGTGAGGGGCTGCCCAGACGAGGTGGATACTCTGGCACAGTGTGAGGGCCAGGTATGTGCTGTGCTCCAAGGCTCTAGTTTCCGTAGCCCCTCTGGCTGCCAGCCTGCACTTGAGATGCACTGCTGCAGGGGAGACAGAGTCTCCTCTGAGCTTGCCTTTGTAATTCCCAGAGACATACAGGAATTCAGCTACCTGCAAGAATCAGCAGATAATAATCTTCACCTTGTAAATAAAATGGCAAGTAAATTTAGAGTGGGCAGAAAGTGGAATTAGAAAAAACCTGAAAATCAGAACAACACTTGTCAGCTGCTTGAGCCACCCTAACATTTGTCTAAACTAAGATGCCATGCCTCACCATAGTGAGCTATTTTAAGCCAAACCTTTTGGCTCTGCTAAAAGCACTGTTCTTCCAATTTACACTGTCTGTTGTTGAAGCAGAATATAGCAGAATTATTTCCAGCAAATTATAAAGAAAACTATCATAGAAGTTAGCTTCCTTTGAACAACTAAGTGTAATACAGCTTCTTGAGATTGAAGTGGACGTTTCACTACATTTGAGATGGCTGATTGGAAACACGGTCATGTCAGCTGAATATCTCACCAGGCCAATATGACAAAAATAAACACCAGCAGCATTAAAAGGGCAGAGAGGTAAACAAGTTGTCCTTGCTTTATTCACATTAATTTTTACTCCAGAGCACTCAACAGTTTGCATTTAAGAGCAGGTAGAGCAGACAAGAGCAGACATACTTGTGTTCATGCACATACATGCTGATAAAATGAATTATTCTGAATTACAGTTCTGTTTTTGTCAGATACAACAAGCAGAAACAAAATAGGTTAACAGAAGGGAGAATGGAGTTAATCATCCTTGTGATAATGGAGAATGCGACACAATTGAGTCTACGAGTGGTGCAAAAAATGGGCAATGATAGGAAATACTGAATTAGTATCAGTAGCTTCCGCAGGTTTGTCTGCATAAATGCAAAGCACCCTGTGATGCTATGGTACATCATACTCTCATTTGCCATGACTAGTTGAGTACTAACAGACCTATTCCAAATACTGGCATCAAACTAGATTCAAAATGAAGCGATAGGTATATGATGTCTTCAATGAAATATTGACCCCTTAAAACGTTTTCCCCCTTGAAATGCAGTTTCAGACAGCTGTATCTCCAGCACTGCTAGTACCAAGTATGGATGACTGAACATTTTGAATCTGTATTTGAACATCATTTGAACATCTGTTGAACATCAGCAGGCATTCAGACATTGTAATTTCTCAGAATGTGACACAGCTTTTATATGAGGCGTTTTGTTAGTCAGAGCATTTACCAAGTGTTATGCACTATGCACCTACTGTATGGCCATAGAAATAGCTGAGAGATAAGGGATTTTCTTGCTTGCAACTTTTTGCTAACATCTCTCCCTCCCCCAGGGAGTAACAAATGACCTCATTGTTTCTCACTCCTGTCCTGCTGCTTCAGAGATGCTGGCTACACTGTTCTTTCACATTAATTAAAACAATTACATTTAACTCAGAAGAAGAGATCCATACTCAGCTTGAAATTTGCTGCGTTGAAGATCTGAGGAAGCCTCTGTATTTAAAACTTTGCCTTCTTTTCCTAGCTATATTTGCTGGTTTGCTAAAAATCTCTACAGATGTTCCCGAGCTTTTCCAACAAGTTGAAGGCACTTTATTCAAAAGATATTGGAAAGAAATAACTGCTGTCTTTGCTACTGAGTTGATGTAGTGGGAAAAAGCGGAAGAATGTTAGAAATGAGAAAACAGTGCAAGATGTTTCTGAGTATGCTGGTCTTGTCATAAGTGAGTCCACTGAACAAAGGTAGATTCTTGTCTGAATTTGAAATGTTATAAATCTACTCCCTCACATTATGGCTGATGACATGTGGAGCCTTCTAGACCTGGTGATGCTGGCCATATTGCTGGTTATGCTGTGGCCAGGAAATAGCCAGCTGAGGAACAGCTGGAAGCAGTTAAGAGTAAAATACTGCATGTAAGAACGTGTGCCTTGCATGTCCTGTAACTATTACATCCATATAATAGTTTCACTTAAGTTTGGTTCAAACACTATTAAGGAAAATGAGTTTAATTTTTCCCACTATCTCACCTATTATGTTTTCTGTCAGGTAAGTTATCTTAAGTTCTCCCATTTGAAATCCTATTTCCTGCTCCCATTTACCCTCCTACTGGGCAAAAAGTTTTGTTTTCCTTTCTGAAATACATGAATAGAGAGAAAGCATCATTCTCAGTTTCATTCTAGAGAATTTGGATAATAGGAGATAGCAAGGGAGTTCTTCTGTACAAGAAAAGGAAAAGATAGGTGAGGCTTTCTAGCAGCAGTAAAATTTTTTTGTACTATTAGTAGTTGAAATCTGGATAGAAGTATGCAGGGTTTCAACATGCATGTTTGCCAGTCCCAGAACTTGGGTGAAATTGTGGTTAGAAATTAATTGAAGCCAGCCAAGTCAAGAGAGGATTTGGATTCAGTCTATTCACTTAGTGTACTAAAGCAGATCTAAACAAAAAGGCTACAAAGGAAACAAACATGAGCCTGTTCCAGCTGCCTCCTCTGTCTGAAGATATAGGTCCTCTTTGTGCTGCTGGTGCAGATCTAAAGAAAAGAAAACAAACAGGATGTTCACAGCACAAGGCTGAGCTAGGATTCTTTTAAATATCAGAGGTTTGTTGCCAAGGGTGAAGTTTGCAGTTCAAGTACTAACCCAGAAGATTCTTTGTAAGCTTGATACCAGGTTCCCTTCAGCTGTCATGATTTTATAAACAGATTTACCTGCGTGCAGAGCCCTGAGAACACTTCTTTCTACCTAGTCTGTGCATACTACCTGCACCTTCTTTTATCTCCATATCCATGTACCATCTCTGGCTTACAATTGAGATAGTATAGAGCTCTTCTAGGTGGCAGTAGTTCTGAAGGTCTATATTTTTAGAGTCTCTGTACAGTATCCAGATCTATTTCCGAGACTCACTGACACTGCAAAAACGCAAGTAATAAATATCTCTACTAATTGCTGGCACTGGGCTGCCTTTCTGCTTTTTTTTAATACATCTCTGCCACCTAGTGGGCAATTTTTTGATTACACGTTTTCTTCAAAACAGGTACAAAGCTCAAAAATTTTGGCTCGGGAGAAACACAGTTCAAATTTGGAGAGGTGTTAAGTTCACACTTTAGAAGCCCCACGTGGATCACAGCACCTTCTAAGCCATTCCTCTGCTACCCTGAGCCAGCCCTCTCCTTTGCAATGCTGAGGTAACAGGAACTGTGGTCACAAAAAGTCATGCGCATAACTGATGGCTTTGGGCTGGAGACATCAATCTCCAGAAGATAAGAAACAAGGTATGGATATTGTAACAGCAAACAGCCATACTGGCAGGAGATGCAGCAGAGCCCACATGCCTACTCTCAGTATTTATTACTGAGGTATTAAAATGTCATGTGCGTACACCAAGTACACAAAATGCAAAAGAAGCCTCTTTTTAATGGATATCATAGAATGGCTTGGGTTGGAAAGGACCTTGAAGATCATCCAGTTCCAACTCCTTTGTCATGGGCAGGGACACCTCTCACTAGACCAGGCAGGCCAGGGCCCCATCCAGCCTGGTCTTGAACAGCTTCAAGGATGGGGCACTCACAGCTTCCCCAAGCAGCCCATGCCAGATCCTCAGCCTCCTCATGGTGAAGAATTTCTTTCTAACATTTAACCTAAACCTCTTTTAGTTTAAAACTGTTACCTCTTGTCCTATCACTACATGTCCTTGCAAAAAAGTCTTTCTCCATCTTTCTTGTAAGCCTCCTATATATAAATACTGGAAGGCCGCAATGAGGTCTTCCCAGAGCCTTCTCTTCTCCAGGCTGAACAACCTTGATTCTCTCAGCCTCTCTTCATAGGGGAAGTACTCCAGCCCTCTGATCATCTTCATGGCCTCCTCTGGACCTGCTCTAACAGGTCCATGTCCTTCCTGTGCTGGGATATATGCTGTTAATAGTGACACCATTAATGACCAAACTCTCCCCATGCCAGTTAGTGGACCATCACAGAGGAAGAATCCATCTACAGAGAAAACAGATCTATAAGATGAACATCAAATAATTTATAAAATATCTGCTTAAGCATTCTTTTTGAAAGGATGGCCAATTTTAATGGAGATTTTTACAGAGAAGTAAGTATTCTTTTGTGTTAAGTATTTTGGCTACTAAAATTTCTGGGATAGGCAATAATATTTAGCATGCAGATTGGGAAGCTCTGTCTTGATCAGGGATAGCATAGATTTGAAGTGGATTAAGCCTATTGCATTGCCATGCACATAAGAGGGAATAGGAAGCTCAGGAAGAAAAGAAGCAAGGAAACTTTTCCTGAGGATGATAATGGCTGAGTTGTTTAGTAATTACTCCAAGAGAGTATGAAACTGGTGCTTAGGACATGCTAGTGATTATGTTCATTTTAGTACCAACAAGGATGGATGGGAAGAGGTCACTGCTGCCCTGCAAACAGTATGTGGTACTGCAGAAATGGTATGCCCATCCCTTAATTGAAAAGAAGAAGACAAAAAGGTTTCCAAAAGCATTTGCATCCAGATTTCCTCAGCTGAGGAATGCAACTCAATGACAAAACCTTAAGACAAACGGATTAAAACCTAGGTGGAGAGAATAGTCTTCTGCTAAGAGTTCACAGTACTGTATTTTATAAAGTCCTTTTCCAGTTTGCGAATATCATCACTGTGTTCACAGCTGTGATTTTGCATGGAACAACTGGATTTTCCTTTGACATATATGAGCAAAGCCTTATAATTCACTGGCAGAACAAGGAAACCATATTTTAATCAACTCTTCAAGTGGTATCCAATAATAAATAAATGCCTCAAGAAGTCAGGAGCAGTTCATTTCTTATATCCGGTAACTGAAAGGATTCTAGAGCTATCAGTCATTTCTACAATCCCACTGTTTTCATTGTACATTTCTGGGTGGGTGCTGGGGCATAATTTTGATGTAAGAATAAATGTTGCCATGTGATGAGTGACCAGAACAAACAGTATAATTTTCTCCATAAGGGTGCATTAAAAATTGAACATATGCTGTGGATAGCAACATATACCTCCTTTGTTGTGCTAAAAGAGGCATTACTGCCACACAGTCTCAGTTTAGAGGCAGGCAGAATGCATCCAAAACTGCATGTAGGAGCTGTGTGCTGCCATATCCAGGGAGAGCAAACTGGGCTATTGGCAGCAGAAGTTATTGCAGCATTATGTGGGTTTTAACATGCAGAATATTTGCAGGTGTCTGAATTAGGGCAGGAAGGGCAGTAGAAGATAGCATGTGGTCAAATGTATGGATTGTGAATAAAAATAATAAAACTAGAGAACAACTTCACATTTGTGTACCCTGCAACTTTCCAAACTGTGAGGTAGCTTTCATATTCAGATGATCAAATATTCTATATGTGTAACAACATGTAGCTTAAATGACAAATGAAAACAGCCATCTTTCAAGTAAAATTAACTGAAATAAAATATAAATTAATTTACTTCTCTTTATGCAGAAAAGAACAATATTGATTGGAAGGAAAACAAAACACATTAAGGGAGTGATGCTTGCTCAGTAAAAAATGTGTATTTTGGATGTAAAGTGCTTTCTCTGCAAATAACCTACTGGACAAAAGTAAACATATTAAAATGTAGAAATTGAGTTTGCATATAAAACGGAAGATAAAAAATCTTCCTCAAAATTTGGAACTGAAAGTTCCAGTAGTTGGATAAATGTTCTCTAGTTCTATTGCCATTATTTCATTATTTTATTATCTATGCATATTAACAAAAATAATTCAAGATTTGGAATAGATTTTGCATTAGAACACTCATGCTTACAAACTTCATTCATACCATCAGACAATGATTGTGTGATTAAAGAGAACTAATTTACACCTAATTTGCCATAGCAGGGACTCACTGACAATTGTGCACAATTTGTAGCCACAAATCTTTTACTCAATATACAGTAAGTAATAAACTTTGGAATAATGCACATTGCTTATAGATTACGTATTTATGATTGAGATGGAATATTAATTGTTGGCTTCTGCATTTTTCACATGGTTATAAGGAAAGCGAGGATGGACTGAACTTCTTTTACTTACGATGAAAGGGTACACTTGGAATGGTCAGGATTGTCCAAGCAGAGTAACAACATTACAGGCCTGTGAAGAGACGGTTTTGTTTTCCATCTTTCAGATTGAAAACTAAGGAAAACTAATGAAGAAACCAAACTCAACAGGACTACCATGTCTGAAGATTCCCTACAGCGATACTCTGAACTGGAGCTGTAAATACTATTGCTACTAAATAGTAATTCTACAGATATTCAACAGATTTGAACTACTGCTTAGATTTTCAATCCAGATAAACATTTTACAGCAAACTGGAATACGAGGCCATCTTCTGTGTCTAAACCTGGATAAGTACAATGCTGCACTTACTTATGCAATCATACAATAAGATGTAGTACTTTCCTGAATTCATTGCTCTGAAATGCCAAGTCTAAAAAACGTGGTATCAGCTCTCTAAGAAACAAGTTTCTTACCGGAGTCACAACTTCAGAGGCACTTATTTGAAGCGAAGCAATAATTTAAAGTAGATCAGTTAGATTAATTGCTTCTGCAAATCCACTGCATTTATGAAGGATTTTCACTTACTTGTAATCGTCAGTGCAGACGACATCATAACCAAGGGCTTTCAGCCTGTCTTCTAATATCTGTACAGTATTATATCCACAGGAATCTCTGTGAGAAAGAAGTTGAATATTATTGCAAATATTTTATTTTCTATTTTCCTTTGAACTATTATCTAGTTCCCATTGAACTTGATGGAATTCGTAAAGGAAATCCCCACTATTTGTCTCTTCTGTGTTCCTTAAAACGCATAGAAAACTGATGTAGTTTGCTATTTATAATCCTTCATTTGCTTACAGATGTTTAGCATTTTACACACTCAGTTTGCAGAGACTTATGATTGGCTTCAACCTCTGTAGCATTTGCAGATTCTATTAACCAGAAATGTTTCAGATTCCATCTACAGAAACAGGAAAAGAGACAATTTTGTAAAATAATAAATAAGGCTTTCATTTTTCATACTCTTTGGCAGCTATTTAGTTGGTGATAAAGTTGATGGTGTCTTTACAGAATAAGCTGGATATAATAAATTAGAATCATTCTTGTAGTTAAAAGTTTGCTTCCCTTCTTGAATACAATGCTAAAACACGAGAACACAGAAAAAATCAGGAATAATCCAAACCACATTTTTTGTGCCTAGCACTGATTTTTTTTTTATTTGGTTCAATCAACAAAGAAAGCTTGGCATAGCAATGAACCTACTGAGATTTCTAAAACTTGCACCAGTGTCAAGTAGTAAGGCCACTATTAGTTACCCATTAGTCAGTACCCATGACTCTAAGAAAATCATATGGTATCAAAAAATCACTCTTCATAAAGTATATAAATATTCCCATGCATCCAGCTAACACAAAGAAGAATTAGAACAAGCACTCAGTAGAAATTCAGTGCTTGTTCTAATTCTTCTTTGTGATAAGGGCTACTTCTGCAAAGGTGAACTACACTTTTTTTCCAGATATGATTCTTCGGTTTTAAAAGAAAGGTTCAGAAATGCTGACATAAAACATGCTTATACTTGCTTCTCTTGTCATAGATTCCATAGAACTACAGTAAAATATTGCTCTGGGTTGGCAAGAGCAAAATGTAATGAAAGAGAAGCAAATGGAAAGAGATGAGATATGAAAGAGAAGGATAAAAAAGGAATTGTTTCAAGAAGAGCATCCTCACACTCCAAAGAATCCACGTGACATCAGAGATTTAGCTGTTTGTGGTGGATATGGTGACATCTGAGGCTGTTTTTCTTGCCCCATTCAGCCAGAGCACTTTTAAGAGCAATTAAGAGCTATCACAGAATCACAGGAGTTGAAAGGGACCTCAAGAGATCATTGAGTCTAACCTCCATAATAAAGCAGGCACTCTAATATAGGTTGCACAGGTAGGCATCCAGACGGGTCTTTAATACCTTCACAGAAGGAGATATGATACAGTAAATTGCAGGGACTGTGGAGATGGTTGGAGTAAAGCTCACTTCTTCTACTCCTCTACCTTTGATTCATCTATGCATGATGACTGCTTCTCTCCCTCATAGAGAGAGAACTTTCCCCCAGAATTTATAATTAATAGACCACTTAATTTTTCCTTTACCAAGGCCTATCACCTTGCATAACAATTCTGTTACCTACAAAGTCCATTTTCTACCATGTTTCTATTGAAAACCTTTACTTCATTTTTGGCTATTCTTTTTAGACTGTTTTGTTTGTTTGTTAGTTTTTAAATAAAATTAACTGCAGAATGAGACCTGTTAAAGCTTACTTTTTATTCTTGGATTGATTTTAAGTTATGAGAGAAGATGAGCCCAATTGTGGCATTTCCATGCTTCTACTGATTTCCAGAACAGTTAAGATAAGTGAAAATCAAAATAATGTATTTGGAAAGGCAAAAGAAATACTTCACATCAGCATTTAATCTGAAATTCAGTTTGACCCTTTTCCTACTAAAACAGCATGTGCTATGTCATCACTTAAGGTTTGAGATCCACATAAAAGTATCTCAAACTAAGTGGACATCAGAACTAACATTAGAATTTATTTTTATTTTGTCTACTTCTGGGAGTGCCAGCTGATGCCTCCTGCGTCAGCAAAAGCATCTAAAATATTTTTAGTTTAATTGCTGAGCAACTGTAGTAAAAGTAAAGGCTAAGGTTAGGTTTTAAAAACAGGCTTAAGAAGAAAGAATGATTTTTGTAGGAAGATACAACTTACATATCTGGTCCTTCAATATCATCCACAACCCAGATGACTATTTGTGAGATCTTGTCTCTCTGGAGATAAGGTATTTCATAATCTGCAAAAAAACTGATTTGAGAAACATTTGTTTAGAACTATGTGGAAAAAAATCTCTCTGCAATAATCAAACCTCTGATCCTGCTGTGGGATATGGGCTTGCTTGCTTTTAGATTTGTATCTTATGATCAGATTCAACAGAATTGAAAAAATCTGATTCATGTTATGAACGTGCACAAAGTGAAACACATTTAATGTGAAGTTTTGTTTTTATATTCTTCACCTTTGACGGGCTCAACTAAAGAAAGTTATGACTTAGAGGTGAATTAGAGTGAAATGAACTTTAAAATGCAAACACAAAACAAAGAGCATTTGATATTTAGCCAAAAAAAGGATTGTTCTTGTAGACTTCTAGACTGAATACAATTTTGTTTTACATAAAATTTAACAATAGCCACAAAACAGATTGATTTTTAGATATGAAATCATAGCAATATTAATAACAGATTTGGTCTAAGAATTCATAAGGCCATAAAGGAGAAACTTCTAGCTGTGTTTATCCCTGGCCCAGAATTAATTTTCTACTTTATTGTCTTGTGTAATTTTACTTTGCTACATAATTATCAGTTAAAACAGGATAATAATATGGAAACTAAATCCTCCAACATCAAATAGAAAATGCCAAATCTAAGAGATTGTTTTAATGTCTGCTTTTTTTTTTTTTTTTTTTTGTATTTTAAACACTCCAGCAAAGATGTAATGTTTTCTAACCTTATCTTTGCACTCCCACCTCCCCCTCCCATCACAATGCTTGTAATGGCTGTGTCTTCATATAATGTCTGATCCAAGCCCCAGCCCATGTGTGTGATCTGATTTGCCTATCATGAGTCTTCTAAATTTCTGCATCTGAGCAAGCAGCTGCTGCATTGGAAAGAAATCACAAGGCTTGGGATGGTTATTGCAGTCTGCTGGCACTGAGCTGAGACCTATCCATGAAGTTAACATGTTAATTTAAACTTCTGGAGAAGTGGGAGGCTTTTACTAACAGTTACCACCTCTAGAGAAGTCTGGTATGGCTATGACTGACCAGAGATCTCCAGTGACAACAGTAGATTTGCCTGTCCAAGGTGTTCAAGCCTGTCTAAGATAGTGAAAGTATAACCAAAAAACAAGATTACAGTTATTTTTTAACTCTTTTGCTTGTTCATGCATACATGATCAGGAAAAATGCATATTCCTCCAAAACATAATGGGATCTTTAACTAGAGGAGCCAGAAGCCCAGGAAGAACAATATATAACAGACTTCAGTAAACCAGTTATTTAACCATGTAGGAGAAGACCCAAACCACTGGTCGACCTTTTTCTTTACAGACATCAGACCTTCAACACATTATTTTGTGCTCACACAGTTTTCTTACCCTCTGACTGGATAAGCTCCTCCTTCTGCAGAACCATTCAACAAGACATGTATCACCCCGGAACTGTGTTGTGCGTACTGCAATACATAACAGAA
Source organism: Lagopus leucura (assembly GCF_019238085.1). Lineage (NCBI taxonomy): Eukaryota > Metazoa > Chordata > Aves > Galliformes > Phasianidae > Lagopus > Lagopus leucura. The sequence continues at coordinate 55,961,304 of NW_024962264.1, forward strand.
TATTTCTTTTCCAGAATTCGTTTTACAGATATTTTCTATGACTTGGTATTGTCTTGCAAGTAATGATGACCAAGGAGACAATTTTACCAGAGCAGAATTGTGAAAATAATGTCAAACTAAAACCCCAAAACCCCAGCCTGCTCATTCCAGTAAAGCTGACAAAAATTATACAGCCAATGCATGAATTCAATCTATCTTCTCAAATTATTTTCTCAAACCTATAAACAACTTCTTCAGATCAGGAACACTCCTGACCTGAATTTTGGCACTCCTTGGGCTTGATCTTTGGAGGTCCTAAAGTCCCTAGTGTGCTTGTTGTGCTTAGTATATGCTTAATATGTATTAACACAGCTAACATAGAATTTGACCATGTTAGCTAGATGGGATGAAAGTCAGGCTCCCTCTGCTAAACACCATTCCCAGCCTAGAAAAGCCTCTTTGTACCCGAGGAAATAATTTAGTACAGTATGAGACTCAAATCTGTTTTGACCCAGCAATGCTTTCCTAAACCACCAGGGATGTGCTCACTAATGTACACAGTGTGTGTTAATGCACTATTTACAGTCATCGAAGCCATCCTCCAGAAAGCATCCACTGCATTGTTTTCACATTCTGCTGCAGAAGGGCAGGATTCATAGTCCAGTCCTGTCAGGAAGCATGTGAGATGTACTGTTAAAGACATAATAATGGCTACAAAAAGTGACCTCAGAAAGCAACTACATACAAGATAGTCTGAAATAACACAGGAAACTGTTAAATGTTTTATTTTTTTCTTAGCATTTTCCATTCTCTGCAGTTAACATTATCAGTGACATGCTGTGGACTTGATAATTTGGCTGAAATGGCCATAACTCCACATCCGGGATGCAGACAGCTCTACATTCCACGGTTGATCTCCTGTGCAGCATTGTTTCACTGTGTGCTTTCCTTAAGTATTCACACAAAACAGGAGAGAAGACAGTGGAGCTACCCGATTCTTAATTTTTAAGCAAAATTAAATCCTCCAAAACACAGCAGTCTGTCTCCATTACAGTTTTACAGGCAAGCATATAATATAGCACTCGCTGTCTTCTTACCAGTGCTGTTTTCCTGCCCACACCAGTTTAGAAAATCTCCAAAGAAGCCAAATAGAGTGTCACCAAGAGTCATGTAGCGACGAGCTCTGTTTGAAAAGCTGTTGACTAGCAGCTGATTATTTTCCCAGAAGAGAGACTAAATTAAAAAGGAAAACAAAATACAGAAGAAATGAACCACCACTTGGGTGCAGACACAAGTTTATGTGGTGCTGAAAACGTTTTAAAATATATTTTGGTATTTATTTCAAAATCAAGCTAAGAATCAGGAATATTAGCTACCTATTTATAGGAACAAACTTAATTCTTACAGTGGTGTTAATTCTGATCACTAGAGGCTTCAGGGGTGTTTCTACCATACTCAGATTGGAATCGCATCTATACTAAATATAATGAGGCCTAGCTTTGCTTTCTTCATCAGATATTTAGGGAAAGAAAGAAAAAGAGGAGGCATTCATAAGCCAGATACAGCTTAGAAAATTGTCTCATATTTCTATGCTGGCTTATGGTGTGAAAAAAAAATTGTATGTTACACTGCTACTTTCATGTTTGCAAAATGCTCTCATTAATGAATCTACACAGTCAGTAGCATTTGTTGGTTTAGCTTGTATCACCTAGAGATAAGGAACAATTATGTCAGCAGAAACACTGCTTTGTGTTACAACCTTTTAAAGAAGGCTAAAACATACATTTTGATGGGATCCTACAGCACCCTATCTCATTTCTGTTTATATGTTTAACATTTTTAACATGACAGAGTTGAATATTCAGCGCCCTGGGATTTGGTGTGTAAGCAGAAGGCGCAAACAGCCATTGCAAGCAGAGCATCTAGCCTGAGGAAAAGTAGCTGTGCAAGGTCAGGGACTGCAACAGAACTACTGGCACAGCAGGAAAAACAGGAGACATTTGTAACATGGGAAGGGAGTAACAGATAAGGAAGACACACAAATCCCAGGCTTTCACTGCAAAAACAGTGAGGAAATGTTAACACAATCAACCACTGCAGACACAGGGAGAGGCTGGTACAGAAGAAGGAAGAGACAAAGGACACCAGAACCCCTGGGGAGAGGATTGATGGGGGATCGAGGTCTCCTGCAGAGGGGAAGGGAGTTGTAAGGTAGTGCAGAGGAATATGAAGATTACTGCTGAAGTTACTGCTTACAAGAAATGCAGATAAATGCACCGCACTCAGCTCCAGTTTAGTTTATAAGCTGCAGGTGGGCCAAAATAATGAATTATCAGCCACAGAATGACTTCTAGTCTGTTCTGAATGACTGTGATGGGAAATCTGCTAGATGTCACTGGACTGTTATCATAACATTAATAATCATTACCTTGCCAGCGGGAATTGCGTGCAATGACAGTTTGAAAAATAATTCAAAGTCTTGAGGTAGAATGTTGCAAGGATCCTTGTTAATAAAAGCATTTCTAAAGGCTTCCCATAACTCTGAACAGTTCTTCTCACTGCAATTGTCAAAACAAATAGCAGAACTGGTTTGTTTTTATTTTTTTTCCAAAGCAGAACAAGAAAGTGATTTGTTCCCCATCTCTTTCAATCCACAAAGTAAATCCCTCACAAGATTAAGACAGAAAATTTGCAACCAAGGAATAGCATGTATCTCATTTTTCTCCTCCTTACTGCAGCACCTCTCCAAAGAAACTATGAAGAAGTAAAATGCAATAAAATTAGTTGGATTTACAGTGTGGAATTAGACATACATACATTTCAAAACATACCCTATAAAGTCTTCACAGTGAGCTCTGCTATCCAGCTTGGTAGAAAGGCTAAAAGAACCAAACAGCTTTCTCAGAAATCTTAGGGATTCAAAAAGCCACTTCTGTTAAAGCACAGCTAAATATGCAAAGCTACTGAATGTAAAAATTACTCCTCAAATGTCAGATTCCAGTGCAGGAGTTACTAACAGTTTTGATGATAGAAAAATGGTTTCAACAAAGAACATCTTCAGTGTAAGCATATTCGAGGATGATGCCGCTTTAACTTCTGGAATGAGCACAGAGGCTGTGTGGGACATGTACTGTCACTGTGCAGTAGCTGCAAGAGTACTGTTAGGATTCAGCATTTAAACTGCTCATGAAGAGGTGGGCTGAAAAAAGACCCAAGGCTGTGCATTTATTTCCCTTCTGCCTGCTCTGCTTTGGGGACAATAAGCTCTCGCAGAAGGACAGGGCCAGTCAGCCAGGGATGGAAGCATCCTAAATCTCTGGATTTGCATGAGCTCATCTGAGAAAGCTCTGGACCTGCCTGAAGTAATTAAAAAGTGAATTGCTGCTTTCATCACTTTCCCATGGTACCTTCCCCACTTACGCTGTGACAATGTCTATGCTGGGAGCACTGCTCAACAGAAAAATGTACTTCACATGCACCAAGCGTCCCCAGTGTGAGTGGCTGTAATTATGAAGCTTGAATAAAAGTAGTCTCTAAAACTAAACTTAACCTAGCCATTAGAGTGTTTAGTTCATTTAATGTTATCCATATACAGAGGGGTTTCTCTTGGTGCTTCTCCTCATGAGATTCTTTAAGCAGCTGCTTTGGGATGCAGAGATTCTAGATTATTTAAAGTTAGAGGAGCCAGCTTCCATGCAGGAAAAAGAACTTTGGTCCCATGCAAAGAACTGGTCATGCTTCCAGCATCTTTTTAAAAACTAACGTACCTTAAGCAAATATGAGACCTTGACCTGAGAATTTTCAGTGATGCAATATGACCCTTGGTCAGTGGTTCCAATGATTAAACAGCTTACATGATAAAAGGATTTGCACCCTATTTCTAACTTCAAGCTGTTAAACTTTAGCTCCTGACAACTGTATATATTTATGTCTTGTTTTGCAGAAGAGGTGAGTGCTGTCAGCCCTCACTTCTTCGTGTTAGTGCTTGTAAATTATCATCAGCTGAACTCTTAACATCTTGACAGTTGAAACCAGCAGTAATTTTCTGCTTAATTCACTTGCATTTTTCACTTCATGTCTTCTCATCTCAGGTTTGAACAGCTTGTAAATCAAAAAGATTATTCTTCTCTGTTAACTCAAAATTTCTTAGTTGGCAAAAATACTTCATAAACGACAGAGTGGGGAAGGATTGTAGTTCAGGACAGTTCTTGCCAATCTTAATAGACAAAAATAAGATGTATTACATTTAATTCATAATATTTTTTTCCCCAAAAGCTTTCATTATATGCTATCTGTACAAAAATATGGCAGCTAACATAAGAGTTGTGTTTGTGTAATATAGCATACTACCATTAAACAACTTCAAATACGATTTTCATTCAAATTTCTCACTTCTGCATTTTGTAAAATACCTCTTTTGCAATTTTGTATGTTCTCTCTTAATGCAAGGTTCTTCTTGCGTTTCTATAAGCATTTTTATGTTTTAATTGTATTGCAGTGTAAAAACATGTTTTGCCAGATTCTTTTCTGTTAGTGAAGTATTTTTGAAAATTATTCTGAAGCAAAACCTACCCAGGTGGCTGTGCCTCTGTAAAAGCTAGCCTGGGGGCAATTAAGAAGCAGACAATGAACAAAAAGGATTATAAATAATTAGAATATCTGGCTTGCAGCTGTGCAATATGAAATTTCAATTTCATTTATGTTACAGTATTTTCTCATAGACCTAAGGGAGCGAGAATAAAAATATATTATGAAATTACCTGAAATAAATTGTGCAGCTGCTCTTTTTATACTGCCCATTTGGTCCTTAATTCAGGAAAGCAATGCTAACGTCCAACCTTACTTTATACTGTTCAGATTAAGAATAATTCGATGTGTTCAGACTCCTCAACTTTATGCAGCAAAAATGTCACAAAACTGTAATATATAAATACTTTCTATACCACTGTAGTTACATGGTAAAGCAAACATTTCCACAGTAACCATCCTTTATGTTGCTCATTTTAGAGTATTCTGATGTATTAGTTAAGTCCTGCTTCTGCTAGAAATGAAATGGCATCTCTTAACCGTCGCAAGATAAGACTTGTCTAGTTACCTACATAATTTTTAATTAACATGATTTTGTAGCTTATATTATGTTGTAGTGGTGTGGGAACATATAGTTAAAGCTTACTGATGCTATCCACTGTGATGCATTTATACATTTGCCACGCTGGAGCTGTTTTGACAGAATTTTAGTACTGTATTCTCTGCATTAGGATGAGGTTTTATTTCCTATGGAACTTCAAAAAAAAAAAAAAAAAGGTTCTGATATGTTAAGAAAAATGTTGCTTTGCCTTTGTTAAATATCATAAGTCTGTTTTCAAGACAGGTCCTGAATCTTCCTGTTTTGCAGCAGGAACTGAAAAAGCGAAGCTGGGGGAAGGTGGTGGTGTTTTCCACTATTTTGCAACTTATTGAATTCTGCACAAGACCACAATTCGATACTGCAGAAATCCAGACAGCTTCCTTCTGCAAATACCTTCCAACTATCAGGAGCAATTCTGGACTGAATTCAAAGAGACTGTCCTTCAGACATTTCTCCTTTTCACTAAAGCCGAAACAATGTAAAGAAGAAAGAAAATGTGGTCATTTTAGGCGAGGGTATTTCCTCCAATTTTGTGTAATTGACACAGACAATGAAAACTCATGGTAATAGTACTTCACTGAGTTGATTACTACTTGATTTTTCACCTGGATGAGCTAAGCAGTTTATATCAGCAGCACAGCATATCTGTGATGTGGTCTTCACCGTCTTACTTGACATGACCTACAATACACACAGAGTAATGCCAGTCTTTCCAGGAGCGCTGACAGATTTGGTGCTTTAGAAACATCCCCAGAACTTCTGTGCAGTGTTCTCTTTATAGAACACCCTTACTAGGGGAAAAAAGCTGAAGCATTAAAAATACTGCCTTATTTACACTACTGGTATTATTGCAACATCCATCAAAGTTCAATTTCTGTTTCCAGAAAGCTACACGTTTCGGTTTCAGTCGGATTACTTGCATGGCTAAGAGTCATCATACTTTTGATTCATGACCAATTTGTACAGAAGACAAACAGTATTCCAGAAACATGCAATCACTTACCCAACAGCAGGATTCACAATTCTAATATAGTCATAACACCTTCCAACGGTTATGCTTTCCAGGTTTTGTGTTGTACCTTCACCTTTCCATTTTCTTCCTTGCACTTCTGAAAAGTTGTTCATAAACAGAATGGAGCCTAGTAAGAAAGACAGAAAAAGGCTCTTCATCATGAATTCTCTACAATCCAAGTTCTTAAAAGAAAAAAAAAAAAAAAGACAAAAATGACCAGATTAAATTATACAAGTTAAAGGGAAACCAATTAATATCTTCAATAGTAGCTGTAGCTCTGTACACAGCTGACAAAGTTGGACAGAAACCTGAACCTTGCCAGACAATGTAATCATACTGTTTCCTGAAATGACCGCAACCAGGGACACATCACTTCCTTCTATCTGAAAGTCCTCTACTTCAGGAAAACGAGACTTTTATGGTTCTGATGTTGCCACCTGGTGATAACTGGGAAGAATTACAATATAGTTTAGTATTCAGTGTACTTACTATTCAGCATTTACAACGTAAGTATTTACAATGCCTTCAGTTTGCTTAATTGCCACACTGCAGATTCCTAGAACTCACAAGTGCTTGCAAGCAGCACATTCTAGAGCAGTCTCATTTAGTTTCAAGAAAGGGCTGCACTTTTTTCATGGCTCAGGTAAAAATAGATGCTGAAATACATACGAAGAATGAAGAAATTGAAATACATAGGTGCTGATCTCATAACCCAAATTCTCATGTGATCTTGGGTCATGCATATGGATATCATTACTCACTTCCTTTTCTGCCTCTCCACTGGGTACTGACAGTAAAATGTTGATGTGATGATGTGTGATTTAAAGTCCTCTTTGTAAACAAAACCAGGCAGGATTATGAGAGCCAGAAAGGCTTAAGGCACTTCTGTGCATGGAAGAAATATCTTCAACTTCTGTTCGCTTTTATTTTGCCTCCAAATTCTTTTCCCTCGAGAATTCTGCTAGACTGTCAAATGGTATGAATTAATGCACTCCTCAGTGTAAATATTTCCCTCCTTAAAATAATTTATAATTTTTTCAGCTTCAGAGAAATTTTTGTATGGATTCACATTTCTGAGAAATGCGGCCTTTCTTTCTGCTGAGCAGTTTCCACATCTCAGCGAATTTTATTTCTGTATTTATTGATATTGTGCTAGATATATGTGCTGTGTATCTGTACTACGTAAATATACTAACATACATACACAACAGTACTCACACAATATATTATATTGAAGGTAAAATCCTACTTGTCATCAAGTAAATTGCTACTTGTGCATTTATCCTGTAAGTGCAGCTACATTTTGGCTTACTATCTGCAGCAAGTTCTTTAGCCCAGTCATTAGCCCAGTCATAGATGTGCAGTATTGGGCTTAGTATGGTGGAGACACTGCAAATGCTGTGCTTCAGTTACTTCTTCAAGGCTTTTTCTTCCTATTTCCCTTTCATAGTCTCTAAAGGATGACCTCTTGACAGGTCATTAGCACACTAATCACATGATTTCAAGTCTACTGCTTTGGGTTAGGATTAGACAGTGCAACCACCCACAGAAGTCAAGGAAAAAATTTTAACATGGACTTCACTTTGGACGTATTTTGCCTAATTATTTTGGGAATAAGAGATACTGTAGGTATCACTGATGAGATCTTCTATATAGAAGTGGGATTTCTGGCATCAAGATCACAACTCCTGCTTAAAAATATATACAGTGTAATTTTAACAGATGGAGACAGAGTTTTGGAATTGCTTTTCTTTCTGGACACACCAGTTTAGAACTCATAAATTACATGAAGAAAATGGGGGGGTTTCTCAGCAACGTTCTGCAAAAAAAGAATGTTTTTCAGAATGCTGCACAAACTGACTGAACATGACAGAGGGAATGCAAACGGGTACAGTAATTGCTGGGATCCCCACCTCATTGCCTGCCAAGCTTTCTGTCCTCGTTGACCCCTTGGAAAAATACACCGTGGCTGGATGGACCTCTGATCTGACTTGGCAGAGCCACTTTATACGTTCTTAGCTTTGATTTAAATCCTTCATGTGATGGCTGATCTAATAGGCCTCCAGGGTCATTGTTCCCATGGTTAGATAGCCTTAGGAGTCATACCTCTGGCCTGAACTTGTTTTTCTTCAGCTTCCAGTCACTGAATCTCATTATGTCTTCTTCTATTATGTTAATGAAAAATCCAGCCTCAGAACTATATTCTGTGTAAACGCTTGTAGAAAATGACCAACTCTTCCATTAAACTTGACCATGAAAAATATAACATTTAAATCTCATTATCAGGCACTTTCTCATGTACCATTGCACTTCAGTGCCATGAACTGTCTGTCCACCTTGCCCCCCAAGCTCCAGCAGTTCACAGTGGCTGTGGACCACCTGCCCCTTGCTCTTTCCCTCTCTCCTAGAGAAGTCTGCCCATGAAGCAGTCATCAAAATTTGAAGCACATCTGCACTGGAGATACTCTAGTTCATAAAGCAAATATTTCTTCAGACTACCATGAAATTCAGCATGTTTATGTTCTGACAGCCTGGCAGATGAGGATGGACACGTTCTCTCTTGTTATTTCTGCAACATGTGAGCAGTAACTTCCAGCAGATGGAAGATTAACAGGTGGGAGCATTAATCCTCTGCTATTACTGAGGCATAAACTGCTGGCAGAAGAACCCCAGTTCTGTGTGATCTCATGTTTTAGGCTTTGAAATACGACTTTGGAAATGCCCATATTAGCAAGCAATATGCTTCACAAAACGCTGTTTCTTGAGGGTTTGCATTTTTGGTTCATAAATTCAACCTAGAGCAGTAACCCCAAAGTCTGCCCTGTGCCCCTGTATGCGATACTCCTCTATGCAAGAAATGTGCCTACTGGACCCAAAAGCAGAGCTCTGTGCACTAGCCAGGGAGAAATACAGCTGTGTGCTGGGTGGCTAGTTGTGTAATACCTCTGTTTTGCCTTCCTTCCCTTCTCTTGTGTAACTGCTATTTTCTCAGAGGCTTGCATAAAGCTAATCTTCCAAAATTTGTACACCTTTGTCAAATACGATTAAATAGGTCAACATGTTCAAAAGTTCTTGAAGCGGAAAGGATGAATAGAAAAGGCAACACCCAACACTGCAATTGCTTAAAGATCATTTCCTCAGATAAAGAACTGAAGGGATTATCGCGTTGAGCGATCGAGATAACCCAGATCACCTGTCCTCTCTTCTCCTTTTGTTACCTCCTGATTTTACAATCGATGACTTCACACTCTGTTCCCAATAGCTGGCACACTGACGCGTACTAGGCTAAAACGCAGGCGTGCTTTCACCCAAAAGATTTCAATTTACGGACGGTTCATTGGTTCCATTAGCAGTTCGCTGCTCGCTTGGCACAGCCACGGCAGCCCGGCCGGGACGCACCGCGCTCTTCACACGCACTGCCTCACCCGCTCACCCGCCCACCCCCTCTCCCTTCATCACGCATCGTCTTAGCACCTGTTCATTCTTCAGGAGTGAGAAGCCAGCTTTATTTCGTGTAAACGCACAACGATTTTTTATTTAACAGTAGATTTAAGGAGCGCCGATTGCAGCACGTGAGACGCGCGCCAGGCTCCCGAGCTAGCCGCCACACGGCGCGCCCGCGCAGCCCGGCAGCACTTGGAGCCGCTTCCACAGCTCTGGTCAACCGCTGTGCGCACAGCAGGTCTGGCTGGAAACACAGACCAGCCGCTCTGCCCTCAAGCGCAGCTGGCGCCAGCCAGGCCCCGCAGCCGAACGACGACGAACTCGCCGTGCAGGGACAAAACCGACCCGCCCCGAAGCGGGGTATGAGGCAACGCCTCGCCTTCGAAGCAGCCGCCGCCTCTCACCGCGCACGCGCGTAGCGCAGCCGCCAGCAACCGCGCCCGAACCGCGCCGGAGCTGGCGGGGCGGCTGCGGTCACGTGGCGCCAGGCCCGGCGGGGCGCCCTCCGCGCACGCGCGGGGCGGATGTTAGCGCCGCCGTTAGTGCCGCCAGCGCTCGGGCTCTATGGGGAGAACATGGCTCCCTTCCCTGAGGAGGTGGACGTCTTCTCGGCTCCGCACTGGCGGATGAAGCAGCTCGTGGGGCTTTACTGCGACAAGGTAGAGAGCGGGCGGGTCGGGAGCGGCGGCGGCCTTTAGCCCGCTCCTTGGAGGGGCAGATTGAGCGAGTGCGCAGCTGTCAGCGCGCCGGCCCCGCTGCGCCTGTAAGGGGGAGCGGCCGCGGGCTGCCCTGGGCTGCCCCTCCTCCGCGCTCCGCAGCGCCCACCGCCTGCCGCGCCGCGGGCCGTGCTGTGTGGCTTGGAGGGGCCCGGCCGTGGGGCGGGGGCGGCGGGAGCGGCCCTGTGCGTGTCCGTGTCCGTGTCCGTGAGCGCGCCCACCGGCAGCCGGCACGCAGCGCTTCGTTTCGATGGGTTTTTAATCTGCGAGTGGCTGAGGATGCCCGGGCAGCGCCGTGTGCGTGCTCCTGGTTTCACTGCGCGCACAAAGCATCGAGGCGGCTGGCAGCAGCCCAGTGCGTCACCTACAAGGCGAACTTTGCGTGTAATGGGAGCTTCGGGCGGTACTTGCGAACCCGCGGTCCCGCCTGCAGGAGCGGTGCCTCCATCGCAGGCCGGCAGCTGTTCTGTATGGTTTCAAGCGCCGGGCAGCGTTTGGGATGAAGGTGAGGCTACGTGGAGGCAGCCCGCTGCCGCACCGGGGTGAGCAGGCCTCGCCTCCTCCCGCAGTGCTCCACGTGTGCCGCGCCGGGCTTCCGCGCGGCCCTCCGCTGAGCTCCTTCGCTTCGCTGAGTGCCGGCAGCTTTCTGCTCTGCTGGCTGAGCTCTGCAGGAGGGCTGCGGGGAAGGCCGGGAGGGCAGTTCGACTTTGCCTTTTTGCTCTGAGTGCTGCTGAGTTTTGTGGGTTTTTTTTTTTTTTTTTTTGTCTGCCTGAAAGTTTATGCTGCTGTACTGTAGTAGCTTTTAGACAAGGAAGCAGACACTTAATATACAAATCATCATAGCAAAGTGCAAGGTTTTGCACTTGGGCCGGAGGAATCCCAGGCATCCATACAGATTGGAAGGAGCGGTCCTTGAGTGCAGCCCTGTGAAGGACCTGGGGGTCCTGGGGGATGAAAAACTTAACGTGAGCCAGCAATGTGCCCTTGCAGCTCGGAAGGCAAATGGTATCCTGGGCTCCATCAAAAGAGGGGTGGCCAGCAGGGACAGGGAGGTGATTGTCCCCCTCTACTCGACTCTTGTGAGGCCCCATCTGGAGTACTGTGTCCAGATCTGGAGCCTCCAGTAGAAGAAAGACACCTGTGGGAGAGGATCCAGAGGAGAGCCAAGAAGGTGACCAGGGGACTGGAGCACCTCCCCTGTGAAGACAGGCTGAGGGAGCTGGGCTTGTTCAGCCTGGAGAAAAGAAGGCTGCGGGGTGACCTAAAGGGAGTGTATAAACAGGAAGGAATCAACTCTTTGAGGGGGTAGATAACAACAGGACAAGGAGAAATGGTTTTAAGTTGAGGGAGGGAAGATTTAGTTTGGATGTCAGGAGGAGGTTCTTTGTGGTGCTGGAACAGGCTGCCCAGAGAGGTTGTGGGTGCCCTGTCCATCCTTGGAGGTGTTCAGGGCCAGATTGGATGGGGCCCTGGGCAGCCTGGTCTAGTATGAAATGTGGAGGTTAGTGGCCCTGCCTAGGGCAGGGCAGTTGGGGGTTCATGATCCTTGAGGTCCCTTCCAACCCAGGCCATTCTGTGACTAATGGGACTCTTCACCTCACTCCTTACCAGGGTGCAAACCATGTTGCTGTCAGGACTGCCCAAAATTGTAGACATTTGCTGATATTCCTTGTTGGGTTTTTTTTTTTTTTTTCCTGTTCCCTAGATGTGTATTTCTGTTGCTTTGAACATTCCACAAAGTTGTAATCAAGTTTACCGTGCTTTCCTAAAAGTAAAACTAAATGGGCAAGAAGGTTAGTTTTTGTAAGTGCTAACACATTGGTTAGAACTGCTTAGTCTGCAACAAAGGTAATCTCATTTTCTAATTCTTTTCGTGTAGGAGTGTGCTTGCTTGTTTCCTTTTCCCTGAAATAAGTGTAAGCATGAATGTGGATGAGGATTCATCTGTTAATTTATTTTACAAGCATCAATTTTTGCATCCTTTAGCCCTGTTTTGGAATGTGAAGCTATGCCTGGCCCATGACCCCACTGTTTGAATTAATCTGTATCAGGAAAAAATCTGTGAGCAGTTTGACTTCCTTTGTGTGACCGAGATGCTGTAATTAGATAAGACATTAGTTCTGCTTACGTCTTAATTATAATCTGTAAAGCTGTTTTCTTCATAAGTTCAGATTATCCTTGAGGGGTCTTGAGTTTTGTGAATTTTATATTGTGTGCTGTTCTTCAGGCAGTGTTCCTGTGCACTGCAGTATAGCTGTTATCAGTCAGCGTCTTATTCCACCAAATGTTAAGGGTGAGTTGGGTGCATCTGTGCTTTTCAGTGAATTATCTGTAAGATTACTAATAGGTAGAGTATGCAGGTACCTAAATAATGCCTTAGGGCTGAGACACAGTTTGGTTTGGTTTTCCAGAATTCAGCGTGTGACAGAAAAGTGAATCGGACGTGTAAGAAGTTTGATGTGTCTGGAAAGTTATCCCATTCTCTTATTTGTTGGTAGCAGAGATCTGTGCGTGCCTTTGCTGCATCGTCAGATGTATTTCAGCTGCGTTGTACGCTGTACCATGGACTTAATTAGCAAGAATAACCAAAGTTCTGTTTTGTAAGGAAACCCATAAAACCGTCAGACCTGTCATGTGCTCTGGTGAGTCCTGTGAGAGTGTATGCCCTGCAGGGAGCCGAGTGCTGGTGTAGATTGTATAGTTGAAATGGTTTCATAACGCCTGACATCATCTTTGCTACAAATAGAGCAGTGTTTTCTCATCTCTAGTGAGATACTGTAGTCACACCCTCCATCTTGGTTACCTGTTTTCTGACCTGAGTAAATATCCACCGCGCTGTATGGCATAGGTCATGCATTCTGTACCGCAGTGTTTGTTTTTGTGGGGGTGCCTGAATGGCTTCCAGTGGCAGCTGAAGCTGTACCTGACTGGTGCTGCTCGTAAGTGTGTGCCTGTCTTATTCCCATCAGTGCTTGAAGTGACTCACTGTGGTTTTATGCTGGTTGAAAACAATTTCTTTTTTCAAGCAGGGTAATTTTTCTGCTGATACTGAGCTGCCAGATGAGTCCTGAAGCCCATGCGAGGCAGAGGGTGGGACTGTGGCAGCCAGCAGTGAGGTTGGCGTAAGCTGCTGTGAAACCTCTGCCTAATGATGCCTACTTTTTCCTGAAATCGGTTGTGCAAGATGAATCACTGCTGTCCGTGAGTTGAGCTGGTGTTGGATGTTACTCTGCAGTCTTTTTTCTAACAGTTGCATAGTGGCTTTGAACTTCATGTATCGCTGTGCTTTCCTGAAGACTGACACTTGAATTTCCTTAGTCTCATGAGAGTAATTTATCTCTGGGATGTAGTAGTTTGCACTGACCCAAGTCCATCTATCTGCATCCAGTAGAGACCATGTCTGTTGTCACAGTACACATTGTGTTTCCAAAACCACAGCATGCACTGCTTGCAGGTTGTTACTTTACTGGCTTTCCTGCTTTTCACGCTGTAGCTGAAAGTACCGTATCTGTCGTGAGACAGTGGAGATTTCAGCTGACTGTGTCTTAGAAATCCCATTCTAGTTTAGCTGGGAACATTGATAGGTATGATTTGAGATCACTGTTGCCCAGTGTGTGACACAGCGTGTGGTTTTCTGGAGTTTGTTGGAAGGCCGTAAAACAAGAAAATATCAAAAAGCCTTATGAGAAATCACGGCCTGTAACATGCGTTGTATCGTCTTCCTCTTAAGTAGTTTGGTTGTCTTATCAAAAGGAAATCAGATTATATTTTCTAAACAAGTCCTTGCTGGCTGAATGTTTCTTTATTAGCTTCAAGTTCAGGGCTGCTGCAGCTGCAGACTCTGGTGCACACTTTGAATATAATTTTAGCTGTGCCTATCACAGATGAGAACACCTCTATGGGATTTGTACTCATGGTTCTGTCACGGTGTTACTGCAGCTGAAGAGTGTGCTGTCTTAAGCAGGAGTTCAGACCTTGCTGAGATGAACGTGATAAGTTACCCAGCACATTTTTTGGGGGGGGGGGGAAGACAGAGGGGGGGAGAGGAAGTAGGATGAAAAGTTATGCTCTGAATCCTGTAATGCTGTGTTGGCTTTTGATAACTGCATCTGAAGTCTTTATGCCTGCCTCACAAAAATCAGCGTGAGACTTCAGAGTGCGCGTGGCTGTAATGGCTGGCTGCTTCTGTGAGGGTGGATTGCTGTGAACACCCTCCTGGCCCCTTGGTGAGCAACTGGGCACGGAGTGAGAGGTGATGGAGAACAGGTGGCTCCTGAGAGGTCAGCCGAGCCCAGAACTGGGTTGTCAGTGTGGGAGGAGGGAAAAGGGCTGTCCATTGAACTTCTGTGTTAATAACTCAGCTGTATTGTGCAACCTTGGGTGTTGGGTCAGATGCATCAGAGGTCATTTTTATGTTAGCCTAACTTCAGGCTTCTGTAATTTCAACTTTCTACAGACAATCTCTGCAGTTGTTTCTAGTGATTCAGTAATTACTTTGGCTAGTTCTTCCAGAGAATTTTTGCCATGTTCTGCTGACTTGCTCTGATTGAACTTGTATAAATATTTAACGAGTACTTCTTTTTCTTGCCTGTTCTTCACACTCCTTGCAAACTAATTGCCATAAATGTTTTGTCCTAATTCATGAAATTAATAACTTCATTAACTTCTTTGTGAAGACTAAAGTAAATATGACATTACATTTTGCCATTGTAGTATTTGGGACATTCCTGTTAAATATTATATTTAGGTGTATGTAATGGTATTTACTTTAATCTAAGCATATGTAAAGTCTTTCACTATTCTTTTTTTTGTTCTCTGGTACTTATGGCTGAGTATTATTTGTGTTCTAAGCCCTATTCTGCTACTTAAAGGATTCTTTTCTTAAAATTCATCTAGCTAAAAACTTCCTTTTGTTTCCTGATAATTATTTCTTTTGATAATACAAATATCTTTCACCTTTAGAGCTATTGAAATGCTGATAAATGTGCTTTCTGAGCTTCAATCATTTCTCTGCTGCAAGCTTTCCACTCTGCTCAAGTGAACAAACAGGTTTTAAGTGCTAAAATTTATGCTATTACAACAAGAATATTACAGATGAACTGTGTTAAGAGTGAAAAATACCCCTAAATTAAGCAGATTTAATATTGTAAAGCATTGATTGGGGAATTAGGTGGACCAGGTTAGACAACAGCTTTTATGACAGAGGGAATCTGAAAAAAGAAACACTGAACGTTTTGACTTCCTGCTTTCAAGTCACAAGTATTTTTTGCTTGATGCCCTGAAGAACAGAAAAACTCTTCCATGAAAATAGGTCTGTTTCTACTTAAAAAAAAGATAAAACTTTTGGTTTACTTCTGAAATATCTTTTCAGTGTTTCCAAACATTGTTGTTCGTTTTTTTACTGCTTGTTCAAATATGAGTGTGTTGATTTAAAAAGTTGTAGTATTTGGTTATTACCAATTAATGTTTTGATGCATCAAGGATCTGCTTTCACTCTACCTAGATTTAGCATGAGTAAACAGCTAATGAGGATCTTTAGTGTTAATAAGATGCAAATGATCAACTGTTTTGTCATCCTGCCAGACAGAAAGTGGGAGGAAATGCCTTCCTTCTTCCTAGATGGGATGGAATTAAGCCTCCATGTCCAGAGATGTGTGAGCAGCTTGCTGTCCATGCCTCTGAGTTCCTCATCAGAGACTCCACCAGTCCTCTTTCCATCTTAGCTTTAGATTCTCAATAATTCAATAACTTCCTGCTACACCTACTGGGAAGTTGCAGCTTTGGACTAATTTTTCACACAGAAGAGTATTCTCAAGGTGAATCTGGAAACAACTGTGTTTTAAATGACTGCTGTTAAACACATTTTAAGTGAAGTGCCAGAGGGTGTATGGAATGGGAGATAAGTGTGTGAGTCTTTTCAGGTCTGCGTAACCATTTCAGCCCTCTTGTCAGGACAATTGGAAGTACCACAAACCTTCTAGCTCTTTATTATTGGATGTTTCACTGCCTTGTCTCTCTTTTTTGCTTTCCTAAAAACGTATCCCTAGGCTTTTTCTTACACCAGACTTTTTCTGGTCTCAGCCCCTACTTTTGCCTTTGAATAGCAGGGGGGGAAAAAGTTTTCTGTTCAGTCTTCACATGTAGCTACAATCTTTTGTGCTTTTTTTCCAGCCTGCTGTGGACAGCAATAATAAGCCACTTTTGCCTTTTTCTTTCTTAAGAAACCATTTATTAATTTCCTATTTTGTGGCACAGAACCAACAAAACAAAAAATGTAAAAAAAACAAGCAAACAAAAAAAAGCCCACCTGATGCCTTCTAAGAAGCTTGAGACTGTAACTGGTGTGTATATATAGGGGTTATGTGGTTACCTGGGGATGTGTGTGGTCATTTCTGAAACAACTAAATAAATAGAGTATAAGCTGTAATTCTTCAGAGACTTCTGGCTCTTTTTGTTTACATTTAGAGTCCAAAATAAATTTTTCCACTGTTCACTGGGAATTGCAGTGAGTATAACACAGGGAGACAAAGGTGTTTTTGCTGTTTGTCATTTGTGAGTTACTGCAGCTAGAGAGTGTTTGGGGAGCGGGAGGGAGGAGAGAGAGAGCTTAAACCTTTGATTTGCTCTTTGGACTTTAGATACTTCCTGACAGAAGGACAAAAAGCAATGTCTTATTAGGAATCTACCAGTATGAGAGTATAAGGTAGGAAAGAAATCTTCTAAGGCACGTCACATGTATATGAGAAATCCTGTTCCGTACCTCTAGAATAGCAGTGTCACTGCAAGTGTTCCTCATGCTTTTGTAAGAGTTCCTTGTTTCATATCTTTACTGGACTTTAATGTTTCTTTGGTTTCTTCTCTGCAAACCTCTGGTAACTTCTTGTGGAAACCACATGATAGTGAAAGTTAAGCTGACTTTCTCTTTGCTTCCCAAGCTGGGTTCTCTGCCCGAGTCTCTGAGGAGATGTGGCACTGTAGCAGCTGCCTCCTTGAAAATTCTGATGCAGTCAGTTCTGTGCAGTTACAGATCAGTGTGGAGACTGCTTGTGATTCCAAAACTTTCTGCTCATGTTCCTTTCATGAAATTGACTGTGGATGCAGTACAAGAGGGAGATGAAAGACCTTGGTACAAATGGAAATACTGCATTTTTTCAACCTCTGCTATGCTCTTATGCCTGGCCTTTATCAGCTTGATCTCAGACTCTCAAAATACAGAGTACGAAACTACATGCCCTGTTGGCTGTGCTCTCAGCAGGAAAAAAAGACTTTTGTTACAAGATCCTTGTGTTAATACTGTTTCCTCAAAACCTGTTTCAAGACTGTAGTTCTGCTACAGAACAGCTGATGAATTTATATAGAGGACAGGATTATACAGAACAAGTCAGACGGGCTTCTGAAAGTTTGGTATTTCTTTTATTTTTCCTTGGGCTGGGCCAGATCCTGTCCTGTCTGCCTTAGTAATTGTCATTATTTTGGATTGACCTACAGGCAAGAGATGGACCCTGGGTAATAAAACCTGTATTACTGCTCTGATTGAAGGCTTTATATGTGTGAAAAGCTGGATCATGAAGTAGTTTAGCTAATTATCTTACAGTTCATGTCATGCGCCTCTGCATAAGGAATAAGCCAGTGATCAGGTGATGTTGAGAGTGCAGTGATCTTGGTAGGCTGCCTCAGCGGTTCCGTCTTCCTTGGGGACAGCACTGACTGAGTCTAAGGACAGACTTTGTGGCTGGATGCTGCTGCAGACTGCCACTCTGAGCAGGTGAAAAACGAACCTGCTAAAAAGGTGCAGCTTCTTGGATGGGTAAACTGGGTTTGTCCTGCAGCTGTGTAATTGCCAGAGAATATTCCAGGGAAGGGCTAGGAATGTGCAGCTGGAAGCAACGGCAGGGCTGCTGCTTCCAGGTGTGTCTTCATCTGTCCCACCCTCTAATTTACAGCGGATTAAGTGCAGTGTGAAACTGCATGCTCTTGGTATTGATGCAGACACACCTTGTTCTAATCTTTGTTCCCCCAGTTTACTTGCTCATAAAATTGAGTTAATCTCTGCAGCATCCAAGTTTCTATGTTCTGAGTGTTAGTGCTGTGATGTAAGTGCTAATGCTTAAAAATATGAGAGAGTGAAGCACGACTGACTGGGGATGCCATGTTGTCTTTTTTCCCCCCAGTACTTTTCTGCTGTAAAAATGCTGGTGTTTCTTTTTGTTTTTTTTTTCTATTTAAACCAGTGATCTAAGAGTGGGGTGGTAGTTTTTATTCTGCAAGGTACTTTCTCCTTGCCCGTTGATTGCATGCTGGGGAGTTCTTAAGGAAGAAGTTCCTGAAAGGAACTAAATGCTATATTTTGTTCAGTGACTGAACTGCTGTGCAGTTGAAGCAGTCTTCAGCTCATTTATTTGTTCACAGCATCCATCCACTATGCCTAGAAATAGCTCTGTTTCAGATGATAATGAAATGAAGTGACGTAGAAAGTGCACTCAGTGAATGTCGGGTTTCCTCGCTGTTAAGCTTGCTAGTATTGTCATCTTGTTCTTGGAGCACAAAACTGAAGTGATAGCTAACAGTAAGGAAGAGGAATTGTTTGCTGCCTTTCTGTACAGAAATGTACACTATACACTATGTCAGTGGCTCTGTAGGCCAGCGGAGTTGGGTCCCACCTAAAAATGTCTGAAGTGCGGAGATCTTTTTCAAGTGTAGGTCATCTTTAAATAAATGATTTGAGGTTTAAAAAATGATGTCCATCAAGTGATTTCTTAATTCATTGCTGTCCCTTTCTGCAAAGGATGGTTAGAACTACCTGATATTGAATTGATGGCAGGATGTGTTTAAATCTTCATCATCATGTTAACGCACGGCTCTTTCAGCGTTGTGGGAAGGTCTATATTTCTGATTTTTATTAAACTCTTCAGGTATTGTGTTGGCATGTTAGATACAACTAACTCTAGAGGAGAACAGCAGTTTTGTGTCAGCATGCCTGTCTCTGTCACACCATTTGTTGGAATTGATCTGGTATGTTACGTGACTTCACATCACTACTGGCACCGTTGCTGCCCTTAAATTAGTGATGCCTCTCCACAGTTCAAGTGAAACAAAGGTGATAGATAATTTGATAGAGCTCTCCTTAGGGGTTTAAAACAAAGTTCCCATTTAGTTTTAACAGCTGCTGGCTGCTTGTATACTCCTTTCACAGGTCTGTGAAGCGTATCAGACAGACTTTGGGATGCGACTGACCTCATGTTGTTTGGCTTGGTGCTCAGGCTGTTTATTGGTTTCTGAAGCTCCAGTATGTAATTCTTAAATGTTACAAACTCCTGGGGGACCCCTGGGGATTTTCTCTTCTAGAATCTGTGATGCTGCTCTTGAATTAGTGTGCATTACGAACAAAAGCAGTCGTGCTGTAGGCTCTGTGTAAGACTTTGAAATGTGGAATTGTCCTTTGGGAAGTGTTATGTTCAAACAATGAGCTCCTGTGTCTTTCTGATACCTATAGCTGTGATTGTGAGTTTAGTGCTGCGTGTTTGAAGTCTGCTCGGGCATCACTCATGCTACACTTCATATTTTTACCAGTTGATAAATACAGCGCAGTCCATCTCCTTGATCTTGTGGTGCCCCTAGGACTGTCCATCTGAGTTTGGGCAGGTGGTTTCCTTTTTGTACTACTGGACTACTGCATTGGTTGTGCTCTTGTGTAGAAGAGCGGACCTTGGAGTGGAGCAGCTGCCCTCTGCTAATAGTCTTGGTGCCCATCATAAGACTTCATCAGTCCCACTAATGAAATTACAGATCCAACAGAGTGACTTCGTTGCTAGGCTACCCGTCCTCTGAAAAGCCAGTTTTCCTCAGCTTCATCTGACCTTTTTAATCTACCAGTTGCTGATTCAAATACAGACACTAAACACTAAGTTTCAGTATCTTTTTCATGGTTTCTGATCTTCTAGGTATCTACAGGGAGCAGCAGTAGCAGAGGTTAGCGTGCAAGTATTTTGTGTTACGGTGGTTACTGTAACAGTGAGTTTGTGATAGAAGTACTGAAATTGAATGCCCAGATGGGTTCTTTGTTCAAAATTTGCTGATGATGGTCAGTAAAGATTGGAAGTGTTGAGTGCTGAAAAGATTTGAGTCAGGAGGATGACGATACCATTTTGTATCAGAACAAGATTTGTAATTTCTTTTAAACGATGGCAGAATATGTATTTTCTCTGATCTTCAAGTTATACACTTCATCAGTCTTGTTTCAGTTTTTACGTCAATCAGAATGCCAGGTGTTTGGCTGCAAATGGGATTCTTGGGAAAGAGGGTCCTTGGAGCTGACTCCAGGTATTGTGGAACCTTATGGATTCAGCGAGCAGTCACTGATAAATGCTGGATTAGAAAGCAAACTGCATCATCGCTGAAGCCTGAATGATAAGTGGTTGAAAGTGAGGAGTGTTCCTGTGTGTCTTCTGTCCCTTTCCATTGCAGGGGAGCTGGACTAGATGACCTTTAAAGGTCCTTTCCAACTCTACGGCTTCTGTGATTCGATGATTCTGTGACTTCTGTTTGTCAGTGTGGAAAGCATAGCCTGCAGTTTCATCTGGTGCCTGTGCTCTGTGTGTTGCGTTCTCTGAAGTGGAGAACCGAAATGGGAAGAGGAGCCAAGGTCTTTTCCCATTTTTGTGTGCACAACAACTCGAGCTTCAGATCCAAACACAGTGCATAATTAATGAGTTGATCCCGACCTGTCAGTATTTGCTCTAAAAGATACTGAAAAAAAAAACCCAAACAACCTTAATATTGTCCTATTTCTCATCTGAATTGAAGCAAAATAAATGTGTTCTCTTAATGGCAGCTGTTCATGTAGTGCACAGTGGGCGCTGCTGCCTGCCAGTTGTGTAAATGCTTGGCAGATGTCCAGTGCGTTTCAGTTGCGTTGCTGCTGGTTGCCAGGAAGTGACAGTGCAGCGTCAGAATGAATAAGTGCATTTGTTTTGTGTTTCTTAAATACACAAATGGTAGGTGTTGTTTTAGACCTGTGGATTTTATGGCCATATTTGAGGTATGCAAGTATTATATGTGAACATATTTCTCGTTTCCATTTCTACTAAAACCCTTTTTTTCTGGAATTATTGTAAACAAAACCACTTCTGAATGCTTCAGTGACATGTTTTCTGAACTAAGTGAAAATATTTGCAGTTTTAGTGTGCTTATTCTTGTATACTGTTACACACAATATGGTATTGTTCCATACTGATTTGACATCCACCAAAGGAAATTGTAGTCTGAAAATGTTATCAGTGGTGACCGTTTGTATGCATGTAAAAATGGATTGCTGTGTTACTTGGATCTTCGTGCTGTCTTCCTCTCTTGGTTCCTGGTCCATGGCAAACCTTTTCTAACGGCTGATTTTACTTTGTGAGTGCTTGGTAAGATCAGGCCTTCCTTATGGCTAGTCCGTAATGAGCCATGCACCCACACGTGCAACAAGTATGCGTGGGAGCGGGGCTGAGTCTTTCAGTTAGCTACCAACCTGGGGAGATTGCACTGATTTCTACCAGGAAATTTTTCTACTCTTGTTTATTTCAGAGTTTCACAAGACTGGTTTATGTTTCTTAAGTACAACTGATTTTACTGCTTCCTCAAACTAATGCTGTAATTACCTTCTGCCTTCAACGATAATTTGCTTTAAAAGAAGTTATCATTCTGCTTAGGCAGCGTCCTACGTTCTGTTTATTCACGTGGAATGAGGCAGTTGCCATTGGAATTTGCATGGTTAGATGTAAGCTGAATTTTGGAAACTTAGAAACTCTTCTCAAAACTTGCTTTACTGCTTTTATTCACAACTGCGTTGTTAAACTTCTGTGGTTATCTTTGTCATTAGTTTGTTGTAATGTTTCTGAGGCTTGTAGCTTGATCTTTTTTTTTTTTATTTTTTTTTATTTTTTTATCTTTTTATTTTTCTTCCAGAGCTTCTGCTGGGAAACAGGTAGTTGTCATTAGAAGTCAGAGAATTGCAGTTAAACCCCTTACATGACTGAAATCTTATTCACAAAGCACCACACTGTAGTAAAACTGTTTCGGTAACTTATTTTGGGGAATTAAGAATTGGATGTGGATGGTTGACTGTTTTAATGAATAGTAAGAGGAAAACTCAAGATGTATGACTTTCATGTATGAGTTCTTGAAAGTTCTAGAAGGGTTTTGCGTGGAGTTCTTGTCAGCTCCTAGTAACAAATCAAAATGAAATTGCAGGTCAGGCGCGAAGGTTGAAATAGTGACGGATGTTATAAATTACTCACAGAAATCATATTAATGTGACTTGTGCAATGTTTTAAGTGTCGGTGTTCTGCCTACTTCTGGAAGATGTTGTCCTAAATTATATTTGAAATGAAATAAATTATGGGAAAGTTTCCTATTAAAATGGAAAACTAGTTTGTATATTCCTACATATATGTACTTGAATCTGATTTTTATCTGTGCTTGAAAATTTGAAGCTTCCGTAGGGTTCATTACCCTCACTTTTGATATCTTTGAAATGAGTTGTTTGAGTTGAATGCTCGCTTCTCATTGTTACATGTTCTCTTTTATAAGACAGGGTTTTCAGTTTTTCTGTTGAAAGTAATGGGACCAACAAAGAAATACCTGTCCAAATTATTTATTTTGACTTCGGTGTGATTTTCACTGATTTTTTTTTTTTTTTTTCCTGTGGGCTTTCCTTTATTCTAGCTGTCCAAGACCAACTTCTCCAACAACAATGATTTTCGGGCTCTTCTGCAATCTCTGTATGCCACATTCAAGGAATTTAAGATGCACGAGCAGATTGAAAATGAGTGCATCATTGGTTTGCTTCAGCAGCGCAGCCGGACGGTGTACAATGTGCACTCAGACAACAAGCTCTCTGAGATGCTCAGCCTTTTTGAGAAAGGGCTAAAGAACGTAAAGGTAAATAGACTAACAAGAACTTGTCCTAAGGCAGTGTGCTACGATTATGTTCATTTGCCTCAACTTCATAATTTTCTCTACAAATAAATTAAAAGTAACGAAGCATCTGTGATAAAGTAGTGAAGACTTTCCAGTCACAAACCCAGATTCTTTTGCCATTCAGTGCAGTTATTAAAATTCTATTAAAAACTCTCTTTAGGATTCTAGAGAAGTCTACACTCTGCATAATTGGAGATATCTTAGAGTCCAAACGCTGACTGCACTGTGGCAGCTCGGGGCTGTGTGCTGGGGAACGTATTCCAGTACCCAGCCACCCTCTGGTGCCAGACCTTTTCCTGACACCCAGCCTGAGCCTCCCTTGTTGCAGCTCCATGCCACGCTGAAGAGGAGTTCAACTTAATTCTGCTGTGTTGTTTCTCTGGGGCAGATAGCACAACTGTCACTTCTTCAGTTCTAGGCATTACAGTGTATTAATAGTTTGCTATTTCACTTTGCATTTCTAGTGCACACGTTGAGGTTTTCAGTAAGAGAAATAGGAAGGTTAATCGATCAGCTGTTTCTGATGTTTAAAGCAGTGTTTGAGCTGAGAATCCTACAAATATCTTTTTCCCTGTGAATATCAAACCTTGAATTTTTGTTTGTTAATTAATTGTAAAATGAAGGAACATGAAGGAAAGGGGAAAACTAACACTTATATACTTTCGGACAGGATGCTAATGTTATTCTGTTGTGTATATTGATTTACTTGTATAAATATTTTTTAATACCTTTTAGATAAATGTTTTTTTGAGTGTGATCAGATTAACTGTTGGCACAAGATTTTTGTGTAGTAATGTGTCTTTGTAGAAGCTTGAAAAGAAGATCTTACAACATTTGCTGTAAGAACTGTGAGGAACTGCATGTTGCAATTACTGGACAGACCATATAACAAATCTGTTACTGGCACAAAGAGCAAGCTAGTAATTTGATAGATGACGTTGGTCAATGTTTAACATTTAAGTCACGTCCTTATTTTGAAGATCTTTCAATTTCAAAAGTAAATATGTACTAATATATTAAAAAAAGATATATAAACACATGACTATGAATTCTTACTGTAATTTTGATTCTAGAACTGTGGAATAACTTAAGTGAAATCTGTCTGTTCCACGTTGCCATTATACTACGTGTATGCTTAGGCAAAACATGCAAATGCTTGGATTAGCCTGTAACTGCTTTGAACTTTGGGTTAGGGTGTAGATTGGCAGGCTTCAGTCTTCGCTTCGAAGTAAAAATGTGTTTAGACAAGCTAATTCATATCTGATAACAAAATAAACTGCCATCGAGTGGGAGTGGAATGCTTTGTTCTGCATGGCAACAGGTCAGTACAGACTGTCAGATTGTTATCAAACTTTGTAAGTTGATGTGCTTTTACTAAGAAATACAGCAAACTGCGTTACATAGGCTTTACCTCGAGATGTTTGTTTAGTGAACCTGTGAATGGACAAGATTAGATAGTAGTTAAATCTTTGCATTTGTTACAGAATGAATACGAACAGCTAAACTATGCGAAACAACTGAAGGAGAGATTGGAAGCCTTTACGAGGGATTTCCTTCCTCATATGAAGGAGGAAGAGGAGGTAGGTCGCTCTCCTCAGATACTCTGCCGAACTCCTTGGTGTTTGAAACGATTGGGCAGAGACACAAAAGACTTGGATTTTTTTTTTCCACAGTTCTGTTTTTGTTACTGTGTTAATTTGCATTCAGGACTGTGGTGTCATTGTTCAGTTCTGACTGGTATGTGACACATTCTAGAACAGTGAATATATTGAAAAATTACAGTGAAGTTCTGGTTCTTTTGAAAATTGTCCACTGGGGCGTGGATTTGTTTATTGCAGATACAGCCTTTGAATGGTTACTTATCTCAGACGTTTCCATAACCTTTTGACTGGTGATGATGCATTAAAATAATGCTAAAAAGTTGAAATGATTAATGTTATGTGTAATTGCAGTGATAATCAAGGTTTGTGTTATATACAATCTGTGTGTTATATCTACACACAGATGTTTTTGTCACAAATAACCCTTCTAGCAAGGGTTTACTATTATATAAAGGATATAGAATATCACAATAGACTTCAAATAAGGAATACACAGTATGAAACCTGATGTTGTGCTTAACTTCTCTTTCTTGAAGTTGTTGTCATATAGGCTGTCTGACAGTACAAAAATTAATTTATAAAATAGAAGATGTAACATAAAGGGGCCTGACAATCTTAAAATTATGGTTACAGTAAGTAAAAGAAATGCAGTACGTTATTCTAAACATTAGTAATGTTGTTGTGACTTGCTCAATCTGCACATCTGTTTTTTTAAAAGTTCTTCCTCTTTTTATAAAGAAATATTTGAAAATCCAATGTTCTTTAAAATTGAGGTACTTTTTTTTATTATTATTATTATTTTTTACAACTTGTGAATCTAAAATAGTACCGGTTTGAAAGTCAGGAAGGGCAATTGTCCTATGGCTTAGCAAAACTTGAAAGAAAAGGTTCTATTAGCCAGTGCTTCATGAGTCAAACTGACACTCCCAGACAGCCTCTGACCTATATTTGAAACATAAAGACTAGTAGTGCCAGTCTGATGATTTATGGGCATCCAAAAACTGAGAAGCATCTTCGGAGAGAATAAATCTTCCAAAGTCTGTCCAAGAGAAATCTTCCCTCATGTTTGTTTGCCCTGCCACTTTGCCTTCCGTGTGAGTACATTGATAAGCTATTTAGTTTAAGCAATGTGTGTCCCTTCCCTTTCCTTTTGGAGAAAACAAGTAACAGCATGCTTGGAACTATTCAGCGACCCACTGGCAAACACAGGGTTAGAATGTAGAAGTTATGTGATCTTGTCCTTAAGTTTATTCATGTATGCCATATTTACTTGGTGAGAATTGGAAAGAGGAAATTTTTGTCTCGCTGGATCTGTGTAGCGTTATTGATTTGTCTTTGTCGGTGTTGGACTGGTTTCTTTTTTGCCTCAGGTTTTTCAGCCAATGTTGATGGAATACTTTACTTACGAAGAACTGAAAGATATTAAAAAGAAAGTAATTGCACAACACTGCTCACAGAAGGAAGCTGCAGAATTCAGAGGTCTTAGTAAGTGGAATCAAGCTGAAGAGCTTCAGAAGGTCTTTAAATATTCTGTGGATGAGAAGACAGATCAAGGTGAGGCATTTAATTAAAGTGAAAACAGTTTTTCAAATGCAATTTTGTTTAAAAAGCCACATCATAGTATGTAACTTTAGTTATCTCAAGTGTGTACAATAGTTTTTATAAAACATACATTCATTCAAAACAGTTCAGAAACTGGAGGGCTTCTATTTGATAGAGGCTTTCGGCAACTTGTAACTAATAGTGTTTATCTTCTCACAAGCTTCTCTCTCTCTTCCCTCACTCCCATTATAATATTTTGTATGATAAGCAAATGATGATGGTAGAAATGATGCATGAATTTTAATTCCTTCTATCAAAAGTATATTTTCTATTTGCAGGCCCTGCCTTTAGTTGTTGGCTTTCAGGCCTGCCCTGTAAGCTCTTCTGTTGATAGTTTAACAACACAGAGTAGTTAGTCAACCAGCAAAATATAAACTAAAAAGCAGTCTGCCTTCCCCTGCTGCACTAGCTAATTTCCCTGGGTCTCTTGGGAATCTGAAAGGAAGATGTGTTTGTAGAGTGATGCAAGGGAATGAATCCATACAGTTCCAGTGCATGAGATGAAATGTGCCTTCTGAAAGTGGATGTTTTGTTTGCATTTGTGTAACTCTGCTCTCCCTGTTGGAAAATCCCTGTTAGTCTGAATGGATAACTACTGAAGTGCACTTCAGGCTCCTATAGGACTAGAAGCAGGCTCAGTCTTTACAGTTCTCACGCCTAACTAAAGAAGAAGAGTTAATGTAGCAAAAGGGAATTAATGTGTCAAAAATGCAGTGTTGGAGTGAAACTGGCAAGTAGCTTCCTCTTAGATAAGGGGTGGTGCTCTCATCAGGAAAATGTGGAAACTCTATTATTTCTGATGAGACTTCTCTGAGCTACTTAACTGGTCAGAAGAGACTGCTGTTCATGGTGTGAAATACTGTTGTACCTGAGCAAATGAATATGACAGAAGTAGCTTTATGGCTTTACTTGATATTTTGTCTAGCCAGAATTGTGGTTTTGGGACAGTGCGAATTCTGCAACAACTGTGTTCTGGACTTCAGGGATAGGGAAAAATATCTTTCAGTTTTTAAAAATGGAAGAAATTTCACAGCTGTAGCCTTGCACAGTTCTAACAGAATTTTAATGTGAAATTCCCTGTAGTCAGTGTGCAGTGGCTGGACAGGTGCCCCAATAAACACCTTGATTCATCAAGTGAAACTATAATTCCATCTTTGTTTTTGAAATAGCAGCAGGTTATCACAGGGTAAATTATTTTACATTAGTCACCTTTGAAGCATTCCTGCAAAGGAAGAAAAACCTGATCCTTGTCTCACACTCAAGCTCTAACTTTAAATCCTTACTGATTCCTGAAACTCGCTGTTTTTAAGGAGCGCTGAAAACCTCTTTAGAAATATTTTTTTCTCAAGTAAAGTAAATTTACCCTACACAAATCATAAAAATCCTCTACAATAGCAAAACACAAACAACCTTACACATGTCCACTGAATATCTTGTTTTATAAGGCTACTCCAAAAGTAATGCCTCCTATTTTATTATGTTGGCTCACAATGTCATAGGCAGATTGTGTTGTGGAGCAGAGACAGAATCTTCCTGCTGACATGTGAATTCCCTGTTGAAGAAAAAGGTCAGGACACAGCCCTTAACAGCTGATTGTACAGTCTTTTGGGATAGCAAAAGAATGATCCTTCTGGATTTCCTGGAACCCAGACAAGCCAGCAGCTTTGACTGTTACATGGTGACACTGACTAAACTGAAGACCTGAACTTCTGGAGTTGTACCAGGGAAGAGTCACAGACTTACAGGGGCTGGAAGGGACCTCCAGAGATTGAGTCCAGGCCCCCTCCCTACTGCAGGCTGCAGAGAAGGAGAAACCTTGCTGTGCAGCCTGTTCCAGTGCTCTGTCACCCTTACTGCGAAGGAATTCCTTTGCATATTGGTGCAGAACTTCCTGTGCTCAAGGTTCTGGCCGTTTCCCTTTCTTCTGTCTCCACAAAAGAAGACAGTCTTTCTCTAGTAGTGCAGACCAGTCTGAAGACCATAAGCACATTGCCAGATTTGGCTGGGCTGTCCTCCCATACCCACCCAGTAGTCTGGATTTGGTGCCTTGTGATTTCCGTTTGCTTGTGCTGGTGAAAGAAGGATGGTGTGGGCAACGTTTTTGCAGTGACACCATCTTTGCAGCTGGGTCACCTCTGCTGGTACAGATATTTTTGAATGTAGCATGCGGGTTGTTCTTCATAGGTGTTGAAAATGCAGAGCTCATGGTGGTCACTATGTTAAAAAACAGTGCTTTGTATCTGAGTATTTGCTCTGTCAAGCAGTGTCACTGGGCTCTTTGTAGCTTCCATGGAAATAAATAGGAGGCATTAATTTTGGAGTGACTTACGTGCAACACTTGCAGCTCTCTAGCATGGTGTAAATAAGAGAGCTGTTAGAGATGACTCCTACTGTTGTCTATTGAAGTATGGAATACAGTGGCCAATGTTTACTCACTAACCTAATTCTTAGTCTTTCCTTCTGGCCCAAATGACTTGTCACCATTCAGAAGATGAAAATTTTTTGCCTAAACTTGAAGTAAAAGCTAGAAATAAAAATGAGACAGCTGCTAAGAGCTGTGTGTGGACTTCTTGCTGTGTCCCAGTCAAGAGGCTGAGAGCTTTCAGTGAGCATTTACTGGAAATCTGGCAAAGCAGGTGTGTGTGTATATATATCTCACATGTGGAATGAGGAGCAGTTTATTTTTTTCCAGGACTTTTTTTTGAAGCCTTGTGGGGTCAGAGTCGGGGGGGAAAAAAGCTAACCAGGTGGGAAATCAGCATAGAGAAAACCTAAAGTTTTGTATTAAGATAATGTAGCAGTAGCAGCTTTTAAAGGCAAAGCAATGCGTGTGTTTTCATATATTTTGTCACACAGTTGTTCAAAAAATTTTAAATGCATTTTGAGTAGATAAATGAAACGGTAAAATAGAAGTTACACCATTATTATTTAAAGCTACAAGGATGTGCTTCACAGAACACAACCTTTCTGTGTTTCAGAAGCTGAAGTGACTGGGCACACAACAAATATTACTAATCTTCCTCCTGAAGTGATGGTGACCATTTTCAGTTACCTTAACCCCCAGGAGCTATGTCAGTGTAGCCAAGTAAGCACCGAATGGTCACAGCTGGCTAAAACTGGATCTCTTTGGAAACATCTTTATCCTGTTCGCTGGGCCAGAGGTAAGTTAAATTCAGTCCTTCCAAGGAAACGTCGTCAGTAACTGGAGTTGAGTCTGTAGAAGACAATGAAGTGTTTTATTATCAGCTGTCATGCCATAGGCAGCAGTCCTGAGAGCTGAGTGTGCTGTAAGGCTGTAGCCTCCTGGCCAGGGGCTGCCTTGAAACTTGGTAAAATGTTAAAATAAGTAATTTTTTTTAAGTCTGAAAGATGGAGGTATTAAGAAACTAAATGTTGGTTATTACTTATGAGTAGCTCTTGCATATAAGAGCTTGTTAGTTTTACTGAGGTTTGTTGTCTTGCATCACTGCTAATGACTATGTTCAGTAGTACCACATCTTAATTATAGCGTAGGGGGGTTGAGTTGTAAATGCTTCTGCTGCAACTATTCCAGTAACTTTAATTTCATTATGTTATTAGGTAGAAATAGGATGTTTTTGTGTCCCGACTAATCTGTTTTCCTTTGAGAAGTTTGTTCTGTGCTTCGCACATAGCTGCAGAGTTGAAGTTCAAAGCAGCAGAACTGCAGCACTTGGTCATAACCTGTTCTTAGTTTTTATATTCGGACTTCAGAGAAACCGCGTGGGTCAGTTCTGTCATTTCTTTAAGTATCTTGAGTTGTACTGCGGTAAGGACTGCAAGGTGCTGTATTACAACTTCTGTTTTTTTATACATTCCATACTGAGAAATACAACTTTCAGTGAAAATGCCTGTTCAGACAGACAAAATCTTCCTATTCTCTTAAGGCCAGGTACAAATCAGAGTGTATCTATAGCTTAAAATCCTTGTATTTTGTCCAGATCTCTGTGAATATTAAACAGTCACTGAAGTATCTCATTGCAAGCCTCACAACTCATGCCATGTGTATGTGGTTGAGTGATTTTTGTTTTTAGTAAGCTGTGTTTGGTGAATCTTTATTAACTTTCTCCATTAAAATTTTAAAATATGTAACTAAAATTCTGATCTAAAAGCTGGGAACTCTTCCTAGTTGTACCTTGGTGATTTCTAAAGTCTTTACAGGGCAGAGAGGAGTTAAGTGACCTTCTGGTCTCAATTATTTCTTTGGCTGTATAAATTGAAGTTAAAACTATAGATTGGTCCCAGAGCTGCAATGGACTTGACTGTCTGCAGAGGGGTTTTGAAGTTCAAATTCTTTGAATTTTTTTGTCTAAAACCTAGTTGACTTGATGTATGGATGTTACACGAAAGAGGTAATTGGCAGCTGCCTAAATTGGCATGTTCCTAAGCCTGTTTTTGGCATAACAGGAAGCCATTCCCATGACGTACTGTCTATACTAATGCAGTTGTTTGTGGAGAAATGCCCTAAACTGGATGGAAGCTTCTCAAAAAAAAAAAAAAAAAGCCAAAAAGCTAAACCTAAAATTATCTAACAGCCCCATGCTGAAAACAGCATAAAATTACAGGCTTAGTTGAGAAATATTGATGAAACCTTTTCCTTTATAAGTGGCTGACAAATGATTTGTATATTACAGTCACTATGTTGATAAAGGCAGAAGGTTTCTTACTCTCAGTAGCATTCTCCAGGGGTTGTTTTTCTTCGGATCTAGTAGGATTTCCTACTAGTAAGAATAGTGGGATATCCTGAGCCCAGCACTACAGCATTCCCAAACTGAAAGTATGTTGCCCCTGAGTGGTGACCTATGAGGAGAGGAAGGTTCCCTGGCAACCGAAATAGTGGAGCTGATGTTGGCATTCATCCAGACATTGTAGAAAACGATTGTCTGTTGCTGTCCTATGTAAACTATAATTGAATGTTATGTTGCTGTTGTAAGTAGGCTACTTGTGGAGTTCTGCGATCATGGATTTGTTGTTTTTTGTTGAACAAAAAAAATACAGAGTGATTGATGATACGGTTGTGTGTTTACTGCTGTCTTCTCCTCTTAAGTTTGTTCTATCTTCTTTTGTTTAAATGGGTGAGCAGGTGATTGGTACAGTGGTCCTGCAGCAGATCTTGAGACAGAACCTGATGAGGAATGGGTAAAAAATAGAAAAGATGAAAGTCGTGCTTTCCAGGAGTGGGATGAAGATGCTGACATAGATGAGTCTGGTAGGTAAACTCAGATTTTGGTGAAATTGTTTTTCTTAGAGATTATGTAGGTATAGTGAGTTTATGAATTGGCTTCATTTGTCTAAAATCTTTTGTTTCTACTGAATTTTCATATATGATTCCCATACTGTAAGATAATGACAGATCCAGAAACATATTCTGTCTAGGTAAATGCTTTCTAAGCAGAGCAGGCTTAGGCAGCGAGAATGAACTTCAGAAGTTTTGTCTAGCAGCTAGTTGGTGTTGCTGAAAGGAGTGCCTTCTCCCTATTTTCATCTCATCCTGACTCAATTGAGTCAAGAAGCCAGGGGAGATTTTCACCACCACCACCAACAGAAAAAAAGCAGCTGATTTTGACATACTGAATCACTTCATCTAGGAGAGAGCAAGCGTGAGTAGGTGAAAGAAGAGTTATGGGGATGTGTCAGGAGATAAAAGGAGGAAAAAGATGCTTTGTCTCTAGGAAGCGTGGATGAATTGTGTTGCATCCTAATGTATTCTACATTTAAAGTAAAATTTGTATGAAGCTGTTATATCACAGCATGTGAAGTGGCCTGTGAGATAGTATTTCACTGTATACAGCAAGTCAGTGGAAGTTGCAGTTCCAGGCTACTATTTTTACTTGCTGTTGGAGTCAAACTCTTCAGCACTGTCAGAAAGACAAACAGATTTTCAAGATGGGACTTAAGAATGGAGCTAAAATTCAGCAGGAGTTTTGATGCAGGGTGCTTTCTGAAACTTAAGTGTTGTTAGAGGTTCTTTGGTTTCCCAATAACCTGTGTGATGTAAGCTGACAGCATGGATTCCAATTAGCCAGATGCATTTTAAGTCTTTCTCTTTGGTTTTATTTTGCAGAAGAAGCAGCAGAAGATTCACTTGCCATTAATGTAGCACAGATGGAAAAGCGTTTACTTCATGGCTTAATTCATAATGTTCTCCCACATGTAGGCTCCTCAGTGAAGACATTAGTACTGGCCTACAGCTCTGCAGCGTCTAGCAAAATGGTGTGTAATTTGAAGCTAGCACTTAATAATTGTGGCTTTGCAGCCTATAATTAGTAACTGATTTGTCTGAGTTTAAAGCGTGCTGGTTGTGAAAACAAGTTGCAGTTCAGAAGAATTTAACTGCATGTGTTGACTCTGGCACTGTAGTCTTCTTGGCTAATGATTGCTGATTATTCTTCCTTTTTCAGGTTAGACAGATCTTGGAGCTTTGTCCCAATTTGGAATATCTGGATCTCACTCAAACTGATATTTCAGACTCAGCATTTGAAAGGTTAGTTAACTTTTGTTTCCTGAAAACCAGTGAGTAAAAATGAAGGGGTGGGGAGGAAGCATTCAAGTATCTATTACTCTGTTTCAAGTATGAGTGAGAAATACAGATTGGTCTGTGTTCACACATAATGAAGGAATAAAGCAGATTAACAATGAATGAAACAGTAAGTAAAGCCTGACTTGGTAATGGCCATTTTTGAATCCTTGTCGTAGCCATTTTTAAAACCCATCAAAGTATAGCTATTATAGCAATTTAATTCAATGCTAATTCTAATAAGTTGAAATTATTCATAGATACATTTTTAGGAGTTATTTATTTATATATTTAGCACTTGTTGTTCCAACATATCAGTTAATGTTTGGAGCACTGCTTTTTAAGATGCAGATCAAATGATGGGTAAAGTTGTCGGGACCAGGTGCACTACTGTGGATTCCTTAGTTTTACAGAAGCCTGCAGAAAATACATTTAGCATCACTGGAATGATGTATGTGTGCAGAATCTGCACAGAAGTGTCTTTGTATGATGCTGGAACTCAGTGGTTGTTCCACTCTGCAACCTTCTCATCATACAGTGCTTTCAAGTTCTGTCTATTAACAGCACTTTAAAATGTTACCAGCATAGTTGCTCACATGAGTGCTCTGCAGCTTGTACTAGAAGTTTAAATTGAAATAAAGACCTTAATGGAATTTACATGGTTCAGAATTTGATCTTTGTGAGTCTTTGTCAGTCTCTAGTAAACATTAAATATTCTTTTCCTTCATTATATATCTGTATATCCAATCTTAAAATCTGTAATTTGGAAATAGGTTTCATTTGCTGTAGATGTTAACGCTCTCCATTAACTGTGGTAAAGGTAAATAGACTGTACACTTATAGTTAGTAATGCAACAGTACTACTATAGGTCAGATGTGTTTCAGTTGAAACACATAAGGGGTAAAACACAGAAGGAGTGAATTAGCATTAATATGTAAGTGTGACCATAGCTAAGGCTAATCACTACAGAATAACTCACATACACAAACGTTTCAGCAGACTAGATGCTCTCTCTGAAAGAAACAGGAAGCTGTTGAGAGAAAGATATAGGATCTAAGGCCACTGATACTTCAGCATGTGTAGGCATGCAAGCTTCAGAAACTCAAACAGTAATAAACCACAACTATTAAAATACTCAGAACTGAATATTACAGGTGTTTCACTTGCTTCAGTGAAATTTGCTAATTCATTAAGCTCACAATTTTCAGCTTTCTGATAAATATTTGATTTCTCCTGAGTTACCTGGCTTTAGGGATCAGCTTTATATACAGAAAAAAACTGTTGTTGAAACTGCTGCATGGATTTGGTGCTTGCAGTTTCTTAAGAATTATTCAAGGTTTAGTAAATATGGACACTTTACATTTCAATATATGGAAAAGTATAGTGTTATGGATTGTGATTCATTTCATGTTTCTTTAGGCATAACTTTTAGGCATATTCACCTGCAGTGCCAAACCTAGCCTGTAATCTGAGGGAACTTTTAATGTTCTGTGAATTAACATCAGCATTTCCCTTATGAACTGTTCTTTTGTATGTGTTGCTGCAATGTCTTTTTCTGAACAAAAACAAGTAATTGCTCTTCATTTTATTTCAGTTGGTCTTCAGTTGGTTGTTGTCAAAGCCTTCGCCACTTTGATCTGTCTGGATGTGAAAAAATCACCGATGTGGCCATAGAGAGGTTTTCCAGAGCTTTGGGTATCATATCAACTCACCAGAACAGAGGCATTCTGAAAGGCTGCAGAAACAGAATCGCTAAGACTTCATGGAAGAACAGAGAGATTACTCTGCAGTCCAGCAAGAAGTATAATTGCTTGCATGAAATCAACAATGAAAACCTCATTGAGGGAGCAGACAGTAAGCATCATTGGACTAAACCTGACAGCTCTGAAAACTTCAGTTCTGCGTATGTGTGGATGCTGAATGCGGATGATTTAGCTGATATTGAAGATGCTGCAGAGTGGAGACACAGAAATGTTGAAGGATTTTGTCTTGTGGAGCCAGCGTCCCACATTAATTGTTCTGCATCTTGCTGCAGTAGAGACATTTATGGTTTAAGGACTAGAGGGTGGCAGCAGCACTGTGCTTCTACTGACTTCATTTACTGCGGTCACTCGTTTTGCTGTGCTGGAACAGCACTAAGAACTATTCGAGCACTTCCAGAGTCCTCTGCACTGTGTAAAAAGCCAACAAGGACTAAACAGTCAGAGGAAAAAGACTTGGCATACTCTGGCAGTGACAAACCAGATGAAGAGACTGCACGAGTTCTTCAGTTTCTCAGTCTGTCTGGGTGTTACCAGATCACAGATCGTGCTCTCAGGTGAAAAGACATTTCTGGGCTGTTTTGCTGCGGTGTGGTTTTTGTATTATCTCTATGGTTGGGTTGCTCTGGGTTGAGTCCACCTAGCTTTAGTTTAAACATTTTTATTGAGAACATCTGGTAAATCTTAAGCACTCCTTGCATCTCAAAATATTGAGAGTAGCAGACGTGAAAATTTTCTTCCAACTCTTCCTTTGAGTGAAAGGATTAAAAAAATTCTTTTAGCTCTTCTGAAATGAAGCATTTTGCTTAGTTTGCTTGCAGTAGATAAAAGCATAACTTACTACTCATTTAGATTTGATTTGTAGTGATTTCTTATTAGGAAATTCAATGCTGGTTTATTTTTTTTCTTTTCCTCTTGTTATGCCTGCCAAACTTGTGAATTCTCTTCAAGCTTTAAAACCAAACCAGAGTAGCATTGCATTTAACTTGTCTGGGTGATGACAGAATTTTGTGTGTACATCAGAACACGTAAGAAGTGGTTTTATGTAAAGCATAGAATTTAGTTGAAGTTAGCTTGAGTGTTGAGGCAGCTTCATGACAATTAATAGAATCACAGAATGGCTTGGGTTGAAAAGGACCACAATGATCATTGAGTTTCAACCCCCTGCTCTGTGCAGGGTCACCAACCACCAGACCAGGCTGCCCAGAGCCGCATCCAGCCTGGCCTTGAATGCCTCCAGGGATGGGGCATCCACAGCCTCCTTGGGCAACCTGTAACAGTGCATCATCACCCTCTGTGTGAAAAACATCCTCTTAATATCCAACCTAAACCTCCTGTCTCAAGTTTGAAGCACTCCCTCTTCTGTAATTGATGCTGTGTATTATGTCAGAAATGTGTAGTTACAGCTTCATAATGAAAATAAGACAAAAATGCTGCAGTCACCTGCTCAGATGTGCTGTAGCTCCTGGGACTGATGAGAAGTGCTTGCAGTTCAGAGACTTCATACCTACTTGTACACTGTAGTCTGTGAACAAATACTGTAAAGGATTGCTGGCATTGAATTGCCTCTCCATAGACTTCACCCCTCTTTGACAAAGAACTTAGAAGTACAGCTGTTCAGATGTCTCCTAGCAGTTATTTTGGGACAGTTAGCTGTGCTTTGTGTCTGGGCCTGATGGTGTCCAGGTGTTGGAGCAGACTGGTACTTCTGCCTGTGGTTCATTTGGCAACGAATGGGTAATGCTGCATGTAGCTGATGTGTTACTCCTCACTGAGTCCTCTAGAATCAAAGGAAGACTTGATTTTTGAGTCATAGGAGTGTTTAGTTGTGCCAGTTTCACATCAGTGCTTTTTAGATACAGGGGAATGTTAACAGCTGAGGGTATATTCTGCATTAAGTGCTTCCTGCAATTCCATAATACTTTGGGTCCTGGAAGAGAAAATAATGAGACTAATGTAAATATTTGGCAGTCCATTTCATATAAACTGAACTTTATTCTGATAGCTGGTTTTGTTAGTTGTTCTTTTTCCCGTCTGCTGACAGCGGAAAGTTTTGTATGCTCATGCTCTTAGGACATAAAACTGAAAAGGCCTTTGCTTGAACCTGAAACATGTTGATTGAAGCATGAGAGGCTTTGTCTGTTCTCTCCTTCTGATGGATGAGCCTGTGATTGAACTCAGTTAGCTGTCCTGTGAGTGCAGAGAAGCAGTCAGCCTTACACAGAGCGAGGGGTCAGATGCACCACAGCCTTGAGGCTGCTTTATCTGCAGTTGACCTCTTGCACTTGGAGGGAAAATAGGATTTGGTTTGAGTAGCATGTAGTGGTGTGTTGGCAGAGAGAGGCTCTGCTGGTAAAGATTTATCTGACCTCAGAAAACATGACTTTGAGTTTCGAACTGACTAATAAGAAACAATACTCAAACTGTTGGAAGTTCTGCACACCAAACTTCGGGAATGTCATACAGTTGTGTTTTTAGGATCTGTTGAGAAATATGCATAACCATGGAAGTCTCACCAAAGGCCAGTAGTGTATTGGAGAAGTGTGTCATGCTGGCGCTTAGAAGTACTTGGTCATCCCCAGAGTCATTAATAAACTGATTTCCCACTGGAATGTATTTCTGTCAAGGGAATTGATAATTTCTGTAGAAATGGATTCATTTTTCAGCCCTGTTGCGTGGCTTCAAGGCTGATTAACCGTATGGGATGCCAGACTTGAAATTAAGTGGCTTATTAGAGGTGTGATTTTCTTGCAAGATGTTGGTAAATATGTGACTTGGTGACATACGGAGTACTTGTCAGTGTAGTGCTGTGCAAGCTTTTAACACCCCTTTTTCTGTCTGTTAACAGGGCGTTGACTTTGGGAGGAGGACTGCCACACTTGGAGCACCTCAATCTCTCGGGTTGTCTCACTGTAACTGGTGCAGGCCTGCAGGATTTAGTTTCTGCATGCCCTTCTCTAAATGATGAACACTTTTACTACTGTGACAACATTAACGGTAATGTCTTTATGAAGGTGTCATCCTTGTCTGGGGAGTAATGTCTGGCTTAAGGATGTTTTAGAAGCAAAAAATGCCACCACCACCACTCACAAAAAAACAAAAACCAAAAAACCCAACACACAGCATCACCACCAAAACCACAGAAACCTAAAAGCCTGCAAACTCTTTTCTTGGCTGTGTAGCACTGAATTCAAATACTAATTACAAAATCAAAACTTTTATGTCAGGATTTTTTTTTTGTATTGAAGTCTAATACAGTTCTGTGTTGCCTAGGGGGAAGACATTTTTAGTCCGTGTTCTCTTACTTCAGATTAGCATAGATAATAGAGGCTTAGAAAGTAAGTGTATAACTGGTACACGATTGTCCTCTTCATCTCTTCCCTGTAAATGATGTAGTTGAGTGCTTTCTTTGTAGTGCTTTGAAACAGAGCTGTCATTAGATTGATAGTAAAGTGATTTTTTGGGGGGATGTGGAGGGGGCAGAGCTTGTTATGCAAACCTCACATGTTAAAGTGGTTTTGGTGTAGAATACCATCATGTATCCTTGTGGGAAATGTAACTTAGTTTTTCTAGTTTTGCTTGAATTACTTAGGGTTGAATATCAGCTGGAGAAGGATCTGGATAAATGCATA
The DNA here is from genome assembly GCF_019238085.1 of Lagopus leucura. Classification (NCBI taxonomy): domain Eukaryota; kingdom Metazoa; phylum Chordata; class Aves; order Galliformes; family Phasianidae; genus Lagopus; species Lagopus leucura. The sequence continues at coordinate 55,999,674 of NW_024962264.1, forward strand.
AAATGTTTGTGGTGGAAGTCTTTGTAGTGTTTATTGCACTGGAATCCAGTCTATTATGTCAGGTCCAGTAAGCGTTCATAGCATTAGAGATGGGAACCATGGTGTGATTTTTATCCCATGTGTGAATTTAAAACAGGTAAGTGCAACAGAATGAGTATGGAACAGAAAGAGGGTAACTGAGTTCACAGGATTATAAGAACTGTGTGTAAAACAATATTTCCCTGGTAATTCATGGCAATGAGCTCAGTTTGCATCTCTACTGAGATGTAGCCACATCAGGTATACAGGATGCCACAGCTTTGGTACTGCGAGTGAAACTGTACTGATGCTTGGGTATTTCATCCATTGGAGTTCATGTGGGGTGGTGTGTTTTATTGGACTGGATCCTAACATTGCAAGTCAAAGTATTAAATCGTTTTTGCTTCTGTAATTTTTGGACGACTTTATGACACTTTTTTAATGACTTTTTGACACTTTTGATGCATTTGCTGTTTGTTACCCAGTTCCTTTCCATCTAGACCACATATTTGTAAAACATCTCCTTGCATTTCAATCTGAAAATTCTTAATACCTTTTTAAAATCCTTCACTGACTCTTTCCTGCATCAGGTTGAATTTAACAGTGTCCCAGAGACCAGTTAGAAGCCTTTTCCTCCTTCATTTTATTCCTTTTTTCTTATTGTTTTCTGTTTTCCCTCTTGTCAGTAATACCAGATTTGATGTCCTGGTTTGTCTTTAGCTGTTTCTGTCTGTCTCCCTTGCTCTAGTCTCTAAAATACAGTGCATCATTGTAGTTCAAAAAGCCAGAATCACTTGTGCAAGTTCTCCACTGCTCTAAAGCTTGGCTGTTCCATAGTAACCATAAGAAATTATGTATATTTCAACAGAATACATTTTGGAATAATTTCATAAAATTGTCCTGATTGATGAATTGTCCTTTTTCCTTCTTTTTTTTCTTTCTTATGAGAATTGGTACCCTAGCAAAACTCTGAAATGAGAAATGGCCTATTATAACTGAGTTCTCTGCAGCTTTATCAGGACACTGTTCTTTATTTTCACCTTAGTTTCACTGTGATAGTGCTGAGCAAATACCTGTTTTACTCTGTGGGCAGCAGGATTCCTGGGATGACATTTGATATTTTTGAAGTAACTGCAGGGAAAGTAAAAAGCTGTTTAGTTTAAATCAATCTCGATCAGAAGCTGTTTACGTTTCTGTGCTCATATAGATTACATGAAGTGCTGTACAAAAATTACTGACCTGTAGAGAATAATTTCATGATTTTCTTTGCCCACCAGCAGATCAGGGATTGTTTTCGGGGAAGGAGATTTGTTCTGGGATCACATTGGAAAACCCGTCAGTCTTGCAGAACAAAAAATGGAGCCAACAGCATGGAATTTAGCCATCTTTGAGTAATAAAGATACCCTGCTATCTTTGAAATATAAAGGCTTTACTTCCACCTACAGCCTATTTTCAGAATTTTTTTTCTATAAAGCCTGAGCTTGACAGAGGGCCCAAGATATGCAGCTTCACTCATGTTCTCTGTGGAGATCTTGGTGGACTTGTTTGCTTGGCGTGTTGGCAACTTTCAGACTTTCACTTCAAACGCTGTTGTACGTGTAGCTGTTGTACATGTCTCATAGTGTCAGTCACAGCTGTTGTACAGCAGTAATATGGTGCAGCTCCTATGAGCAGAGCCTGTGAACTTGCATGCATCTCCAGGTTTAGTTTGTTTTACTGTCAGTATGATTCCGGTTCTTGGTTTGCATAGTAACATATTGGAACTTCTGCCTGCTTCACTCTGTGCTGGAGATTTGGAGTTAAATAACCCTCAGCTGCAGCTGAAAACAAATTTGTTACACTCCTCCTAATTGCTGACTGTTGGATTCCTGAAACACGTTTGTTTCTTCAGTTGTGCTAAACTCAGTAACAGAAGTTGAATGTTTGAGTTACCTCTTGCCACTTAGAAATTTCTGTTTCCCCCCACTTTGTCCTGTTCTGTCTTAGCTGTGTTCAGTCTCTGTCTTATACTTCCAGTTTTAAAGCCTGTAATGCAGTCAGCTTTAGGGTTAGAATGCAGTTCCTGCAGCAGTACCTTGCTGCTGCTTTCACATAGGATTTAATTTCTAGTGGCTTTTTAAAATGTAGTTTTCATGTGCTGGGATTAAAGGAATAGGGCATTAACAAAACAAAGTTGTGGCAGTTTCTGATGATTCACTCTTCTCTTGTGACGCTTCAAAATGTTTTGGTCACTGCTGGATCTGTCTTCCAGTAACGGAACTCTGAACTTGGCAATTTCTGTTCAGATTTATGGACTCCTGTGTGCAGATTGATACAGGGTGCATTGATATTAGACTTGTAGGAGTTTGATCTCTCCATAAATTCTCCAAGTAACAAAGGCGCTCTGATAACGTTCGGATGTGTAACTTCACCAGAGGCTGACAAAGAGTAGCACTTAAGGCCAATATTAATTCTAAATCTCCATTTACGTTTTCAAGATCAATGTTTAATTTGATCACTTTCTTGTAATTCCCGTGTAATGTGCTCCACTACCATCCAACGTGGTATCTACTGTTGAGAATCAAGGAGCCTCTCACTAAGCTGCAGTTCTAAACCTGTGCAACTTTTCCCCCTGCTCTGGGCTGCTTCTTTGCAGTGGTGGCTGTGGAAATGAGGTGTCTTTCCTTCCCTCCTTGTGTGTTTCTGGCAGCTCTTTTTCGCTGCCTTCCTGCTGTCAGTGTTAGTGTTTATGTTGCTCCTTGGTAAACAAAATGAAGAACTGGGGTAGCAGGTGGCCTTTTTACATCTCAGATGGGTTGGGGATCAGTCCTGCTGTAGACAGCAAGTATTGCTGCTGCCAAAGGTGAGAGCTAAAGGGATGTGGTGGCAGCAGCCAGGTGTGCCTTGCACGAGTGACTCTTCCACCCTGGTTCAGGTTGGAATGCATTTTGTGTGAAATACTCCACTTATTCCTAGGAAACTTCATATGCCTTACTAAAAGTAATCAAAATCGAGTAATCAGGTAGCTATTTTTCCTTGTTTGCCAGGCATATTTATATTACCAGGTTTTGAAAACACTGAAGGCTGTTCAGGAGGAAGGGGTAAACCTTTGTTCTGGGTCACCTGAAGCAATCCGATGTACGTTTAAAGAGCATTACAGTAATCCAGGTTAGAGGCAGCTAAACCAGTAGTGTAGACAGTGGCAGGTTAGATGAGAATCTGATTAACTCTGCTTCTCCAGGTGAATGACCCCAGACCTCATTTTACTTAAGCACTTTGTGGTGCAGAGCATAGTGAGTATTCCCTCCTTTGGGATGTTGTGGCTCTGCTAGTTTTGTCATAAGTATTATTACTGGGAGTGTGGCGGTCGCTCCAGATTACTGTGATGTGCTGCTTAGCTGTGGCAGTGATGGGGAAGGTCAGCTCTGAGTTGGAAAGTGCTGCACAGAACATGCTCTGCTAAAACAACTATTTGGAAGTGCCAAGTCTCCTTCTTAAAGAACTTTGAAAGAAGCTTTCAAACTCTAGCTTGTAAACAATGCGAAAGATCAAAGCGTAGCTCAGGTGAACAGAAAGAATAGAAAATGAGTTCACCTACAAATTAAAGTATTGCTGTTTTCCTAATTTGTAACCATTGTCCTTGATTATAGCTTCAGGTTTATTTTATTCAGTCTCATGCATGCTAACTTAGTTATTTTGTAGAATGTTGCTCCTCGACGTGTGGCGTGAAGCAGAAAACTGACTTGAAGACACTGTGTTCTGGGGGATTAATTATGACTTCAAGTTACTGTTCAAGGGGGAAAACAAGCCAGGTGTAGCATGGTGCCCTTATTCATTACATCATTTTGTTACTCCTAAATGTATTAGAAACATACTTCAAAAGGATATGATTTGTTTCACGTATGGAGGGGGGAAAATGGATTGTCCTGGTTAGTTCTTTACGAGTTTGGTTCACTTAATTAAAGTGTGCTGCTGAGTTACGTTGGGTGCCAGAGTTCAGCCAACCCACATGCCAATGTTTGTGTTTCTGAAGCAGGCGTATGGCTGCAGGAAATAAAATCCTATACTAATACATTTTATAGTTTCTCATGATCACTTTTAACACTTCAAATTAAAGGGAGAACAATAAGTGAAGGTAAGTGGAGGTGGGTAGTATTACAGTATTGGTTTATGCTGTCTGTGCTCACAAATTCCTTTCTGAGGAACTGTTTTAGCTTTTACGGTTTCTGATAAAGCACCTTTACTGTCATTACAGATTTTTCCTTTTAGTCTTTGGATTTCCAGTCAGAGTGCAGGAGCTGTAGCCAACTATGTTGTGCTCACAGAGAAACACTCCAGACTGAGAGCTGTTTCCATATGATGGGTTGTTTTCTGTAATGCCATGATGGCATCTTCTGAATTTGGAAAAAAAGCAGGAGTTAAATACACATTATGAAAACATACTTTGATTTTAAAAGGCAGCTGTAGCTTTCTGAAGTTTGCAGATTGATGGTTGCTCATCCCACACCTGTGTCACTGAATGTTACACTCATGGCACTAAGCTGTCAGTGTAAAAAAACAAAAACAAAAACAAAAGCCTATTTAAAAAAACCCACCTCAGTGGGGTGTCAGTGATAGCAGCAGGGGTGTTTCAGGTGTTCCCAGTGCTGGATGAAGTTCTGTGTTTAAGCAAACAAACAAAGGATGTTTTATGAGTTACAAGGTCAGAAGATAGCTGCTAAGCCTATCTTCTTCTTTTCACATTTGTTCTGTTTTTGTGCAGGTCCTCATGCTGAAACCGCCAGTGGATGCCAGAATTTGCAGTGTGGTTTTCGGGCCTGCTGCCGCTCTGGCGAATGACTGCTGACTTCTGATCTTTCAGTCTACTTCATTTAGCTGAGCAGGCTTCCTTTCATGCACTTTACTTACAGTTTGCATCTTGTGTTAACAATCCTTGGAGTGAGATCTGTTATACTAGCCTTGACCCTGCCTGTAACTTCAGAATCTTAAGTGTACTGTACAGTGTTGTAACAATCTCACAATCTCATTTGGCTTGAAGGGTGTTGGGTTTTCTCTTACTTTTACTTGGGGAAGATGGGAAAACATGCAGATTTTTTTTAATGCCACTTTCTTCCAAGTTTGGCACTTAGGTATACTTTAATGGATTCTTTTGTGTTAAGTGAATGGTTTCTTATTTTTAATCCATCAGTACAATATAAAGCTCTGCGGCTAATTTGAAATGTATTGTTTGCATTTGGGTAACAGTAATACATCTTTAGGAGCCTTGTTTCTCCCCCTTTCCTCTCATCTTGAAGTTGTCCTTTATATTGCAAAATTAGGGTAATTCCCACTTTTCTTTTGCATTTGGTTTTGTATTTGGGCTTGAAAGACATACTCAAATAAAACATTCCCACCAATAAAAACTTGATGTAGCAGTGGAATATATATACTTTTCAAGTGTGATATCAAGGTGTAAGATAAATACTTGTAAGCTGAAAGGGTTTGGTGAAGGCTGGATGGTGGTAGCAGAACTTGTGACCCTTAAAAACACACATTCCTTCCTGCAGTGACTTCCATGGAAGTCAGTTTTTTCATTCATAAGGAATTTGTGGAAGATGTTTTCCCCACTGTTTTGATTTAAAATAACTGCTTCATTGAACAGCAGAGAGGAGCAGCAGGGATGCAGAGAAGGCACTGGTAGGCTGAGAGAGACCTGTGCTCTGAGAGAACTGTACTAAAAAGAGCAAGGAGTGATGTATGAGGACAGCATGTGTCTGTGTGTTGGGAGAAGAGGCTGTTCCAAGAGAGGGTGAGTACTGTGACCTACGTAGTCATCTGCTCAGGTTGTTAGTTTTCTTTCAAGCAGATGCAGGTGGTGTAGCCAGCAGATGCTGGCAGCCTTGTAGAAAGCTAGTTTTGCAGGCTGACAGTATGCCATAGCAGTCATTTCTACCCTTTTTATTGTGTGGATAGACAGCAGTTCAGGTGGTTTATGTAGATTGAGTGTGGGAGGTCAGCTTACAGGCACTGCTGGAGATAAGTGGCAGTTTGTTGTACTGATACCATCTCACCTACCAACCCTTCCAAGGTTTGAGAGCATTTTCTTTTTTGCATCAAAACTGACAAGAAACACTACTGAATTTTAGTTAGTGCCAGAGACTGCTGCTAGTGGTTAATAGCTGAACCCAGCTAGAGGAAGTATGTGCAGTGTTCAGCTGGAAGCCTACCGGAGAGGTATGAAAGGATACTGTTGTCACAGCAACTGTTCTTTTAAGTAAACTCCATTAAACTCTATGTCCCCAAAGCCTAGATTAGGTGTAAATGGCCACTCATTCTGGCTCTGAGAGAAGTAATGAGATGTGTGGGCTTCCTTGCCTCTGTTCTGAGGTAAGGAAGATGCAGACAGGGTGGTTCTTGTCCATACTGCTAGATACTAATTACTGTTTTCTGTGCAGACTGGTAAAGGGCTGAATCAGCTGCAGAAAATGGTGTGAGACCATGTTCTCTTTTTTCACCCTTTTCTGAAAAGGTGTGGGCTTTAGAGATGTAATCAATCAGTGTTGTTCAAGCAGAGCATTGTGATTACAGTGCAGATACTGGCTGCTTCATGACAGTTCTGTAGAGGTGCTTTTTGGTTGATTAAAGGGGAACCTGTGGCCATCCCAGGCTCTAAACCAAAAGTTTTGTCCAGCATGTAATGGATGGACCAAATCTTCTTTAGCCTTAAGCTCTACCTTAACTTTGACATGTTGTGATGAATATACTTCCTAGGCTGAACTCACCCTTGCTTTCACTTGGAAGAATTGAATTAACAACGGACCTGAAGGAAAAGGATACATACAAGCATCAACTGTTAACACCACTACTTGTACATAATAATCTTTTAGTGATCACTTTAAAAATCACCTGCAGGTAACCATAGTAAAAGATTCTGTGCTGTAAGTGATTTAATCAAATTCTTACATAAAATGGATGAGCTTTAACATTTATTTTTTGGTATAAATATTTATTATTAGAACTTTTAAGAAAATACCTGAATGCTGCTGCTGTAACACAGACATGGAGTAGAGAAAAGTTTTTAAAAAAGGAAGTATGGTCTTAAATGCTTGCTTTTTTGGTGCATGAAATTTACTTGGGAGTAAATAGAGCCTGGTTTTTGTACAGGAACTCAGGTAATGAGAAAGTGCAACAGTTTATATTGGTCCTGAATGGCAGCCTCTCTAACCAGGAGGAAGGGCTGCCAATGAAGACAATTTGAGGAACTAGAAGTCATCTGTAAGGTGTAATTCCAGGAACCAAGTTTCACCTCAAAATAAGGAGGACAAACTCTTACCAGTGAGTTCATTAACTATGTGCATTTTTTTAATGCTTTTAAGCATGGCAAGTCCCACAGGGAGTTATAAAGTAATGTACAGAAACAAAGAGGAAACTGACAACTTACTTGAAATTCCAGAACTGTTGGTTGAGGTTGTTAAGTTACATCCTGTGGTTTTAAGCTGAACAAAGCTAAACGTTTGCAGCTTCTGAAAAATCAGGTTCTTGCTAGACTTTCAAGCTACCTGGGATAGCTCAAATCAGCAGTGTGAGAAATCTGTTATTTCCCCCCTCCATCCAAAGTTGAGGTGTTCTGACTGCTCTGTACTACCGATTCCGTACAAGTGAAGCAACGTAAATCCACGTGGAGAGAACATTTTGGGGATAAGGATGAACGTACACAGCTAGAGCAAATTCAACATTGGAAACATCAATGGTGTGAACTCCAGTACTGTGTACAGCTTCTACTAAAGGTCTGACTTCAGAAAATGGCATATGAATAGGAAATCCAGACACCTGGAAGAAAGAGAGAAGGGAGAAGAATCACATAAGGTAAGATACCTGAATAAATGCAACATCTTCAACTTACAGGCACAATAAAATGGAGATTCTCTCTGCTGGCCTGAGGAGATGCAATATAAGGGTAGTTTTGAATTTAAATACCCCCTTTCTATTTCTTACACTCTAGGTAGGTTTCTGCAATTTTTCCTAACTGCTGAAAAAGGTTGAGTTTAAAGTGAAACTGTTTAGAAATCAACTAGAAAAAAGAATGTGTTACTGAACAAAGAGCATAATGTTGCTACTTTTTTGCCTCTTAACTGGAGAATACTGTTCATTGTACTCTGCTGTCTGGAAATGGGAGCTGGCAGACATCTGTCCATAAACATTTTCAGGCAGGAACTGAAACCTCAACTCATTTTCAAAATTTCATTTCCATCCAGTATCCCTGTCAGGTCTGCTTTACGTGAAGGAGCAGAAGGAAGGATTTATTTTTCAGAACAGCCTTGAGGGATGGGCATGGTGTATTGGCTACAGTGAATACTTATTCACATTCTGTCTTTTAAAGAGCAGAAAACTTCAGGAAAACACACTGTTGAATGGACTTTTGTGTCTTAAGTTTATAGTGCCAGCTTTTTACCAGCAAGACTTGAGCTCAGTTGTACCAATCAACCTATAAGTATCTATAGTGCTACAACTGTCGGAAACTTTGTTGAATATAATAAGCAAACTGCACTGTTCTTCTGCTGCTGTACCACAGCAGTCTCTACCTCCATTCCAGGCAAGTATACCTGTATTTCATACCCATCTCTTACATTTTCACATGGAGCAGACCACCACTACTTCATTTTGTAAATGTATTGATTTATCTTTAGTATAACAACTTGTGGCTTTCAGTAGAAGAGGGAACAAATAGCCTAGGACACAGCTCCTCACCCCAGGTTGGGTGATCCTTCAGGTCTGCTATTTCCATAATACTGACACATACAGTACAAATTATTTATATGCACAACTGTACCCTGTAATCTCCAAGCTGCTTTTGCAGCTCTGCCTGATGGTCATCTTCTACATCTTTGCCTTGGTTTTGTTCCAGCAGAGGCAGGAAGTTACGTAGGGTGGAGGTACAGTATCTGTTCCAGCGAGTTAAATGCCTTGGTCTCCATTCCATAATCTTCTCTTTTAGTATTTTTTCAATCCTACAATAAAATACACTTCTTATTGCAACTATATTCTTTACTCAAATTCTGACCTGATCTCACTTGACCCACTTTTTACAGTTTGAGCAACACAAATTACCTTAGTTAAACTTAAAACTGCCTAAAACTACAAAAAGAAAATATCACATAGCCAGTGTAGCTAAATTGTGTTCCCATGCTTAACAGCAAAGGGAGAGCAGGGGCCTGCACACATTTTTAGTGTATGCTCTCACAGCCTCTTAAATTCCTACACAATTTTAGCTTATTAGGAAACTATAGCAGTACTCAATCAGTTCTTCCTATCTGATGAACTCTGTTAAGAGAACTTAAAAAGACCCTTAAAAATAGTTTAAGTCATTCTCAATTCCTAGACAGCATTCGAAGCCCATTTTTAGCATGTTGGGATGAATGTGCTTGAGAAAGGTAAGAAGGTGCTTCACTTGGTGATCACTCTTTCCCTTTTGACAGCAGTTGTTTTAGTGGAAGGATTACCTGCCCTGTAGTTCCACTGCAGCAGCCTTGTCTGAACGCTGATACACCAATTCTTCAGGCTAGCAAAGTAAAACACCCTGATATTAAAAGCACAATCTCTAACTAAACAACTCTGTAACTTAATTCAGGCATTACTATCTTGACGGTTAATGAACAGTTGACAATTATACCAAAATGATCTATACTGTAGCAAAGACATAATAAAAACATTGGCTGGATATTTGTGTAATGTTTTCATTTTTTCCAGGAGTAAGCTTCAACTACTGCTTACAAATTCCATTAATTGTAGAGGAATTCCTGCTTGTTTACTAAGGACACATACACAGCTTTCTTTAGGGTTATGTTAAAGATTTGTCCCAGTGTTTAGCATTGTCCTAAGCTCTTATACAGGTATTTAAAAGATAACAGATGTGCATTCATTTTGTATAAAAAAATTTTCAGTATTCCTACTTTTGAATTTTAAAGGCATGGAAAAGTCTTTTTCAAAGCTAGTTTTAGGACAGAAGGACGTTTAATCACAGCAGCCAAAAGAATTTAGTCTGTCCTCCCATTAAGTTGGTTATAAGTGTATTAGTACCTGAACACTGCAGAGCCCAGGGTACGGTAAGCTTCTTGAAAAGAAAGGCTTCCAAAGTTTTGGTTTGCTGATATCAAAACTTATCCTTACTGGAGAGTCCCACTGTTGGATATTAAACCAAATCTAGAAGAAAGCAGGTTTGTTTTTAGTATACAGTCACAGCTATGGAACACATTACTTACATGGCAATAAACTACTCTGTAATGTTGAACTCCCAAACTAATCACCATCCTGTATTCATGTGAAACAGGGCAGTTGTGTTTGTCACAGCTAAGCTGTCCAACTTCTGCATTCTCATGCCAAGATGGGGGTGGTGCTGATCTGTAACATTTTGTGCCTGCAGATACCTACAGGCCTTTCACAAACTACTGCTAGGATGCAAGGTGCTCTAATAATTAATATTAATTAACTGTTTTTGGAACCTTTTGCATTTAATAGTTCTCCTTACAACCTGTGTGATGCCACATCGCTTCCCAAGCCCTGGGGCTGGGCTCGCAGTTGGTTATATGCTGCCGGCAGGGCACCTGCTCAACCACAATTTGCTGTGGACTGGAACTGCCTGCCCTGAAACTTTGTGCTGTGTGCTGTAGTTCAAGGTTCAGTGATGAGGATGTTGGCACTGAAGTTTTTAACTTCCATAGGTATGGAAGAAACAGCTAAGTTTTTCTTCACTAACTCTGCAGGTGTTGCATCAGAACAAACCAAACCAACTGATACCCAGAACACTTTCAATAAGAGATGGATGCTTTTCAAATAAACATCCTTTAGAATATTCTTTCCAAATTCATTATTTGTGTTGAGGATTAAACCCCCAGGAAATAATTAAAAATAAACAACTAACCACTTAGAACACATGATATTTCAGAGAACTTCTACCCTGTCTGTATTCAAAACAGAAAATAGTAAGTGTTAGCTGCATCTGGGTGGGCAGTGGAAGCCTGACTCACTGTTCCCTTACAGTGGATCAAAAAAAACCTGATAACCAGACTTCTAAACTCCTCTTAGTTTTCATCTGAATAAAACTCAGGGATTCTTCTCTAAGCTGCCATTGTTAACTCAGTTTCAGATTTTGCAGTGTCACTAATTATACTGATGCTGTTCTAATATTAAGCTGACAAACACACGATACACAAAGTCAAGAAAAATGTCTCGTGCCCAACTGTATGGCATGCAGCTGTGGGGGAGACAGAGCTCACTTACGTTATCGCAGCTGATCAGACAGTACACGCTTTGCAAGGGGCAGAAAGTATCATAGTGCCTGTAAAAGCAGCCAGTGCTGGGATTCCAAATCACATACTGACTTTGTTCCAAAGTTAATACGTATGTGGTTTGTCCCTAGAAAGGAAAAAATACAAGAAAGATGCTTTAGAACTGTCTTTAATGACAGTATGCTGTGCATTGTGTGGAATATTACGTTTTTACTATTGAGATAATAGTATGTTTTTGGCAAAATCCTGAAAGAATGCCCAGGTTTGTTACAATTCAAGTAACACCTACAGAATAATGTGTCCTCTGTCTCTTCTGTGGCAATTAAATGTTAACATGCACCACCTTCAGCCATTTGAAAAATGCAAATTCTGAAAATATTTAGTTCAGCTTAGAGCCAATGGGAAATTCTATACCCAGGCACATTTAATGTGTGCCACTTCAGCATCAGCATGTCCTCCTTGGCTGGTACCACAACACAAACCCAGGCAACCTCTGACTAAAGGACTGCTCTTAGGCAGCACAGTTCACACCTAACCCACCAACCTTCCTCATTCAGACACAGAGGGAATAGAGAAAGAAAGATCAGGAACCCCTAAACTGCTTTTTCACTCACTATCCCACATTCTCCAGGTACTCTGGAAGTAGTAGGAATCCTTGGTGATCCCCACTCCATCCCTGCCACCTCTCAGCCCGTACCAGTCCCACCCTAACTCTGCTACTGGCTGTGAATGGACTCAGGACATTTTTCCAGCATTCATATGTGCCCAAATCCAGCCAAGGTTTACAGACTGTACTGCACCACAAGGACAGCAGCTGCCTCCAGGCTGAGCATGAAAACAATGGGTGCAGAGAAAACAACCACCACAGATTGTATTTCTACTCAGAGAAGCTGCTTCTCTCTCTCTCTCTCTCCTTCTCTCTATCAGTTGAGCAGCACCAGTGTTAGATTACTGCCTGGAAAAGTGTGTCAGCAGGAGACAATTCTATCAACTGATGGGAACCAAAGACTTCAGAGAATGAAAATTAATACTCTGACCAAATGAAAAAATCCTCTTACCTCAGGAATAGCATTTCCAATGACAAGCCAGGCTTTCTTCCCCATACCAAGAAAATAATTACACAAGAGCACGGCATGTTCTTCCTCATCCCCCGCCAGAAGATCAAGAAATTGCTAATTGAGGGGGGAAAAAAAAGGTTTCTATGTAGTTATAATTGGTGTTTTTGGCTTATAACATTTACTAATATTTCCTAACACTTCTGAAGCTAAAAACTCCTCTTGAATGTTTGCAACTGATCATAGTTTTTATTAGGCACTGTTTCAACATGCAGAATACACAGAGCAAGTGTAAATGCTGTGAAAATCCATGATGCAGATCTGAGATATTACAAGGACTGAGGTCTTCTGGGTTATTCTGCATTTCTCACTGTCCTGGTTTCAGCTGGGATAGAGCTTGTTTTCTTCATAGCAGCTGGTATGGTGCTGCATTCGAGATTTTTAATGAAAACAGTGGTAACACACTGACGTTTTGATTACTGCCAACAATTACAATTTTGTTTATTTATTTTTAAGCACAATACCATGTTTTCTCTGTGGTTCCTTAACATTACAATGATCCATTTCCTACACATACAAAACTACATAAGTGTAGTTTTAAAGTCTCCGTCAGTCAGCATCCTTTCCCTTGTGCCCAACCAGCTATTCTGGGTTGTTTTATAAGGGAGAAAAACAGGAAAAGCTTAAAACTCTGAAGTTTTCTTATGGTCATTCATTAGATTGGAAAGATAAGATTGCAAATAGGACAAGCAACTTTGCTCAAACACTGGTCCTCAGATATTCTGCTTTAAACAACTCAGAAAGAAAAATCACCCCTTACAGTCATAGAATTCCAGAATAGGGTAGGTCTGAAGGGACCTCCAGAGTTGATCTAGGCTAACCTGTTCCAAAAGAGGGACCCACTTGCATGTCATATCACATTCATGAGGATAAAAACTGTTTAATGCATTACTTACATCTGATGTACACCACAGGTCACAAATTCCAGCAAATGAAACACTGTCTGGCAAAAAGGGAATCAAAGCAACGTATCGAGCCACCAATTCCTGAAAAAAAACAACAAAAAAAACCCAACCAGAACGAAGTCCCAGCTCACTACACCGACATATATAAAGGCTGATAAGACTTGAAGCACAGTGCTGTTTCCCCAGACACCAAAGATAAAGCACTGACTAACCTTGTTATATTATCAGATAACTTGTTTCAGAATTTAGCATGTTCTAGATCACAATTAAAAACTGCAATTCACTCCCACTGAGACTTGCCATAAATTTGTTTAAGAGACAATAATCATTCATATATTTATTAAAAAAAAATAAGAAAGCATGATCATGGGTACGCTTCCTGTTTATCACACACAGATAATCACTTTGTATTTCTAGCTTTTCCCATGAACATAAGTGTAGCTGTACAGCAAACATAACATTGGTATGAGTGCACACAAACACATTCCGAAATCTACAACCCAGAAATGGCACCATCTTTTTTAAACACTTACTGCTGTTGTCTGAGAGCTATTTGGGAGGGCATCAAGGAGCTCTTGGGGTGGATTGAGAGGCTTGATGTATCTGGTAATAAAAACTGTTTTCCCGTTGAGGTCAATTACAGTTGTTAGGCACTGACGGTTTGGAAACTTCGACGTACATTCAACTTCATATTTTTCTGCTGCTTGAAGCAATTTCTCATCTTCTTGGGTATCAAACTTCAAAAGACAGAATTCATGTGAAAATAGTTTTATTGATAATTTGGACTCAGGTCTTTCCTAAGTTTGACCTTACTTCACCATTTGCAGTAGCATAAAAGGAGTGTGAAATCCTTTCCCAACGGTCCTTTCAGCTTTACATATATATATATATTACATATATAGGCTCACAAACATATAAGAAAGCTCCAGGCAATGGAAAAATCCCAAGCATTACTTATATTACTTATGAACACACAGTGATCTGTGTCTAAAGATGGCTTGATTAAAGCTCGACAAAGGCAGTGCAAGTTAGGCCAAGCACACTGCAGGGGTGACTAACATCACATCCTAACACTCCACTACAACCACAACTGAGATGATGCACAAAAGCCCGGTCATCTTCGCATGAACATTGCTGGGACAGTCCAGCACAGTGTCAAAATATTTGCAGAGAAGGGCCAGGACACTTTCATTTAGATGTACCCTTACTATTCAGACTGCTCTCAGTTTTTACAGCTTTTAGCTGAGCTTTTCCAGAAAGTGTTTTAGTTCAAAATCAGTTTCAGCATTTGCTGCCCTCCAAAGTAAAGAGAGGCAGAACAGCAGTACCCTGCAGGCAGATCTCCGTGTCAGAAAAGGACAGACACAAAGGTGATTCTTAACCATAGCTAACAGCTGAAACATAAAGCTTTGAGAACTTTCAGAATTCCATTGTAGTAATTCACTGCAAATATCACTGACAAAGAATGTCACAGTAAAGAAACACAAACTGCAAAAGGAGTGCTGCAACACCAAGCTTAATCTTCAGCAGGGAGTAACAGCAATCTCTCTGTTGATTTACTCTATTAATACCTTCTTAAGCATTTCATTCATCTACAGAGATTCAGGAAGGACAGCAGAAAGGAAAAATAGGTAAAGAAATAAAATGAAGGTTGAATGTCTCTAGTAAATGACCAGCACAGTTCTGCAATGCAAAAAAGTTCAAAAAAGAATAACAACTACTCCTGTTTGCGATTGAAAAACATACATCCTTACTGATTGAATCTCCAGTTAACTGCAGAATGCTGTACAACATGGCAAGAACACTCATTTGATGTTTAGAAGTAATTCTTTCAAGATCTGGAGACAAGTATGAAACATTCAAAAACAGCATTTATTGTTTAGTACTATAAACACAGAAGCAAGAAATAGTGTAAATAAACTTGCCACCTCCTTTTTGCCCATGGTTCACAAATACGGATATAAATATTTTGTTGCTAACAGAAGTAAATGAGAAAATTACATGCTCAGAGACAGTGAATGCAAGTTTGCTTATTTCGCATGCATTCAGTGTCCATCTGGTTTACTGGTGCATACGGTTAAATTGAACCAAGCTAAAAAACCTGACACAGAACACTGCAGTGTACGAAGCCTAACTACTTACATACATTTCAAAAACTGCACCACTGCAAACAAATGGCAAGGATATGATTAATTATGGATTAGTTACCTTTTCTCTGACTGACTCTCCAGGAACCAGCTGTGGTTCAATGGTAATGAACAGCGTTATGTAGGAGCCCTCACTCAGATGTCGCACAGAATCATACCCTCTCTCAATGCCCAGGTTCTTCTCTTTGCTGTAGCCAAGGAGTACCGGAGGAATATTCACCTTGAACGTACCATCAATCTACAACACATGCACACAAGCAGTAGCACACACACATTAACTACCTATAGCAAACAAACAAACAAACCCAAAACATTTCTCTTAAAACCAAAAAGCGAAACTGCCAAGTCTTTCAAAGCGCTGCTCAGTGGGAAGGGAGAAGACAGTAAGTTATGACCACACACACATGTAACTGTTCTCAGAGAACACTGATAGGCATGCAATCTTTTTCTTTCTAGTGCTTTTTACTACGTATTTTCAGTCTGCTGGTGAGTCCAAGCAGCAGTGTTGTAACACGGCAGTGTTTACTTGGAACACTGACAGAATGGAAAAACACAGATTTGCAGCTATCCTTCTGAAGGCAGCAGCACACCATAGGCTTTTGTCTGGGCTTGAGTGATGCTGGGCATTATACTCTAGGTAGGCACCTTCCAGGCAGAAAATGCTGATGCTTCTTGGATGCAGTTGGAACTGGGACCATTCACAGCCAGTTCCCCCCTAAGAAGAGGGCTCTGGCAGATCCTGTCCTGCACCTCCTTCTGCAGCCACAAACAAAGTAAGCTCTTTCAGAAAGGTCGTATCAGAAAGGAGCTGGCAAGCCCAGCATTTGCTCAGTCAAGACTCAGGAGTACACAGCCTGAAGAGGAAAGCAAGAAGATTAACCTCTGGATTTGAGCAGAGTTCCGATACCATTTGAGGCAAAATTTAAGGCTGTTTAGGATACGCTGTATATGAAGAACTGGCCATAACAGTGAGTCTCCATGCTTCTGGACAGGATGACAGCCATTGGGAAAGACATCAGAAGATGAACTGATGACTCACTGGGCTAGCTCATCAAATATTTAAGAACAAAATTAGGTTTTGATGAGGAGAAGATTAAATAAATCACTCAATAATTTCCATTATGATACAGTAGAACAGGATGAAGAAATAGTTCATTTGCCACTGCAGATTAATTGCTAGATACACCTTGTTATTACTGCTGGAGCAATCACATTTTCAACTTCGCTAAGAAGTGTGAAAAAAGTGCCAGGAAGAGCTTGCAGGCACTCACAGTGTGCCCAAGGGCTCTCAGACAGCAACACCTTCTCAAAGAGTCAGGAGTGCATCTGACAGCAATCCTTAGACTATCATGTACTGAAACAGAAAGAGCAACAAGTACCACAAAGAGATGCTACTGTAGCCACCAAACACAGACTGTCTTTCACTACATATTGATAAGCAGTTTGTTAAAATGTCTAAGTCTGTCCACTCTCAGGGCTGTGAGCAGACACTTCTCAGGGGGATTTTGTACATTCAGCGTGGGATGTTCCCCTGGAAAGAGTAAAGAATCTTGTTCTTTGTTTATTGGCCTGTAACAGTGGAAGGAAGAAAGGAGGAAAAGGTGAAATTTGAGAGGTATGAAAAAAGAAGAGTCAGGTCAAGTTTTATTTAAACATCTAGCAAGGCAATGCAGTACCAGAGACCTCAACAGCTACTGTCAGAATCATCTAAAGAATTTCCATTTTTAACATTATTACCGAAGAAAACCAGGCAGCACTGTCAGCACAGAAATACGTTTGTCTGTCTTTGCTCCTTCCCAGTGTTGAAGTCATTGGCAAATATTCACCAAATTTGACAAAATACAGCAGTTTCAAAGATACTGCCAATCAATTCCATAAAAATATACTGACAAGTACAGAGAACATAATTAAATCTGACTCTGCATTGCCAGCCTCTTTGCACTGTTTTTAAGAGAAACATTTCAAGTTACTGACACTTACCCTAGCCTGAAAATATATTGTAGTAAAGGGAATCTTAACACACCCCAGCCAGTGCCTCTCGACACGAGTGTGGATACCACTTCCTCTGTCACGATCATCCTATAAAAAAGTTGGGCAACATAATTTGTAAGACAACTTCATTTCCTTTCATTCCATCAACAGCCTCATCAGGGCATGAAAAAAATCCTAAATTGCTTTTAACAATTTAACTCACTAGCAGTGTAAGTTCAGCTAGTATTATGGAGGCAACTATTGTGCGTGCTCTTCAAGCATGTCAGGTGCTGCACAAAGCAGTCATGGTCAGTGATACAATGCCACTGCACTTCAGGGTTCAAGTCTTCTGTAACTTCCAATGGAAAGCTTAAAAATTCAACCAAGATTCCACAAGAATCAATCCACACTGTGTAAATTCATATTCCCTGAATACTTGAGTGGCATCTGAATTTCTAGGTTATACTTTTTCCCCTCCTGCTTCAAATTTCAGTTTCAATACCATTTCAGTTTTGAAGGCAGAATTCAGTTCCTGGTAAGATGCACGTAATATTTACTCCTGCATTATGTCCTCAAGAATGTTAAGTGCAGCTATTTTTATGCATGCTGAAATGACTGGGGAAAGCTTTCACTGACTTCAGCAGGCAGAGGTGTTTCAATACTGCTTCAATACAGAGACAGTTTTTCACTAACAGCTAGAAAAATAAAGAGTAAGGCAGAACAAAAAATGGTAGATGTTTAAAAAATGCAGGCCCTTGGTAAGTCATCTGGCATGTAGTAAAAACAAAACAATAAAAAAAACACCCAAGCAACCAGAAGAACCTGCATCAAATTTAAGAACAAAATTAAGACTACTATTCATACACTAACTCTCAATTTTACCACCTCCTAAGTCTTAAGACAAATAACATACAGATGCTGACCCTCAGCAGCAGATTATAATGTACAAAATTAATTTGTACAGACAAAAGTTAGCTCTGCAAACACTGCTCCCTTGAACAACATTGCAATACTGACTAAATATAACACAATAATGAATAATGAAGAGAAAAAGGAGGCACAGGAGGGCGAGAGCTGCTACACTGAAAAGTCTTATTCTGACAAGTTCAGGAAGTTTGCAATATTCAGGACAAGTACATTGTCCTTCAATTATGAACTCACCTCTGTAACATCATGTAGTACTTCATCAAAAATATTAATGAACACCTCATCCTTCACTGATTGCAAACTATGGGTGCTGTAGTCTCCATTGGGAGCTCTGAAAAAGTTGAAAAGAAGGGGTTTGAACAAAGCAGGAGAACCCTGATAAAGCCATGTGTTCAGACTGAACTGTTACTCCTCAGAAAAACATTGGATTTCATTTTGCTGTACCTAAATGGAAACTCAAGTTCCTCATTCCAGTTGGGGTTTGGGCCGTCTGCTGTTGTTGTCCGACAGACCGTTCGCTGAAAAGAAACTTCTACAAATGGACGGACTAAAACCTGTACAGAGATCCAAACAAAGGAAGCTTTCATCACAACGTGCTCACTTACATGCTTTTATGCATTCAGAAAAAGAAACCCACACTTTGTGGTGGTCACGCTGGTCCAGCCCAGACGTAACACTTCGCTATACCTCAAACATTGCACTTTACAGGCTTCAAAGCATTCATGAAGCTTTTAAAATAATTCTGTATGTTAACATTTCAAGAAGGTGATGTGTACTCAGAATATTTCATATTTTATGTACACAAGGAAAACAATTTTTTCCCCAGCTCCACGGAAACTACCGGTTAACTAATCATAGAAAGAGACTGAAACAAACGTGATTCAGTAACCAGTGGAGAAAAGTGTCCCTGTATCCTCATATTGCAGATAAGCAACTTCTACCAGACACAACAAACATCTAATTTGATTAAAAATGCATTAATGGAACATTTAATTAGCATTCAAATGCATACGACAGAACTTATGCCAGATTTTAAGATCTAATTTTGAAGAACATTCTAAGAACAACAAAAACCCCACCACAACAAGCTTCCATCTTCATTCAGAAATATGCTGAATCTAGTTGTCAACAGCAAGCAAATGTGTTTTTAATATCAGTCCTACTAACAGCCATGCTGGTTTACACAAAGCGTGCAGCAAGGCCAAAGTTTAGACAAGTATAAACATACAGCAGAGTCAAAACACAGAAGCATCAGGCTCTCTCACTACTCTTCATGACTACAAATGCCTTAAGATAAAGGGACTTTCCTGAGCCTGTAACAGTTTTCCTTTATGGCACCTTCCAGTACATCATTCTTCCAAATACTTGTTCAATGTCCACATCAATGGAAGCAAACCTCTTTTAGCCACAGTATCTATCTGCAAATTCTTTGTGCACATCATAACTGCTGCATGAAGAGTTACAATTTGAACCCAGCTACTCCCAGCTTAATTTAATGATCCCTCAGTCTTCTAATAAAGAATCAGTGAATAGTTAATCCCCATCCAAATCTACCCATTATTTTCTGCATCTCAATGTCAGTCCTCCTTCTCCCCTATTAGAAATCACTGTTATTCTACCTGAAAAGCCCTACCATTTTTCACTGCACAACAGCCACTTCACATTTATGACCACCTCATCATCCTTCTCTGAACCCTAATGCACTTAACTATCTTTCTGGAGATCAAGGAGTGGGCAAGCCTACCTCACTAACAGATACCTTTCTGATGATGTTACTGCCTGTAAAAAAAGAGAAATGCTCACAACTTCATGTAAACAAACGATTGTTACACATTTAATGAGTTTTAGAATATACCTGGTCAAATGCCCAATCTGCATTGTTGGCTAGGCTCTGAGCAGATGAAGAGGCTGCAAACATCTCATTAAAGGATCTGGAAGATTTGGATGGTTGTTGAAGTTTGCTGTGAAAGGCAACAGACAACAACAGTGTGAAAAAGCACAGAACTTATTACCAAACAGGAAATCTTCACATCACGTATTAACCAGACAGAGTTCTGGAAATACTTCTTGTATCTTCATATTTTGACTTGAACCTAGGAAAGGTAATTATTCAATCAAGTAACAAGAAAAAAAATTGCCAGAGAGGGTAGAGAGCATATGGCTCTTGTAAGCATCCTTGTAAAAGTACTCAGTGCCTCAGGGCTCTCTTCTGACAAGTTTATAATCCCTCTCTCCATTTTTTTTTTTGCTTCCCCTGGACAATCACCCTGAGCTACAGATTTTTCAGTTTAAGGAGATGAATCCCTGAAAAATTCATAAACTGGATAGACTTCACAGTACTTGTGACAAGTCTCTACAACAAAATTAAACCCATATGAATACCACACAGATGGTGGCCCTGCAGTGAAATAAAATAAATGTTAACATGCTTATTTTTATCTTAACTTTTTTTTGGTAATAACACCACAATAGAGATTGTAAAACAATAACTATTCATTAAAAAGCAGCTCAAAATAAGGTATTTGATAATAAAAAAAAAAAAAAGAACCCAAGGGGTTTTTAAGTCATTTTGTAATACCAAATCAAAGTTTTTGTCTTTTCCCTCCTGTCAATGTATTTCTAATATGAATCCCTTATTTCTCAGTTTGACCTTATTTACAGAAATTCAACAGAACCTCTATGACCTTAAACAGATTAAAAAAAGCAAAAGTGCTAAATTAGTTAGCTAAAAGCTAAATAGTTACTCAGGATGAAGACATTTCCCAATTAAACATAAGATATATTCACTTTGGGATGAAGAAACACAATGCTAATACACTGCTTCTGAAACTAAACCAGACTGTCAGAACTCAAACATCTCTACCTGACACAGCATAAGGCTTTAGAGATGTTGCTTTAATATGCTAAGTGCTGTGATCATCTGAAAATTAGCCAGGGCCAAACCTAGATCCATTTGTTCCCTCAAACAACCAAGTTCATGAAGTTCTTGAGAAGATCACCACACTTGTAAAATCAGGAAGTAAATACAAAATGAAAACATGGAGTTTTAAATGTACATATATAAAAATATATATATACAAATAAATATAATAATATATAATAAATACAAATAAATATATATAACATAAATATATATATAACATATATAAACATATATATATGTTATATTTAAGATTTTATGAATTAAGATTTCCTTCAGTGTTTAAGACACACCTAATCCAATACTATTCATGATACAATGTTGTCAAAGATGTAAGTTACCCTCCAGACTGTTTTCCTTAAGCAAGTATGCAGTTGTAAAACCATTTCTTGAATTCTGAAGGTGTTGATAAATGATCATACTCTTCTAAAAACTTAGAAAACAGCAGCTTATCTAACAAGAGAAACCTCTGTATTTTATCATAAGGATCAAAACAACAGACACGGCTGAATTTCTAAACTAGCTACTGGAACTTCAGCTGCCTTTAAACAGTAGAAACCACAGCACAAACCTGCACTGAAAACAAGCACTGAAGCATACCTCGTGACTGGTTTTCTCACTGGAATATCATAAGCTCTGATGATGTTCACTAGCAGCTTAATGTCTCCATCTGATAAGTTCTGTGCTGTGACCTTCTTCCTTTCCTTTCTTCTTGGCTTTAATGGTCGTTTTGGCTCTGCCAGCTTAAAGAGGCCAAGTCCCAAAATACTAGCAATCATAAAACAGACATTCAGTCATTTTTGCACAGAACCCAGAATTTTCTTGTTTCCATGACACACATGCAAACTACGCACTAACAGAAAAAGGAAACACACGCTGTTAGTGTCATACAAAACTCTAAGAAATGTCTAAATCTTTAAATAATTTAGTACTACGCAATCCAGTTCTCTTATTTCACTATTTCCAACTTAAAAAAAAAAAAGAATTTAAAAGCACTTTTTTTTTTTTTCATATTTTTTTTAATTTCCAAAACTAGGTAAGATATAAATAAGACAATTCAGGACAGATCTAAACTACAGCTATAAACGAGGTATCTAGTAGATGATAACAACCACTGCATGAAATACATAAGAAATCTAATTACACAGCTATGTATAGGCTACAGAAAGAAAGCAGAATGAATATGCCACAACATACCCTGGACCCTCAGAACTTATAACCCAAGGCAAAGCAGAACCAAAGGGGAAAAAAAACAAATAGGAAAGGAATAAAAAGCAGATACATGTTTTTACACGTCACTGATATTAACTGCAAAAATACCTAAATGACAGAAGACATCCCAAAATCTACTTCAAAAGCTGATACGCCAACAGCACCATCCCCTTACACACGATAAACAGCCACATCAATTACTTCTAAGATAAAACCATGAGTTACTGCAATCTAACTAAGCAGACACTTTAAACAAATAATGGTTTATTTTAAACTCACTAACTGCATGGATTAACAAGCAGTATCCAATACGAATCTGTATTCATAATAAGAAAACATGTCAAGCATTTGACCTGAAGCGACTTCAAAAGCTGACTACAGTCTCACTCAAGTTTTTCCATTCAGTAATGTGAAAACATCGCGTGAGCCCTGTTTCACAGAGCAAGTCTCTGCATCTCCAGCAGGTGGGACTGTTTAGTTTTATACTGAAGTACAGCTAACATGTTCTGAATCAACAAGTGCGACGTGCGTAAGAGGAAGCACGAGCAACTTCTATGAGAAAGACAAGTGTCTGCTATTCATGACTTATGCAGATTAAGTCAGTAACACCAATTAAGAATCGTCATTGTGGTGATTACTCAAATTTCAAAACTATGAGATTTGTAACAAAAATTGAGAGCCAGTGCATGTGCAATCAAACAAATCTTAGAGGAATCATTGCACAAAGCAGTAACGTTTCTCACGTATCTCTATATGCCGTTAGCTTTCAGAAAGTAAGCAAAAATCACTGCTGCAGTGACAGAACAACCACACTAAACATACAGTATCTCATCAGTTGGTCCTGTCAGTAGACTCTGCACAGAAATATCAGAGACAACTTTACAGCAACTGACTTAGAATCAGTGAAAGCAGTTCCTTTACCCCAGAGTAGGAATCTCCTCTTCATTGACCAGGTCAGAGAGAAGGAAATGGTGCTTTGCTATCAGGAAACGGTTAATTACTGATTCTCGAACCTGTGAGTGGGAAAGAATGGAGGAAGAAGAGACAAAATGAAACTCTAATCCCAAATCACTGCAAACACTTGCATTTTGTCTACTACAGCCAAATTCCAGAAACATATTCTTTATTTTTTTCCTCTTTGTTGAAAGAGTCATGTCAAGGAAAGTTTCTACCAGAAACAATTTCTTCTCTCATTACATAATATGAGCTTATTTTACAAATACGTTTCTGTGGAAACACACCAGCTAGCCACACGTAAACATATGAAAGCATACATCAGAAAAGCAGAAAATCAATTTGTATCTGATTACAGTTCATCAGAAACAATCTCAACAATAAACGTCACTGACAGACATCTCCTTTGGGCACCTACATGAAGTTACAGAAAAGACTGCAAAGAAATCTGCAGTATTTATTATAGAGATTAAAGGCAACACTTCGGACTGTGGGACAACCAGGGAGGCCTGTGTTACTAACCCTATGGTTTCAAATAGATGTTCAAAAATTCTTAGCTCCTTTCATTTCTGTGTTGAGGTAACAGAGTGAAGCAGAGATGAAAGCATTCCCTCCTCTCTTCTCTTAACAACTACGTAGAAGCAGGGTGAAGGAGTACTGCCTTTGGCCTTTTATTTCCTTCTACTAAGGCTAGTCAAGTCTTTACATACTGCTCTATTATAAGACTAGCTGCAGAAGGACAGTAATAAAAACTTCCAATACACATCTCCTTTCCTTTCTTTAGAAGTTCTCATTTAAGTTGCAAAACCATCCATTGTGCTGAGGTGGCAGTAAGACTGCATTTCAGACTGACACGAATTTCAGACCCAACACCAGCAATCTCATTTTCTAGCATATCTGACAGCATATATAAGCATACAACATCCAAGTGCTAATTTTAAAAAGACCACTTGCATTTATCTAAGTGACAAACAGAGGTGTTACTACATGCTATTTAACTCCTGCTGTACTGCCATCCGGTGCACTGCATAACCATGTTTCAGTACACAAGGAAATATCATGCAAAGCACATGGGGCTGACACAGATGTGACAGCTCATTTAGAAATTATTTTTGATATTACCATACTGCGTCCGGATTTTAGCACGGACCTGATGATTTAAACACTCTCCATTGTCTTTTATGATGAGATTCTTTTAGAAACTACTATTGCTAATAAGAATTTTTTTTTGTCCAACACCAAATCAACCTTAATATTAGTTTTGCTGGCTGGCTGGGACTTTATCTCCCTTTCTACACTGCCGCTGTCTGTCTTCAGCATTCCTGAAGCATTCAGCATCCAAATACAGCAGCAACACATAATTTAGAGAAATACCATGGATTTCTAATTTTTGCAGCTTACCTTTTGCAGATAGCTGGCAACAACGGCTCTGCGTGCATCCAGGTAATGCTTACTGTCAACCACATCCCTCTCGTGTAGTCTTTTCTCATATTCCTGAAATATTTACTACAGTTTGTGATTTGATAAATATCCAATGCTTTATTGAACACAAGAAAAAAAAGGTAAATATTTCATTAATATTAATGTGTGGATCAAAGTAAACAAAAACAGATGGCAGACATTTAAGGCTATTTTTAATGCTAATGTATACAGTAACAGCACTGCACAACTTCTATGCATTGAGAAGAGAACTGCCTTAAGATTCATGTGCTTTAAATCACTTGGAATAACTTGAAGATTTCCCTCCCTTGTTCTAAACCTGAACTTCCACCTGCTTTTGTAAGCTGAAATTCCATTTCAACCAGAAATGGTTCCTGCAACTGCAGCTGCAGTCGGATGAATTCTTTACAAATAGAAGAGACAGGGGATTCGTGGAAAGTGACCTTTCATTTGAACTGTGGGAAATTTTTTGCTATGAAACAATTACTGAGCTATTTTCAATCTGCACTCAAAAAATAAAGAGATTCAACAGCATAATAAAATCTTCAGTTGTAGACAGTGAGAAAGTGAGGATTTTGATTTGCCTGAGGTTTGATCGAAGAGCCCAACTGATGGGCTGAGATGAACACTGATCCAGGGTTATGGTTACTGCGTGCTGCACCTCAAAACTACAATGAAAGCAATACTGACAAGCAACTTTTATTTGCAAATGTAGGAGAACATCTCACGAATTAAAAAGAAGCTAGAAGCACTCAGTTTCCAGGTAAAATACAGAGTCTTGAAGTCTAAGAGTGTCCCAGGATTGGTAGCTTCACAGCTGTCACAGATTGGTTTGGCTTTAGAGCCACAGATCCCAGCTGTCATACAGAAGCTACTGAGTGAAATTTACTTTCAGGACTGGCTCTGTTTTCACCCTATCACTAGGTTCCTGAAGAAAGCAGTAATGGCTCCCCTCTTAGACTTGTCTGCTTAGGATTAGACAAACTCAGCAGGTTTGACTTGCCTCATGAGGAAGAGACTAACAGGCAATCCAATATCTGCCCACACCTAGGGCAGGGACAACTGCAAAGAAGACAGGGTCAAATTCTTTTCTGTAGTACCAAGTAACACAATGAGGGAATACAGCCAGCATATACAACATCAAAGGTTGGACATGCAGAAAAACAAACAAACAAACAATCACTAGAAGGCTACTGCAGCACCAGAACAGGTGGACACACAAGGGCTGAGGAATCTCCTACTTCTCAAGACTTGGCTAGCCAAACACATAGCTGACCTCACCTAGTCCTGGCAACAGCCCCATCATGTGGAAAACAGGATGATGAACACCAGACAATGCTTTCCACAGTATTTCCAAAATTCTACAAGTTTTTATATTTCTTTGCCGAACAGCTAGTCAACCAACTAGGAAAAATACCACTTTAAAACTCAGTTTTGAAGATCACGTCATATAAAGTGAACTTGGCACAACTGACCATGGGTTTAATTCAGCTCACTCTTAATGGGAAAAAAAAACAAACCAACAAAGAAAGAATTTCTTAAATTGAAATGAACAAAGTTAGTCAATAAAAATCAACTGGAAGTCTTTATCAAAGGTGTACTGTGTTCTTAAATAGAAGGTAAAAAAACTAATATAAAATTTGAAAATGAGAAATGCTTGTAGAAAAGAAGCCAGATCTGACTGAATTACTAAAGCACATTTTAAAAAGATATAATCCAAAAGAAACGGAAGAAAGGAATTGTTCAAAGAAATTCATACAAGGTACAAAGGAACAGCTGCCAAAATTCAAGATGATTCTGATGCTGAGGAGGCAATAAACACACTAAATGCTATGTGGTCATACAGATTGCTGAACAAAACCAGAATGTGTGACTTAACAGTAATAGCAGAGCTGAGATTAAATATATCTGACGTACAAACCCAATACAAATGTATACAAGGCATGTGAGTAAGATAATTAACCCACCCTGTCCTTGCCTGTCTGTTAACTGGAAAAAACGTACCCAAACAGAAGTAATTGCAACATGAACTGGAGTAAAACGTAAAAAGGTTTTAATACTCAGCATCACCGCTTGAGCCCCATGAAGTGAAGAATAGTAAAGAACTAATAAGCATAAACCTGAACAACCTCTGTACTACCATTCTGTATTTGAAATCACCTTTAAAAGAAACTATTTTAGAACATTTGTTGCCTACAGTAGTTGCTTTGTTATATTCTTTTGCTTCCACAATATAGCTTGCAACCATTTCCTTTGAAGGAAGCTTTCTTAATTAGATTAAAATAACACCAGAAAAAAAACCTGACAGAATATAATTCCCATTTTTTAAATGTCAGCAGAGCTGTACATTCTTTAAGGGCCTAACTGACTTGCAAGTCAAATATTAACATCAGAACTAGAAAAGAAAGAGGATGTTTTACTAGAGGTTGACATACTTGATACAGTTTCAGATAACAACTTACCTGGAAAAGTTTCTCACTGATTTCTCGTTCATGTAAAGGGACTTGCTTATAGTTTCGGAACTCTGCCACCTCCTCATTCCTGAGCTGCAAGAGTCGGAATCTCTTTGATCTATTAAATTCTTCATCAGAAACAAAGTTAAATTCTTGCTGCAACTGTTCCAGTCTGAAGAAATCAGGAATATTGGCCTCTCCACTACTAGCGATCTAAATCAGGCAAAAAGTTATTACTCCTTTTGTACAAAGGAAAAGAAGTCTGTAAAATAACTCTTGTAGAGTCTCACATGCATATTGCAAGAATGTTCTTGTTCTATGCAGAAGCAGTTAAGATGGATCAAATTGAGAACAAAATGTGCAATGTTTTAAAGCAGCCTTTTGTAGGGCAAAGAATGAGGACACAGAATACCCTTTGGAATACTGTAAAATGCTATCTCCCCTCACATAGAACACTGAAGGGTAACAAAATTCTAACACAGCAGAGTGATCCAGGAAACTGTACTGAAAAGGTGATTCTTTTACACAACTTCAGCTACATAAGCACCTCTCCAATGTGACGTTTAGCGAAGTCTCAGCTTCTGCAATAAACTAAAATTTGTGCAGCCTTGACTGATGAGCAAATTCCTATTTAATACATACAAGTGCAGAAGAAAACTCCTGCACCTTAAAGAAAAAAAAAATTATATTATATTTACATTTAGGTATGTAATTAATCAGCTTGCATATTCTTTAATATCTATTTTTCACCACTAGATATCTACTGAACTAATGGATTAATGAAGCATATTTTTAATATGCTTCTTAACATTGACACAAGTACATTCATCAGAAACTTAAACTGGAACTGGTGTTTCACAGCTCTATTACCCTACAGCTCTGAAAAAGCCACTTACCATAATCATCTGCATCAGAGCTGCGTTGTTTGGGTCATTTGGATCAAGTTTTGTTTCTGCTGCCCACTTAGCCAATTTCTTCATGTCAGTTAAGCCCGACGTGCCAATGGATGCAATAGCATCAAGATTTTTTAAAGCACTAAAAGACAACAGACAGAACTAGTATTAGATGATTCCACCTAAAACATTTAATAAGAAAAAATATATTTAAAGCAATCTTGGAAAAACAAAAACAAAACTAGTAAGAAACCCCTGTAACCTGAAAATAAATTCCGTTACACAACTCTTAAACTATAAACCTCTCACTCAAGGAAATCTTGCTATCCACTCCCCTACCTGCTCATTTATGGTGCTATGCCATTTTTCACTTCAGCTGAAACGAAGTAATTCCTTCTGCCAGTACAGTGTAGAACAACTGACTGAAGTTAAATTAATTGTACACAAAGCAAACAAAAATTAACAAAACACCAGAAAAAAAACACAACCACACAATCAACTCTTCAAACAGCTGCGATACAGAAGAAACATCTTTAAAACCTGCATAGGTTTTGTGATTCTGCTTCCAAGACATGCAGACGCAAAAGTAAAGCTATGCAGCTGAGGGAATGGTGAACTACTAGGGAAAGTGAGGCAGAAAGACGCAGGAACTGCTAAAACAAACTTCGATACAAGCTTTCTCACGGCAGAAAACTTTTACTCAGTTACAGCCCCATTTGAAACACTGAATTTGACTACATTTCCACAAATACAAAATGTTTTTGCACACTCTCCATGACTGAAGGTACTCAGTAATTCAAACACATCTACACTATCGCATGTTTCTAATTACTAGAAAGTAATACTTTCATGATTTCTGCGAGTGCACCTAACATACTGTGACAACCCATACTTAAGGGAACTTCCCAGATTTATAGCCCCTGTTGACTCAGTGTCTAAAATCCCATCTTTGGTCTGTCTCCAGAACAGCATTTCTAGACAGAACCTGAACCTAATTCACCTTCCTGCCAGGTCTGGAACTGCTGCCACCCTGCTCTGCCTGCCACGTTCAGATCCTGTAGGGCCATGTGCTGCCTGGCACTGAGTGCACTGTGCTGGCTTGTTCTTGGCCTCTCACTTGTACTCACCTACTTGTATTCACAGTAGTCAAGTGTGGGAGGTAGTCAGGAAGGCATCTGTACAAAGACTTGCATATCTACATGCTCATTAGCTGTATACCACAGAATGTGGATGGTGGCCTTGTTCTTGTTAGGGGTCCTTGCTTTCTACTTATCTAAGTATTCTATTTTTAAGAATGTTTTAATAACTTACAGATCATTCTCAAGCTTGGTCAGAACCAGCCACCATACCTAGCAGTTACTGCAGTAGCAGCTACAGCAGCAACGTTAAGATTTTAACATTAGAGCATCTTGAACAAATATACACTGAATCACAGTTGAGCTGAAAAGCCAGCAGGCAAAGACTAACTTGAGGCAGGAAAATCTTGCATCAGACTTTCACAGCAGACAGTGGAAAGTCACAGACTGTGTTCATTTCTAAAAGGTGATCCAAATAAGAGCGTTTTACACTGAACATCCCTCTAAATTTTCCCCATTTGCTACAGCGACAAACTACTGTAATTTTAGTCTGTCAAGTTTGAAGTCAGCCTTTGGAAATGCATCTTTATAGTTCTTACCTTATCTATTCTAGTCTCATCGAAGTCAGCAACTTATTTATCTGCTGAGCAGCCAATTATTCAAATGGCTGCAGCTTGAATAAAAAAATAGTATAAAAGTGATGCAAGTGGTCTAGCTTCTAAATAAAAAAAAATCTGGTAAAATCCAATCAGCTGGAAAAATTACTTTGTCAGTTTAGTAAGTATGATAAAATTCTTAATGCTTCACAGTGAAGTTACCTGAGCTCATTACAAAAGCATACTTTATGATTTTATCAGAATTATACAAAAAAAATAGCAACAGTAAAATGGACAAGTAAACTACCACGTCCAACATGAAGCCACAGGGCAAATCAGAATGTTTTGAGTGGAGTAATATGTTAACATATTGATTTCTGCAGCTCAACACACTTCTGATGAGACAAAATTCATTAAAAAAGTATCATCTTGGAATGATACAGATGTGACAACTTCCTAACTTCTTTCTTAAAGCTAATTTATTAACTTGTACTGTTTCCATACTACAGTTTTTATCATTAGTTGGAAAAACTGCATTTATAACACGTGTCCCAGAACCCCAAATGCACTCTGTAGAAGAAAAAGGTGAAGCTTCCGTTCTTTGCAAAAAACGACTGGAAAGTTCCTTACCAATATAAAGCAAAATCTGGACTACAGCTATGTCTTTGAGTACCATAAAAATGAATTTAATCAGCTTGTTTAACATTGCCCATAAGTAACAAAGTAAAGGACTTCAGTTAGAAATGTCATTTGTTTTACCAAAATGTGTCACATAAAACATCCGCAGGTGCAGAATAAAGTACCTAAACTGAAGGAAAAAAGCTATGACTATTCTTGACTATGGAAACCCTCTATTCCATGAAATAGTGGTTGTAACAGTTTTCCAGGCATCACTGAGAATCCTTATCACATTACCTTGGAATTCCTGTGTTTTGCTGAGATACTGGAGGAATTAGGGGGATTCCTTTTTCTCCAACTGCCCAAGAAACACTAGTAGATACTTTCCCAGAAGTCATTAAAGTCATTTGATTGCTACCATCAGCTTCAAATGAAAAGGATACATCTATTGAGGGAAAATCAAGTAATATATTTATGTATGTTTATATTATATCCACAGCATATTTATCCATTCAAACAGTGTCTAGATAGTTTTAAAAATGCTTCCCAAAAATAAGTAATGAAATTACTCCTTCTGTATAAATGCACAGGTTACATGAAACAACACGACTCCGTTGCAGGCTGCAGAGATGAACTCCACTCCACAAAGGAGAAAGATTCCATTCTGCCTACAGAAAGGCTTTCCATTACACCACAAAGAAACACTGGGTCTTGAAGGGTAAGGCAAAGCTTTTTTTCTTTTCCTTCACAGATGCATGCTATTTCACATTTCTGGTAATTTTCAGATCCAGTGTATGTATTCGTTTTATTAATGAGACAGAAATTCACAGTCAAAAGAATTACGCATATCTGAAACGTCAGTCCTAGAGGCCTGTGGTACACAACTGTGTATGCAGTCATCACAGTTAATGACATTTATACACAAATGTGTTGTAAAAATATTCCTTTCATAATGCTCTTCTTGACGAATTTTTAGTTGTTGTTCTGCTCTATTTCTATGTGTATTTCATGGATAGTACCTTTATGTGTCAGTTACCCCACAATGCAGTTCAAATGTTATATAAACTAAAAGTTCTGCATGTTACACTGTTCTTGTTCTCCTTTTTCCTACCTCTCCCTCATATTAATTTTCCATTTTGAAATCCCAATGGCCAAATGTTTTACAGGATGTCATTATACCACAGACTTCATCTGCACATACACTTATACAGTCAGTTCTTCAGTGCTTTGAAGTGTCAAAATTGCTGCAGCTATGCTGATTAATACCATATGCTTGCTCTGCACTGTCAGAGGCCTGACTACTGAAGTACTAAATAAACAATTAAAAAAACCACACAACTTCTAAAGTTAGTAGAGCTTCTCTAATACTATAAGCCAAGTAATAAACACACACATTGGTGTTAATTGAATTTACTCTGAAAATTATGCCAGCATGTTACTTCTACATGGTTTCAGCAAAATGAGCAGCACTGAAGTACTGAATTGAAGAAAAGTGACGTTCCCTACCACTCCCAACTCCTTCATGGTCCAGCAT
Organism: Lagopus leucura; assembly: GCF_019238085.1. Taxonomy (NCBI): domain Eukaryota; kingdom Metazoa; phylum Chordata; class Aves; order Galliformes; family Phasianidae; genus Lagopus; species Lagopus leucura. The sequence goes on from NW_024962264.1 coordinate 56,031,697, forward strand.
CACACGCTGATTGCTGCTGAACTCTATCTCCTCCATGGGAGCGCTGCCTGTCAGAACTGTTGTCTCAGGTACAGGTATGAAAACTTCGGCCAGCAAGGTGGTACTGCTCAGCCCCGTTGTTTCATAGATCTAGAAAAATCCATGGTGACAGACAAATAAATAAATGAATAAATTCTTCACAATGTTTTGGTAAGAAGTTGAAAGCTGAAGGAAGCAAAAACATTGTTAATTAATATAATCATGACCAAATACAAGTTCGAGCTTTACAGCTTTGGACAAAAGGCTTTGTAATGACTTAAGCATTAAATAATTTATTTGAAGCAACTAAATTCGTTTGCTTTTTAAAATATATAATTAGTAGACATTACAATTACCAACAGCTAACTCAGACTGAATTCTTAGTACTATATCCCCCTCACCTTTTTAACATACACGTATGTGAATCACAGAATGGTCTGCGTTGAAAAGGACCACAATGATCACCCAGTTTCAACCCCCTTGCTACATGCAGGGTTACCAACCACCAGAGCAGGCTGCCCAGAGCCACATCCAGCCTGGCCTTGAATGCCTCCAGGGATGGGGCATCCACAGCCTCCTTGGGCAACCTGTTCCAGTGCATCACCACCCTCTGTGTGAAAAACTTCCTCCTAATAACTAAAAACCTAAACCTAATATCTAGAACCTAAACCTCCCCTGTCTCAGTTTAAAACCATTCCCCCTTGTCCTATCACTATTCACCCTTGAAAACAGCCGTTCCCCCTGCTATTTACAGGCTGCCTTCAAGTACTGGAAGGCCACAATGAGGTCTCCCCAGAGCCTTCTCTTCTCTAAGCTAAACAAGCTCAGTTCCCTCAACCTTTCCTCATAGGAGAGGTGCTCCAGCTCTCTGATCATCTTAGTGCCCTCCTCTGGACCCACTTCAAGAGTTCCACATCCTTCCTGTACTGGGGGCCCCAGGCCTGGAAGCAGTACTCCAGATGGGGCCTCACAATCACCTCCTTCTCCCTGCTGGCCACCCCTTTTTTAATGAAGCCTAGAACACAGCTGGCTTTCTGGGCTGCAAGCGCACACTGCTGGCTGATGTATGGCAAACTATGGGCTTTAAAGAGCATCACTGTACAACACGCATCTGCTTGGCATAAGGGATTCTGGCATCATGGATACTGTCTCATGACAGACCAAGCAAGGCACACAGTTCAGTTCTGGCAGAACAGCAGGCTGCCTTGCTCTTTCCTGGCCAGTTTCAGACACGGAGGGCTCAAGAGCAATTTCTTAGTCCCTGTTTAAATGTTTTTAAAGCAAAGCAGATGGTATTTCTCATGCCTCTTGTGCTGTGTGTTACACAAGTTGATAGGTGAGGGCTATACGCCCTCCTCCAAGCTGCCAGTAAGAAGTTACCTGACAAAAAAAGAAAGCAATCAACAGACTAATTCATTAATTCATACTTCTTATAAGAGGTAGAATTTTTTTGGCTGTGCTTTCATGGTTGTTTGTTTGGGTTGTTTTATTTTTTTTTTCTTTGGACTTCACTGCACTTAATTTGGTCAAGAGAGTAATAATGAAGTTACTCATACTGAGCTGTTTTTTTTCTTTCCCAATAAATGTTATGCTGTTTTTATGATGTGGATAAGAGTGTACTAAGAAGAATATTTTGGAAAGTTTACCTGCAATGCAGATCAGGTTTTCTAAAACAGCTGCTTTGCTAACATATTTAATCATGCCCCAATTACTAGCTTCCCCCAATGCAGCTCACAGTCACGTTATAGGCATGTATATACACAGTAACAGATATGTATTACACGTATTACTTGGAGAACAAATCTTCGTTGGTCACAACAGCCAGATCAAAAGTTTAAAAGAAATATAATAACAATAATAAAATCTTAGCGCAAGTATCAGAAATGTGGCAGCAAAGCTGAAAATTCTGCTATTAGAAAAACAAAGAAAGGCTACAAAAGATGGATAATTTAGAAAGGATCCTTCTCTCCAGCACTGCTGCAGAGCAAAACACAAGCATTACAGAAGGAACTGCACTTCATATTATCTTTTCAAAAAACACTATTACAAAATCATTACCCACCTGTAGCTTCAAACTCTCTGGCCAGTTGAATATTTGTAAATTGAAAATCTGTCCAAAGTGAACTCTGAAATCTGAACTTAGTGGCCGAGTAACAGTCCTTGACACTTCTTTGGAGTTGAAAAAGACTTTTATAAATGCTGAGCGTTTGTTTACATCTTCCCGTCGTAAAACCTCTGCCCTGTAAATGTGTCAAACGAGTGGTGAGAACAGCTTTAATAACATCTATACTTTTTATTTTTAATGAGAATCTGATGCCTCAATGGGAAATGGAAGTCAACTGCACGAAAACGGAATTCTTCTAAAAACACCACTGAGTTAAGATCTATAATTCAGCACTTTATGTTCTCATTAATTATTTAAAGCTTATTTAAAAGCAAACAGGTAGAATATTAGATCCACAACCTCTACCTCCATATAATAGGAGATATTTAAGGAAACAGTCTCCTTGCTTCCTTCCACCAGGATACAGGATGTGCTATCACAGTGCATTAAGATTCTTAAAGTTTCAGTCACAAGGAACAGAACAGCCAAGCCCTACTCCCTGATGAGGCTATTTACTAAATTATGATGAAAAGAAACAGCTTTTAAATGACTTCAATTTGTCAGATGTACTGCCTGTGTAAATGCAGACAGTAATACAAAAGAGTATTTATTTTATCCACAGTGAAATCTTTAGGTAACTACACGACATCTTTCTCCTCTCTGTTGGCTGCAGCACCTGGTATGAAGGAGTAGCCAGGAAGAGTGGTAGTGTCCTAAGCAACCTACACTCTCATCTACAAGCACCACCACAAAACCACAACTGATTTCTTTACATACACCACTGTCCTACAAAGGTGCTCAAGAAACATCAGAAGGTTCAAAGTGAATGGGTAGTTATGCATTCTCCAAGCCAGTATGTATAAGTTTACATCTGACTTGAAAAACAATTAAGTTATATCAGCTTCAGAAGCAGAAGTTTTAATCATTAAGATAAACAGAATGGCAAGCACACATTTTAGAAGTTGCAGAGGTAAGAATAAAATAAATAACAGTGGGTGATCACTGTAAGGAGTGTATTACAACATTTATCTTACCGAGGACACTGCTCACTTGGAGTTACGCTTCCTGACAAGACTAGTTCAGGAATTAAAGCAGGCTCTCCAGGTTTCCTTCTGAAGTTGTTAGCTTTTTCTCTAACCTGCTGCTCTATCTCCAGGCTATCGATCATTTTAGGTGGGATGGGTTTCATAGGTTCTTCACCAAGATCATAATCTTCTATTGATTCTTCTTCTTGAAGGTCTTTCCTCTTCTTTTTCTTTTTGGACTTCTGCATACAGAAATAATAATGTTCCACCTGTACTACTTTGATCAGTGTAGCTTTTTTTCTCTCGCTTTCTTGATTCACAGCATGTGCTGAACAGGAAATAATGGTGTAATTTTATAGATCACTGCACAGAAAGAAGACTTCTTTTATTCTGTAGTACTGCTTCAGATTTGGAATTCAGCAATGCATTCCACTGATAGGCTTCAAGAACATGATGTTCTTCAAACAAAACACTTGCTTAACGTTTAACATACACAGCAACTGTTTCTTGTATGCTTTGGTTAGCAGCAGATATCTCTTTCAAAGTTACCATGTGTGCTCTGCTGGGAGTGAAGAAAGGTTACTCAAATAGCAGCTACAGTTCTTTGCGATGCATTGTTGGCACAGATGGACAAAGTGAACACACGTGCAGTAGTAAGTTCTTAGCTTAGCAGCACCTTAATGCAAAATGAGGCCCTCCTTCTACACCAGATACAAAAGCAAATGAGCAGAATACAATGCAGATACAGATTACCTGGATGTTCAGCCAATCCAAACCAACCACACCATGCAATTCACTAGCATGTTATACATAGACAGGATATATCCAAATACGTCAGAAAATTTAGTCATGCCTATTCTGTGACTTTTCTCTGTATTATAAGGATAAGCTTTGAATATACTTAGTAATACTCTAATTTTTGTGAAGCAATGATGTCAACAATGATTTAAACAAACCTGTGCCTTCTTCCAGGACTTCCACTCTTGTAGCTCAGTTTTATACTCCTCCATTTTCTTTTCATATTCTTCCATGTATTCTTCCTGTAATTCACTTATCTCAGCCTGAATTTCTGCTTCATATGCTTTCTCATCAGATCTGTGATCAACTTCTTCCCTTCAAAGCAGTTGCATAAACATGATGCATAAATTAATGTAAACACTGCATAAAAGATTATCACATACATAGCATAAGTCCACTTCTCCATGAATTAATTCTATTATATCAAAAGCATGGCATCTTAACAAGTACTAGCACAGTCTACAAGAGTTGACAGCAGACAGCTGCCATCCAAAATGAATTTAATGACTTTTTCTTTACTTGTTAGACCTTAGAAGTTTCACTTTGTTACAGTCATTACATTCCTCCCTACTCCAAGGCTGGCAAGCCCAACCAGTGACAGACTACTCAAATCCTTACTTTTGCACCCTTCACATCCCAAAACAGCTCATCTCACTGAAAGCTCACTGCTGGCAAATGAAATACAAAGAATGTTATCAAAACATACTTCCTCAAACAAAGCTTCATGGGTGTGTTAGTGAACTTCTGAAATTCACGGAGGGATTTCACTTCTTTCCAAACTTTTACAATACTTTTAAGCAACATTCTATCTTTTTCTTGTTCAGCATCACGAAGTCTTCTGGTTTGCCTAGAAATATACAAACATATGTACAAAATCAGACTTATATAACTCAGTGGAACAATACAGTGAAAAGCTTAGATACCAAAAGCCAATTGATGTGGTTTTCAATGTGATTGATGGCTGCAGTAGTTTAAATCCAAGGCACATAAAAACCAGATGAACTTAAAGATGACAGGATTTGGTTTCCTTCACTATCAATACTCTAGGCTCTAGTCTCATGAACTTTGGACAAGCTGATTTCAATTACAGTTCATTCTCTAGAGGCTTCTAAGTCTTCTGAAATGCTTATTACAGCTGTATATCATTAAAAGCATTTTAAAGTCAGTGCCTGTAAACAACAGCCCAGGAAACCAATGCTGCTGCTATGAAGTAATGCGTATTAGAATCATACATTACAAAATATGTTTTATTATGTTTTATATGACTTAACATGCTTCTAGTTCCACTAAAAAGCACTCATAAAGATGAAGTAATGTGGTAATGTCTAAAGTAACCCAAGTAGCCCTACAAGACTCTTCACACAAGCAAAAATTAAGAGGGCTCTTCTGCCTCAGACTTGGTATTTCAATATTTCTACCCTCCAAAACGTTTGTAGAACAGATATTCATTAGCACCTTTAATGATGAACACAGTCTGATGTCAAGAACAACAACAGACTTTTTCCAGTACTATTCTGATAGCTAAACATGCCCAGTACCAGTCACGTGGGGTAAAAGAAAGAAAATAAGATGTCAGCTGCAACATTATCACTTGTAATACTTGGAGAGCATGGAAGAAAGGGAGTCTGAGTTACAGCTCAGAGAAGTAACACAGAACACATTATTTAAAAGCACAAGCAGAGGTAGCAAAAACAGTAAACAGAAGTTGAAATAAACAGACTTTTTGGAAAGTAAGATGAGCAACTCCTTAATTTCATTAGCTAGCAGTTATTACTTATCCATGTAGCTAGAAATCCCTTTCTTTTCTGTTCTACAAAATGAAGCCAGAAGACAAGAAGACGCTTAAAGACAGCAGGAACACAGCAGTCAGTAATTATGCCTATGTAATTTATTCTACGTGGAAAGCAGGACCTTTCGGTAGAGAATCCCCTCTTCTGAAATACATCAGCCAGAAGAGCAGGAAACCTTCAATCTGAAGCATATAATGATTTCCTCTTCATCAAATGGAAACAGAAGGGCTGAAATTGCTCATTTGCAAAGCTTTTCTGCACTTAGGTGACACTCCTTGCTCAAATCAGCGGAAAACTACAGCTCTGATGTTTAGACAGTGAAGAGAACACAGCAATTACGTTATTAGTGGGTGGAGGAAGTATTATAAAGATTATTTTCCGTGCTACACTCTCTTCACATCTGCAGTTTTTCAAGAGTACGCCACACTGATCTTCAGGGAAATGAAATCCTAAAACTAAGACAAAGCAGATCAGATGTTTTTACCTACATACGTGCTGCCAGTTAGGTGAAAAAGCAGGACAGTAACACTGCTGAGCTTACCTGAGCCTCATGTGTAACATCTTCCACCAGAGCTGTTGCCAAGAAGAATTGCAGATATGAAAGCCCAAGAGTAACCCCAGCCAAGCTCATCTCTCATTACTTCCACAACACTGATCTCATTGATTTCAGTCAAGTTTCTCCTGATTCATAATAGTGTGACATTAAGCTAAAGCAAGCACACAAGAGCTAGAAAATCTTAAGATATCCAGAAGGAATTCTCTAATTGGAATTAACAACCAAACAAGGCTCAGGGTTGGTGCCCAGAATACAAGAGCCACCCTTTCATAGTGAGCCCTCTTATTTCTGAACCGCTTTCCCTGGTGAGAGCTCCTGTCTCTAAGGTATTGCATGGCAACTACACACCTTTTGCTCCTATCAGACATGTTGAAATATTAATAAAATTTTTTTTTTAATGGGAAACTTTGTCCTTCAGTATGAACAATACAGTATAAATATACTCCAGTATGTCCTGCACAGATAACAATACATGGCAAGTCAGCATACATAAAGGATGAAAATATGAAGAAGCAACTCCCAAGCTAAGAGTAGTGTGGATATGTAAGTATAAGCTGGTGAATGTTCCACGACCCATAGCAGAATTGTGATTCAAAAAAGAATGTGGATTTTAATTCAAATTGTATTATAAACTTTACTTATGTGATCCACTATAACATTTTGGACTTGGTGGTTTTTTTGTTTGTTTTTTAAATTGTTATTGCCCAGTTTCACACTTTTGATAAACTTTCAGATTCCAGAAGTAACGGCCCCCTATTCTACTGTGTTGGCCCATGATGTCAGAGGTGAATGTGGGGTGGTAGCAGTTGACCCTTCCCACCAATACTCCATTTTGTTGCTGTGTGACAGATGGCAGCAGAGGGGCAGTTTGACAAAAGGGCCCCTGACATGGCAGTGCAGATGAAGCAAAGGCTCTTGGAACTCAATTCCTCCATGGACAAACAAACCTGCTGACACTCACTGACACTTGCTGAACGTTTATGGAGACCAAACAGTAGATGTGAGCACAGTGTGGCAGTAGGTATGTTTCAGCAGTGGTGACAGCAACATGAAAGACAAGGCACATTCCAGACAGCCATGCACAGCAGTCACACCTCTTCACAAGATGAAGAGCACCTTGATCAGCTCATCCATACAAATTGACTATGTTGAAAAATAGCATTTTGTAGCAGAGAATTTTCTCCCTCAGAGTGCTATTGTGTTCTTCGTATGTTTTAGGTTCCAAGGAAATAAATAGGAAGCATTACTTCCAGAGCGACCTACGTACTAGTAAAAAAAAGGCTGCTCAGCTTAGATTTCCAAAATAATTTAGTTTTTATCATGCTGCTTATACTTATGGCTCACTAGCTGCCAAAATAAATACTAACTTTCACTACCAAGCCAAAAACTGGAAGATACTTTTGCTATCCAGTTACTGTCCAAGAACAATAACTGTAATATTGTAAAAGAAAACTCCACCATTTTATATTAACCCACTGGCAAAAAGAACTAAAGATGACCAACACACCTAAAAATGCACAGTGAATCAAGAGAACAGTTTTGATGCCAAGTGCCTTGTGTAATGAGAACAAAGGAGATGGAAAAAAACCAAGCTTTTTTGTCTGTTCAAACATCTGCTCGTCACTTGCAGTACTGCGTCAGCTTCCATGCATCAGCTGACCTTATTTTAACCAAACTTTAATTGTGCAAAGAACATCAGTAATTTCTAAGTAACTAATAAGAGGTAATCAAATTAGACTACTTCTGAATATAAGATTTCTACCCATGCTGTATTTTCTTCATGTTTTTTCACTCAACTTATTGATAAAGTTTCTTATGCCTTCAAAATTCTTCTACAGCCATTTCCAAGAATGTAAAAGTTCAGCATAAATTATATTCTGATCCAGCATTGAACAGAAGAGGAATACAGTTTTTGAAAGCACTGAGTTAACAAATCCATACCTACCTGATTTCAATTTTGTATTCAGGTATGCTCTGCTGTGCTGTAGGACCAGAAGCACCAGCACTGTCAGCACTACGCTGCACAGCATTCCTCAAAGCACGCAGCTTAAATGAAAAAAAAAAAAAAAAGAATTAACAGAGAACATGACATTTATGAGGCATACAGTACAATACACCTCTGAATGTCCTGCTTCTTTAATTAGAAAATTGTGGTTCTGCTACGTCTGATTTTTTAAGGTGAAATTCTAATTTGGGTCCCTAGAGACTTGTACCACTGTGTCAGACCTAGACAAAGGGGCAAGACAGATTCTGAGAGCTCAGCAAAGAGAAGAAAAACAAATAAAAAGGTGAGCACAGAAAAAACCAACAAACACCCACAACAAAACAAAAGCTTCTACAAGAGCTCACTGGGATGAAAATGTACCACTAAAGGTAAGTCCAGGAAGTGAAGAAACAAGAAGAATGAGGGGATACGATGAGTGAGTTACAGAAGCTGGGCAACAGCACAAAAAAATTTAAGTGTAACATACTGCATTTTACAACTGAAAGACCCGAAGGTTTGAAGACGAGACAGGCCTGGGAACAACAGTTTGGGTTCAAATATACTTCTGAAACCACATTTTGATTACAAGGGGCCCCACCTTCAATTACCATTAGAAGATATGCTCAACAGAACTACAGGGGTTGGAAGGGACCTCTGCAGATCATCAAGTCCAACCCCCCTGCTAAAGCACATTTCCTACAGTAGATTACACAGGAAGGGGTCCAGGCACATCTTGAGTATCTCCAGAGAAGGAGGCTCCACACTCTTTCTAGAGACCTGTTCCAACGTTCTGTCATCTTTGCAATAAACAATTTATTCCTCACATCTCTATGCAACTTTCTGTGTTCCAGTTACTGCTTGTTACCCCCGTCACTGCTGACCACTAAAAAGAGCCTGGCCCCATCCATTTGTCTTCCACACTTTTGATATTTATAAACAGTGATGAGATCTCCTCATGAAGTGAGTAAATACAAGATGCATTCTCCTAAAGCAGCTGTCCAAAAATTATACACGGCTGTGAAGACAAAAGAACACAGAAGACTGACTACAGGAGATAAATATAAGAAAGAGTGGTGTGATAGGAAATAAATAGTTGTCACATTGTTGTAGTTTCTCTGAGTGTTGATAATACTGAATGTAAAATCAGAATGGCTAGCAGATCTGCTGGAAATGAAAGCAAATACAACCAAAGTAGGAGCAACAAAATTACAATCAAGGAACAGTCTGTTTAAACAAACTGAACAAACTAGAGAGATCGTACAAATAAAGACAAGTGAGCATATCACTGAAAACATACATTGGCATACGTACTACAAATGAATCCCATTGGCACTTGAAGAAAAAGAAGATTTCAAGACAGATTTTGAAACAAAGAATAACTGATTCCAAAATGAGGACCAAAAGGTCCGAGTATCTAACCTAAACTTCCCCCGTCTCAGTTTAAAACCATTCCCCCTTGTCCTATCACCACCCACCCACTTAAACAGTCATTCCCCCTCCTGTTTATACACTCCCTTCAAGTACTAGAAGGCCACAACAAGGTCTCCCAAAAATACCTTGTCTGTGAGAAGTTCGGTAAGATTCTTCTGTTTTCTGGCTAAATACTGATCATATAACTGAGCCAGTTTAGCTGCTAACACATGTTCACGGCTGAAACAGGGATGATGTGTGAATATTAGTCCAGAAATATCAATATCCAGTTGAAAGGGCCCCTGAAAATCTCCAGGTCCAACGAGATACTGATTGGCAGCTGTTGTTTTTATTGCCTGAAAGGAAATAAATAAATAAATAAATGGATTTACAAGTTCCAAGACTTAAACTGTAAAATAGTTGAGGCTCCCAATAACAACATAAATTAAAAATACCTACCTTTCTATAGATTGTTTCAAGTTCTGGTACAATGCCTTCTTCCAATGAGAATACTGGAGGCCTAGTGGAAGACTGTCTAATTGGATTAGGCAATGCTAAGATTCTGCCATCATCACCAAACCACTCTTTCCCCTACAAACAAAGATAAAATATATTGTTTCTTCCATATCTAAATGACTTGTAAAAAACAACTATGAAAGAAAAGGTGACTATGAACTATTTCTGACTAAAGATAAGCTTTAGAACCACAGAGTCACAGAACCGAGAGCTTGCTCAAATATATTTACTTTTTTCTTTCAATGTTGAATGTTAACTGACTCAGAAAAGAAAAAAAAAAATCAACAACACTTCATATTTAAACATTGTATTTTCTTAAATGGCTAGAATTCAAAGAATTGTTGTTTCAACTGCCACCCACATCTTTAAATTGGAATATAAAAATTATAAGGCAAAGAATCATAAAACTAAACAACAGCTCAGAGCGATCCTCTCTCCATACATCTCTCAACTTCTCTAGTCTAGAACCTGAAACCCAAATTAATTAAGGAGCAGCATCTATAAAAGCAGATGAGGTGATGATTGCTATCCACACTTCACAGATGAACCACTGACCTAATTCATCTCTTTGCTGTCATGAATAGAATCCAAGTAAAGTTTAAACCAGTGCAGTTGCTGAAAGATGCTAGGCTGCCCTCTTATGCACACCTGTTTTAAGCTGCTTCTAGCTAGAGCCAAATACACTGATGTAAATCACACAGTAAAGCAATCCAGAAAACGAAGTGGTTGAAAACAAACAGTCATCAATTCTAGACCTGAACTGCTTCATGAAAGAGCCTTTCCTAGCACAGGAGAAAGTCAAAGAACTTCATAAAGGCTTGGTGCCATGATCACTTCTGACAATTGAAGAAGTGACTCAGTGAACCTTCTGGGTGCCTTCCAACTTCAGTTATTCTATGAACTATAAGAAAATATAGGGAGGAACTGCTATGCTCTAGTTTGAATGCATACTAACCTACACACCACTCAGTACAGCATAAAACCTACTAAAGCACCTTCTCAGGCTATCCTATCAGCTACTCCATAAATCTTAAACACAACCAGATAATTTACATAACATCTAATTACACTTACAGTCTGATCAATAAATTTCTACAGGTACATCACCCATGTTACCTTTACTGAACACAGATGATATTCCACACTGCTTTTGTTATGATCACACTACATCACTACAGTGCCCAGTCCTGATTTTGTCTTTATACACACCACTAGCTCCCTTCTTATTAAAACATTAAATTATATTTACTCCTATTTTAGAGGAAAATAAACTGTGGCACATACAAGCAAAGTGATCTGTCCCTCAACAAGCGCTGAGTGAAGCCAAGACGCCATCAGTTTTTTAAGACCCAGTCTGACACCCTATACATTGGGAAACACTAAAATACACTCCAACAAAAATCCCCATTTCCTGAAGTCCAATATAGCCATACATTTTGAAGATGAAAGCCCCAAATTACCATGATTACCATGATGGCCTATAGAGTAGCAAAATCAAATGCTGATAACGAAGAAGTCTGAAGACAGCTAAGAATACAATGATGACTTACTTGCTCCTGTCTCAGAATTCTGTTTTCTAAAATATTTTGATTAGATGGTGATACAAAGGGCCTTTCTTCTGCATAAAGACCCTCATCCTCAAGGTACCTAGGCTGCATGTTTTCAGGCATCTTCTGAGAAGTAGGCACTAACAAGAAATTATACATAAATCACGTGAAAGATCTTAAAATTGCCATTCTAGTTTGCTTATTCTGTAACAGCCTATGCTGTGCATTCTTTAAATAAATGGTATTCCATATTGAGCGTGCTGCCAGCAGTATATTCCTAAGTAAAATTTTAAAAAGTATATAACAGAAATAGGTCGTTTTCTTTATCAGGACAGATCCACAGGTTAATTCTATCCTAGAAGTATCACAGATCCTCCAAACAGATCATGAAACATTTGCTTTAAATATTCTTTCAATAAATCAGTGGAGTTTCATTTTAATAGTTTCTTTTCTAACCCTGTTAAACCTTTCCAGCAGTAACAATTGATTACACAAACATTTTGAAGCCACTCTCAGATAAAGTAAAGCTTTAACTACTATTGCTAGTTTGGTTCAGGCTACTCTTGTACAAAACCCAGAACATGCATAAAAACTCATGTTAACTAGTAATAGCAGGCAAGATTCTTTAAACACCATTTGCATCATAACTTCACTGGTGTGTATGTGTGGGCTTAGTACTTTTTTAAAGAGCAGTTTCTGCCTGCATCCAAGAGAGTAATTATACCAATAGAACAGCAGGTACAGCGATCCCCTACAGCAAAACACAGCAGAACACTCTGGAAGCAGTCAGAACTCAGATGTCAGACATGAAAAAGGAGAGGAACCAAATGTCAAAATTTTGGTACTTCGTCCCAAGCTGTCCTGGTATCATTTTAGTTACCTATCATTACAAAAATCATTTCTGTTTCTTTCACTTCAAATATTAAATAGCAAGTAATACCATTACATCACAGAAATCCTAATGTTACACAAACAGAATCACTGGCAAGCTTGTCATATGGAAAGAAATTACTGATGTGTTCAAGTAAATACCACATATTATGCAGCACATGAATCACTTTTAGTACCCTACACTGTAACCTGCTGTATATGCTAAATAACAGCTAAAGCCCAGTGAAAAAGGGGCCAGCCACCTTCCATTTACCACAGAAGGCACTACATTATACTCCGGAGCAACCAACGTGCCAGCACAGCACATGATGGCGATTTGTGAAGGTTTGCATTTCACTGTTAGCACATTTGGTCAGATCTTTTCAGACACAGACTTACCTGGATGATCAGTGTCAAACACAGCCCTTAAGTCTCTCCCTGCTGCCAGTCAGATACACAATTTTTCGGCAGATCAAAGAGCGCAATGCTACGCAAAGTCCAGGAGGAAAACTGAATGCACCAGCTTCATACCTGTCTGCATGCTGGGAATGAACAGAAATTCTTTCTCTTTTTGCAGTTGTTCAGAGTATCTTTCACACTCAGCAGGCTTCATTACTAGAAAATCTTCATCTGCCTGCCCCATCATGAACAGATCAGCATCTTTAACTAGGCGTGCATCTTCATCCTATATTCAGGTGCAAACATCACCATTAGCTCACCTATTTCTTAAAGTAGAGAATTTTACAAAGTACACTTTCAGAACTTTTAAGGAAACAAAAGCTGCCATTTTGTATCAGATAATTAAAATTAATTCAAGTCTGATTAAAATTATGAACATTTATTCTACAGCTCACACCGTTTCATCCTCCTCTTGTTCTTCCTCATGAGTTTCTACATATTCTTCTGCCTCTTCTTCATTTAATTCACTCCTTTTCCGTGCTCCCACCTTTATACCCTCTGGTTCAGGATCAAAATTGAAGGTAAAGAAATTATATGCTTCTTCAGCAGAAGGATAATCATTCTGGGCCTGTGAAAAGAAAAAAAAAAAGTAATATAAAAATGTTTTTAAAGAAACTTAAGGCAAGCAGAACTATCTTTCCATTAATATTAGCATTAATGGCAAGTATAAACACTTGTTACTGGATAGCTATTTGCTCTGGAACAGACCCCACACAAGTGCTCTGAATGATTTAAATATTTTTAGATATCAATGAGAAGAACAACATTTTAAATTCTGGCTACAATGCAGATATCATTATATAATGGTGGATAATAAAAATGCAGATGAATCACTTAAAGATAAATTTATAATTGTATTTTGCCTGTGCAAGACTGAGGCACCTCTGAGTGTTAGGATGAAAGCTCCCATAGAAGAATGAACATGAGCATTTTTTACTATAAACATTTGTGTTCCTTTAACTAAGAGTTGGTTTCAGTTGATAGGATTTTAAAAGAAGGAACATTTTCCTCCAAGCTCTACAAATTGTGTACAGATGGATATACTTCATTTTATAAAATTAAATAACCCCATGTCATTCTTATGTTTGGTTTCCATCTCATACTCCAATTCTAGGCATACACTGTTGGAGAATTTTTAAATTACAAACTCCTTTTCATTGCTCAAGACCAAGTTCTGCTTGCTTACTCAAACAGAATCAGAAAACCTGATGCTTAAATAAAATTAATGTCAGTTATTGAAATGAAAGAATTGGTACTTACCTCTGACTTCTGCTTGAGTTTTTTCACAGAATCAGAAAACTTTATTTTTGACGACAAGAGAGATTCATCCCTCATCTCTTCAAGTTTATCACCAGACTGAACCAAAAAAATACATAAGTTTTAACACAACGGTTCATCAAAAAAGCAAGCAACCAACAAACTACAGCTGAATACTGATTTGATTAGATGTTACCCCCTGAGGGGGAGAAACAAGAAATCTGCCCATCCCAGGGGCTGGAGAAAGAAGAGGCTGACAGAGAGCACAAGCCTGGAAGCTGAGGCAGTGGTGCTAGTTGCCTAACAACACTGCCTACAGGGAGAACCAATGAGCCCAAGGCCAGCTACATCAACTGTCTCTGTTGAAATAAGGAATAATATATTTGCCATCCAAGAAAAAAAAGCACTCTCTATTGCTTGGGTGCCTGAATACAAACTTTTTTTTTCCCCCCTCTCAAACAATTATTGTAGGCTACTCTGAAACCCTGTGGATGACATTCCCCTGCCTTCTCAAGAAAGGAAATAGCACAGTTGTCCTCTCCCTCCTTTCTGAAGCTTCAATCCAGGCATGCCCAACTCACAGCCTGTGTGTGGCCCAGCACAGCTCTCAACACAGCCTGTCCTTTCCCTGCCCCACGTGCCACCATGGCAGTGGTTCTGTGCTGCTGAGTGGCCAGGCACAACCATCACTCAGCACCAAGGGAACACTGGTGCACTAGGAACCCCGTGTGGGTTGAAACCAGGGCACAGGGAAGGTTCAGTGCAGTGCTAACTCAGCTGATGGCAAATAATGTGATGGATTTTGTTACACTTGCTAAACGCAGTCCTATGAACAGCAAAAAATATGCAGCCATGCTTTCTGTTTTGATAAAGGAATTTGTGAATAGGTTTCAAGACTGCAAAAAAAAACAAAAAAACAACCCATCACCCATTATTTCGGTTTATTTGCATTTTCAGGCAGCACAAATACATTACTTGTGAATGTTCATATGGAATGCATGGAGTTGCAATCTAAAATTTGATCACGTCTCTTTAGCAGACTTTTACAAGACCTCTCTCGTCAGAGAGAAATATCCTCACTTCACAGTTACACCTCACTCACAACCCTGCTTTTTGGCAGCATTTACACTTGTGGACAATTACTGTCAAGGATGAAGCACAAGAAGAGTAAAATTTCAACAAAAATTTCTGATGAACACTTTGAGAGCTCACTAAGAATTGCAGCCACTGCCATCAAACCAGACTGATGCATTAGTTTCACAAACACATCCCACTAAATTTTCTGCTTTTATTGCTCTCTTTTTATAGGTTCTAATAAAAAACATAAAATAAGTTTTGTTACTTTATACACATTAATGATATTCTACGTTTAATGACAGCTACTCCAAAACTAACAAAGAATATCTGTGCCAGTTTTACAGGTATTAACTTTGTTAGTTGGTTAATACAGAATTACTTTTCTAACAAAGAATATGCTCATACTAAAAACACATACACAGAAAATAGTGACAAGGAAATACAAATACAGAGCAATGACACGGCTAACATGTAGTGGTTACAACATTTAGCAACTCCACTATGTAAATTCATGTAAAGCTATAATAGAGCGCCCCTTTCTCTAACAGCAACTAAAATACTTCAAGGTATCTTAAACAACAGAAGTAATGAGCCTGTAAATGACAAGTTTAACAGGATACCTACACTGTAATTAAAGAAAAATGATTATGGTTAAACATGTACATTAAAAGCAGTAATTGGGGAGGTTCCTTTTAACAAAAGCAAACGATATAATTCTAGTCACAATAAAATGGATGAAACTGATCTTCTGTAGTTGAGCCCTTACCCCTTTATCCAATCTGAGTTCTGCTTTCCTTTCTCTGATGCTTTTTAAATGCCTTGGCCGTGGACCCGGGTCTTCTTGAGATAAAGAAGCTTCTGCTTTTGACTAAGCAAATAAAAAAAAAGCTCAGTGGTAATATAAAATGTAATAACACCAAAGCTACAGTAATTCCCAGGAACTTAACATCTCATGCATGCTTGCAATAGGGACTGAATCTTTTATTTATAATAATCAGCTTAAGTGCTTTTTAGACCTAGATGTTAATACTCCTTATTAACCCACAGAGTAAACTTGCAAGCAAATCCACTCATTTCAAAAGAGCGTTAACAACGTTTTTGATGCAAATATACAAGAATCTTGTAACAATTTCATAATTTTAATTATTACAAAGAATAACACAACTGAAATATAAACCTCAGAAAAAAAAAAAACACACCACCACAGCATGAGCAAGTCACTGGAAAAATAACTGCACCAAAGAATCAATCAAATATTAATTCAGCCTTAGAAATAAAAAAGCAGATCCAATCAGCCACATGTAACACTAGGAAAGCAAACTGAAGATGTTGGTACTTCGAAGAAGAAAGCCAACCAAAGAACCTGAAGGTCACACACCCTGGCTGCTTTTAGTTTCTCTCTCATACGCTCCCTGATGGAAAGTTCTGAAAATCCCATTCTTGATGTAGAAGGCACAGGGGGCAAGCCTGAAAGAAAAAACACACAGTGACACAATCAAATGGATTGTTTTGTAAAAGACATTTTAAATTATGTAAAATAAGCTTATTTATAGCCCACAGACTCCCATGTTCCAACAAAAAGCATGAGGAAGTAGAATTGTGTTTGTTTTTGCAATTCAGACCTTACAGACCATTAATTTAAATGCCTCAGTTGCAACAAATCTAGCTCTTACAATGTGCTCTTACAGAATTCCTATTTGTTGTAGCCTTTAAATTAGCGTTCCCAGAAAGTCCAGACTTTTCTTTCCAAAATATAAAGTGAATAAGAACTCATCTCCAATCAAACTTATCAAGACCTCACTTTCATTTGAGGGTAGATGGGATTCCCTCCTCTTATCTTCTACATCAGATAGATAATGATCTCCTCTGGCAGATTCAAGTCACTCCTGTAGAGCGACCTCATACCCTACTGTATACCTCAATTTCTAAATAGAAAGGATAAATAATTATCCTGGTGTTTATAAAAAAGCTATGGTCTTGGGGACAGAAACACAAAAGAGTGGACGCCTACAACCCACCCTCTCATATGAAATGATTAAAGTGAATACTATAAATGAGATTGCATGTGCAACCAAATGGCTGAAGTTCTGCCAGCTTTCTGTATTGAGCAGAACTATGTTTGTGCTCTACACGTTACTTGGAGGCAGCACCCATTTCCCTTCCGTTGGGCTGCACCGCCACATTAAGAGGCTCATGTTTATCCTCTTCACAAAACCCTCCAGGATATTTTAGCTGAAAATCGCTTAGAAACCTAACAGCTTGAAAAGTGAGCAGTTCAAGGCTTCTCTTATTGAAAGAATTCATTAATTTCTTCATTAATGAAACAGACTCTAGTTGCATCATTTTCTTCTCATCTGTCAGTTTGAGCCAGCTTGTTTGCAAATATTTAGAAGACAGTAAGAAACAACAGCAGGCCTATATGAGCCAAGATGAAGTTGTCAAGCCAACTGTTCTTCAGCAGGCATTTTATCCAGCCCTGGGATGGTTTAGGAAAAAAAAAAAAAACAGGTTCGCAGTATGCACTGTAGAAAATGTCTGCCATTGGGAAATACTTTGTCAGAAAGAGGTGGATACAGAGGGGGACCTGGAAGTCGCTAGAAAACTACATTTAAAAAGATCAGCAAGTAACAGTTGTTAAATTCAAAGTCCATACTGTTTAGGTATTCTCAGGATCTGCTGAAATGAAGACTCTGTGTACAAGATGTGCAGGCAAAGAGTATCAGAAGTCTCATTTACCGACGGACTTCACTCTTAGTTTCTGGAAAAAAGGAAAAAAAATCCTCTTTCACAGAACTCTGTTCTGTTTTCTGTTTGTTTTTACTACCTGGAGGCATTCAAGGCCAGGCTGGATGTGGCTCTGGGCAGCCTGGTCTAGTGGTTGCACATAGCAGGAGGACTGAAACTAGATGACCACTGTGGTCCTTTCCAACACAGGCCGTTCTATGATTCTATGAAATTGAAGCCTACAGAAAGTTCCTGCACACAGAAAGGCTGTGTGTCATCCAGAGAGGGAAATGCCAAACTTAATTACAATATAAAAAGCCTCTAAAATCAGCTGTGGAATATCCATCATTGCAAGTCTCCATGGTATTTTTTGTGTTTAAAGCGATCCTAATCCAGTGTGTAAAAACATACTATACTTCATGGGAGCAACTGTTTCATTTCGATTTCATCCCAATTAATGAAAAATGCCAAACAACAGATAAGAATCTGCTTTCAATTTTCTGAAATACGTGACAATTCCCTGTAAATGCTTTCAGACAAGCCAGGTTAAAGTGAACAATGTAAACATTCAAAAACAGCACAGAAATACTCAGCCATCACGTACAGCATCTGCAGAACTGATGTTCCACATGCAGAAAATTTTCTTCATGAATGAATCAATACCTTGTGATAACAGGGGAATGATGCTTTTTGTATGAAACGAAAAACATTTTAAGCCTTTAATAGTTGTGGCAAAATTAAATCAATGCATCTATTACTGTGAGACTGCAATTCCTTGGAGGAAAGATCACACAAACGTTTACTTTATTTCTCTGTGCATGGAATTTTATCCTGCTTGTGTGAACGGGCTCTACAGTCAATTTGTTGTTAGCTTTAAGATATACTTATGAAGCAGGAGAAAACAGACATCTCCAAGAGCATTATGTTGCAAGATCACTTTTTCAGGACTGCATCAAAGCAGTTCACACTGTGTTTTACACTGGAAGCACCATTATCCTACAATGGATCTGTATTTCACTCCATACAGATATGACCTAGATACAAAGACAAAATTTGGAATTGTGATTTCTGACTGCTGGACTGATATATTGCCACATTTTTCAATTTAAGAAAGGTACACAGGCATCTAAAATGGCACAACATGACTGAATGGGAACTGCTGAATCACGGCCTGAACCTCTGACTGATCACCTGAGGCGAGCACTGAGTCAGCCCTGGGAGCACAGGTGAAGGCAATTCTCCTGTGCTGCCGGAAGGGGTGGAGCCTGGCTGCACCTCTCCTAGATCCCATTTAAGAGCTGACTGCCTGTGGAGAAGGATCTCTTCTGGAGATCTGCTCTGCTGCAGTTTCATAAGTGAGCTCAGGATATAAGTAAGCGTCCTATTTTTTTCTGCTTTGGTGTAATAACTGCGTAGCCAAGCCCTCTGGTACATCTCATAACTGTAACATCTGTACATTCATTAATTGTACGGTGACACTAAATGAAAAAAGTAAAGTTCTATCATTGGTTGCATTAGAAAAATCAAGAGTAAAGACTGACTGAACTGCTGAAGACCAACAGGAACAAACATCTGCTGTGACTATGAAAAGAAGAAACAGATACGTTACATATTTTAAGGAAAGTCTGCCATACTGGGACCAGAATGAGAATGTGAACATATAACAAGAGCATGGAAGAAAGGAAACCCTTGAGGGACATCACAAACTCAAAGTTCTGCAGCTGTTTACCATCACCCACTTGCATTAAAATACAGTTCCTTTTTCATAGAAAGGTCTGTGTGTGTGTATTTTAACACCACAGAGGCACTACAAACAAGGAAGCAATACAAAAAGTGGAGAGCTATTCTTTTTTTAAGATGAGTGTCTTCGGAAAACAAACAAAACAGACTGATGAACTGTACTGCTATTAAGTGAACCACTTTAATTCAGATCACCACAAGCTCTCACTCCATCACAGCAAAGCTAACAGAATTCCAGAAAAGAGGGATTTCAGAAGAAATAACAGTGAAATTTTACTGAGTAAAATCTGAGGAAACAAAACACTTTTCAGAAGGGAACTAATGGTCAATTCTCCTTTCAGCGCACTGCTGTGCTGTTAGTTCTTGGAAAAAGGTGTTTCTGTAACATAAAACCACCATCACTAGAGGGTGTCTCTTGATTTCCTCACAGGATCGATCCTAACAGCTGTTGGCCTGCAGCACATCCCTTCCTGGAACAAGCAGGCATAAAGATCTTCAAAGAGAAGCAAACGTTCCTACACCGCAGGTGCCCACAACGAATATCATACTGGTAAAATAAGCTCATGGACAACATGTTTCACTTTGGCACTGATGATGAAAACCTGAAATGGGCTTGGGGTTTATTGACTCTTTAATTAGCTCTTTTATAGAGCCTATTCACGTGAGCCCGTAAAGCTCCGCAGTTGGATTCACAACGCTAACGTTCCCCGAGGTATTTATTCAGCAGGAATATCACAGAGATTCCGCTACAGATGTCCGCCGTTACTGGGAGGTCCCAAAAGGCTCCGTCCATTCGGCAGCGGGACGTTCGCTTCCCACGGCCTCGCCCGCGTCCCTCCCGCACGCCCTTTATCCCGGCAGAACGGAGGCCAGCAGCCCGTCAGCGACCGCGGGCATCACCGGGCTTCAGCCACAAAACACGAGCTTTACACTCAAACACGCAAATCCTTGGAAGGATCACGGAACACGGAAGCCCAAGGCAAAACTCTTTTAAAAGAGCGTGTTTGAAAACTGTGGAATCGTTCAAGTCGGGAAAGCCCGCGCACACGTACCCCCACGTTGCAACGCCAGCAGCGCAGCCCCGCCCGCCCCTCCCCGCCCCGCCCGCGGCCGGCGGAGTCACTCACTGCGCAGCGCCGGAGGGGCAGCGGCTGCCGGCTCTGCTGCCATGTCGGCGGCGTTGTCTCGCTTTGCCCGCGGCTCGGCGGACCCGGCAGGTCCCGGCAGCTGGAGCGGGACAGAAATGAAAGGGAGAACGCATGAGTGAGGGGCAGTAGGGGAACGGGACGAGGCGCGGTCGCCGGCGGTGCGACCTCCGACCCCAAAGGGGAGGGGAAAAAGCGCGAGCGCGCATGCGCGGGTCGCGCTCAACGCCGTGTACGCGTGCGCGGCGGGCGCAGTACTCTCTCGACCGCTGAGGAGCTGTGCGGCCGGCGCGTGCGCTGCGTCCCGTCATAGGTGTCATCGCTAGTCTACGAGAACCCTGCTAAGGAGCTTCCCTGTGCCTTTAGTAGGCCAAACAGTGGAACTCAGTGAAGTTAGAAAACACAGCCATGCATTTGTCTACTTACATCCCTAAGGCATCTTCCTTCGTTGCTTATCTCCTCGCATCAGTTGCCTGTGTCCATGGAGGGATTTGTTCCTCCTGCCATACTGATGGAGTTCTCAGTTCAAGCACGGTTGCTCCTAAAGTAGTTTTCAAGATCAGAAAGCAGGACAACTGTTTTTTAACTTACTTGAGACTAAATATGTTCAACTAGCGACCGAAAGATAAAGTAACCAACTTTACATACTTCTAACTAATTCTATTTTATATTGATGCAATTCACAGCATTATGGTAGCTAATGGTGACATGTTTGCACAGGATTGAAGGGTAACTGCAAACCTGCATTAGCTACAGTAGTACTGATTGTATGGATCTGTGGATTACAAGAGCCTAACGGACACTACTGCGTTATTAATTATTTTCTTGTGTATACAAATGAGTGCCTGTCACTCAGTGAAATATCATACAAGCATTTGGGCTGGAAGGGACCTTGAAAGTCTGTCTAGTCCAAGTATCCTGCACTGAACAGGGACACCTACGGCTGGATCAGATGCTTAGAACCCCATCCAGCCTGACCTTGAGTGTCTCCAGGACATCTCTAGATGAGCTGTTATAGTGCCTTGCTACCCACACTGTAAGAAAACGTTTCTTTACATCCACTCTACATCTCCATCTTTCAGTTTGAAACCATTTCCCCTTGTATTACCACAGCATGCCTTCACTGAGTGCTACTATTGCTTCACCTCAGCTGTTTGTTTTATTTTTTTTCCCCCCCCACAGAAAGCTTGCACCAACAATATAGTTCTACCACCCAACAGCATAATTTAGTCTGTATTTTAAAAATCCTGCGAAATAACTCACAGGAGTAAAACACAGGAAGTTTTTCCACACCCCGCTGCACCTCCTTTAGCAAGAGTGCCTGCACAAATTATCCTATTTCGCCATCCGTTCTTTGTACTGGATATGTAAGCTCATGCATACTTTCCTCAGAGACTGCATCCAACCCAAGCAGTACTCTCTGTTAGGAAATGCCTAGTATAAAGGCAGAACAGGCAGAGGAGAAATGACTTTGTTATCTTCCACCTAAGCATATTCCCTGCTCTCCCCAAAGGATTTCCAGGTTGCTAAACAGCACCGTTAGGTTGCACAGGGAAGTGAACTTGCCCTAAGATAGTGGTTTTGTTAGGCAAACAGGACACTCCCTAAGCACCTTTGCATTCACCTTAGCACCATTTATAACAGCACCTTGCACAAGTGCTAAGCACGATGTGCCTGCAAACTGCAGAGTTTCCTGGCTGCATGCAAATTTAATCAGATAACAGCTTTGTAACACAAAAATTATAACACTGCAAGAAGCTGCAGTGTTTTTGTTGCTCAGCTCATAAACTTCTTTTTCATATCAAACTTTTATGTATCACATTTAAAGTCTGCTGAAGGCACATGAAAATGGAGAATGCTGGCAACAAACCAGAAGGGCCTTATGGCCACTTTCTTTAACAATTCTTTATCATTTCTTGAAATTAAGTACTAGAGCAGCACTAAAAAAAAGAAGTAGTGAACAACTGAAAGCAAGGACACTAAAGCTCTCCATTAGCTATTTCTGCAGAGGCTGTTTCCAAAGCAGTAAAACTCCAAAACAAACAGAAGTTTCTCTAACTCCTCTTCACAAAATGAGTTACATCAGAAACACATGGAACACCACTCTGAGGGTTTTGGATTCCTAAACTGTCTCACCCATGAAAATGCGCAGAACACTGTGATATGATATCTGAAGGAAAATAATTGTTTCCTACCTGGGTTTTCTGATACAGCAGCTGTGGGACTGCCAGCAGCCGAGCACAGCAGCCTCCCCTAGCAACAGGCTGCTCTGCTTTTTAAAGAGAAAGGCTCAGATTCTGCCCCTTCTGCCACTAAAGCCATTCTGGAAGACTTCTTTTGTTTTGTAGACAATTTTTTTTTACAGTAAGAGGGAAAGAGAAAGCTATAAGTAAAACACAGAGAAGATGAAGAAGTGATTGCAGCTCCTGCTGACAGCACCTTATCCTAATCATTGCATTGGAGTAGAGGAAATCTGTCAGTGCTACCAGATAGTTTGTAGAAATGTGAATTGTCTTACATATGGTTCCTAATTTTTATAGGTACAAAGCAATTTATAGTATTCCTAAAAAATCTGGAAAGATCTTTTCTGCTGAGCCAGGTTGTTAAGAAGTAATTTCTTACAATAACATTTGCATCAGTATCTTTATAACAGCCAGAATAAACAACACTGTGGGTACTAAATGGAGTTGTTGCTAAACCTGTTTATAATTGCCCCTGTACAATCAGCCCCTGTAACTTCTGAAGGTCTGTTCCTGCAAAGCTTTAATAGCTGGAATCACATGAAAAGAGATGGCTGAATTGTCTCCTATTTCTGAAAGTGGTTATAAAAAGTCATGGGAAGAAGTAAACAGCCACAGAAGATGAAAGATCTGTAGTATGGACATTGAGTTAAATTAAGTGGAACTATCACAGCTAGAAGGAGCTGGCATGAGAATATTTTTCAAGAATGGAAATGTCAGGTTTTTGAAGGTGATGCATCCAGTACACAATTTCTGATATCTGCAAAGTCTGCAAATATGAACAGCATTATGTAAGGAACATTAAAGTAGTACCCTAAAGGAATAGTGGGAACCTTTGCTTACCGGGATGAAAAGCTACTTAAAAACATATGTCAGGACGGACATGACTCCACTCCCAGAAATAAGACAGAATTTAAGCCATATATGATTCCTGGAGGGGAGAAAAACACATTTATTTCAGTCAGCATCATAAAAACAGGGAAGCCTAGTGTCTTTGATTGCACCGTGCAGCAGATGCAGTGCTCCAAATGAGATGATGTGACAAGCTTTGCTTTGTTAGGTGCAGCACTGTCACTGATGTTTTGCCAAGCATGGCATTTGGAGCAGACAGAACCTGTGGGAGCTTGCAGAGGGAAACGATTATAAAAAGCAAAATGTTGATCTTTAGTGAAAGAGAGCCTTCAGGTTTTATGGCTGGGGCCATGGCTGTGGGCCTTGTTTTTGGTACTACCATCTCACCACAGCACCCTACATCTGCTGCTCAGGGAAAGGCTGTGCTGGCTGCCCCGAATGAGGCAGGCCACAGGGTGATCTCACCAAATAAGATGTTGTTGTATTATTAGAATAGAAGTTTTGGCTACTGTAGGCAGCTCTGCAGTGATCTCAACCTCAGAGAGGTTACAAAGAAGGGAGAACAAACTCTGCTCAGCGTGATTATTTTAAACTGATTGCACCTCACTCCAGTATGACTGGATTCACAAATAAAATTCCTTGAAATTTGTCACACATGGAGGAAAAATCAGTGTTCACTTATCAGACCATCTGCCAGAAGATGCAGGTGGTGTGGAAAGGAGGAAAGCCTGCTGCTTTGGCAGCAGCAGCAGTGGTAGACAAGTTTTCAGATGATTAAAGAGGTTGTTTTTCAACTCAAAGTTTAAATCCCTTCCACTATCTTCCCAACCTAAGATTAATGCTCGTTTGCAAGTAAAGAACGAAAAGAGAATGCTGGTAAATGGTATTTTTTTTTTTAATATAATTCACTCATTTCTAGAAATCTCATCTGCATCTTGCTAAGAGTTCACTCTTGAGAAATACAATTATTTTGTTTTTCAGTAATTCAGTCTTTCTTGTCCGTTTGTTAATGTGACAAAAGCAAGGTCTATTCTTTCACAGAAACAACTTTATGAACACAGTGTTATGCTTTATATTGTATTAAGGATTCTGACGGGCGCTTTAAGTTTGAAAAGCAACGATTTTATTATTTATTTGTAATTTATTTGTAATTTGTAATTGATAATCCTTAGAAATTCTTAAGTATGTTGACTTTGGGCACATAAATGAACTATCTAGCCCACCTTCACATACGGTAAAACCTTTGGGAGGACAGCCAAGTTACTGCACTCGAAGCTGTCCAAGGAGGAACTGGAGCATTACTTCATGAAAGATCTGCCAAGAGGTCACTTGCATCATTATAAAGGTACTGCTGTGTTCTTCTCATCAATCCGTATCTTCTGAGAGACGTGTAAATTGCAGTATTAAATTACACCAGTTCTTCCACTTATATTGTTGTTTAAGAGCAGCAATCATACTTCTGCCATCTGAAAGTTGAATGCTAACCTCAGTTCATCACTTAGATACAGGTAATATGAAGAGTCAGGTATCTTCTCCAGCCCCTTCCTTTCTTAAAGCAGGTATTGAATATGTTGTTGTCCAAACTGAGATTTACCCCACCTATTTCTCTGCACTGGTGACAGGAAAAGTAGCAACTAGTTTAGCCTAGGCAATGATGTTTTAGAGATTAATGTCAGAGAAGATAATTTCACGCTAATGGTTTGGGCTGCAAGAACAATCTCCACATAGGAAAAAAACTTCCTTACTGCTCTTCCAGCAGGTAGCTGTTCAATCATATAAAAAAAATTGCACTCAGAATTGAGGGATATAAGCTCAGTGCCAAATAATCCGAAACAGTTTTGTATGTTTGATATTAAAATATAGTTGCATAACATGTTTAATTATTTTTTCTTTTGCCTTAGGAGGTAACTTTCATGAATTGATCGGATGTTTGCAATCAGCATAAAACAAAGCATCACTGAGAACACTGAGATTTTCATCCAAGTGCTTGGAACTTTGTGCACATCAGCATGGGGACGAATTCTTCTGAAATTCAGAAATACTGACATAACCTCGATTTGGAGTGCTGAGTTTAGGAATGATGTGGAAAAGAACATAACCTCTGAATGCTCTGCAAGCTGAAGTATAAATGCTTTGTTCTGAAATGAATAAATCGATTGTTAAAAGCAATGCATTACTCACTGAGAAAGATATACCTATTGAATGAAACAGCACCAGTGCAGCTGAGCAGGTGAAATATCATCAGCCGCTGTGATGCATTGCTTTCTCAACTCTATTTATCTTCTGTTTGCTCTCCTGTATTATTTCTTGGATAGGATTCACCACCTACTGAAATACATGTATTAAATAAGCCATGCTTCCGCATAAAACTAAAGTTCCTAGTGACTAAATTGCCTGCTATATCATTACAGTTATCCTGAGTATGAAGTACATGCCAATGGATAAATTAGACTGATGACTGAAGAGTGAATATTTTGGTAAATGTGAAACTGCATTCGGTAAATAATAACCTAGCAGGTGACTCATGGAAGGTAAATAAAAATGAAGTATTACATGAACTGCACCACTGCACCAGCTATAGAAACATACTCAGTAGGGAACACACTAAGGTGCTTTTTAGATTTTTGTATCTTTGCCATCGCCAAAATGCATAAATGCTGTTAGGCAGATTTATGAAGCTTTGAAAAATGCAGGTAATACTTTCAATCCTGATATGCATTAGTAGCTTTTTTCTCCATATTTTGTGAGCACAGAAAAAAATTCTTTAGGACGGGTTGTATTTACTGCATCTGAAAAAATTATGGCAGCATAACTCATGTGGATATGAAAAGCAGTAGTGAGGAAAGTGAAGGTACTTATTCAAAGTAAGGGATGTAAGTTTAAAGATGAAGTTTTCAGTATGATTATAATGTTTAATTAGCTATCTAGGTTAAAAATGTTTATCAACATGTGGCTGACATCTTTGTCACTCTACCACGTATAAAGAAAGCTTGAGAGATTAAAAGACTGTGGGGGCTATTTTGTTTCAAACAACTTTATTTTTGCTTATGTGTATCTCCATACATATATCCCAGGTAAATATATGTGGGGTTTTTTTAAATCTCAGGAATCTCAGGAACACTGAGATTGAAAGCTTCTGGGTGGTGTCAGGTTTGTATGAGTTCTTGCGTCCTCCTTCAGAAAGCCTAAGAGGTTGTGCTACAGCAAATAATGCTTGCTTCTGGGAGTTTCTCCTGGTGATGCTGTTTTTTCTCTGCTGATTGTAGACAAAGCGTAGATGACAAGTGTAGTACAGATGCCTAACTTCATGTGCCACTATGGCACATACACTGTGTAGAAACCTAATTAACGTCAGATTTAATCCTAAAGGGATTCTTTGTTATTCCAGATCATCTTGAAACCAACCCAACCTATCCCCTCACCTGATAGCATAAACAGTGGGGAGACTTCAGCCCAAGGTATTTTCACTATAAATTCAAATGCAGACATAGGGAATCATGTCATCAAAGCTGATCTATTTTCGAGTAAAATAGCAGTAACAACTATGATTTACTTTAGGAAAATGTTTTGAGATTCTGAATAAGGGCAGGGACATGTGGTACTTGTGTACATATGTTGCCCATTCATGTAATAAAAAACTTCCAGCAAGAAACCTTTAGGTATAATTCAACAGAATTACTTGTTTTTAACAGTTCGTGCCAAAATATCAGACTGTTCAAGTAGCTACATAATCCAAATGGGAAATTTAGGGAAGCTAAAATGACTTTTCTATGATTGTACTAACATAAATTTAAAATTATTAAGCAGAGGGAGGCAATAACTCTTGGTTTTCTTGTACTCATGATGTCATTTTCAACACAGGTATGGTTAAAATATATCTCTTACATTTCATTCATTTTTGTATCACAGGGAAGCAGTTTGCTCTTAGTTAGAAATGCAACCAGTAACTTTTCATTTTAATGCCATATTCTTTCTCTATTCAGTGGTGAAAATTTTGTTTTGTCTGAAAATGTCCAGATTTATTATAACCATCAAATATGTTTCTGACAGCCTGAAGAACATCTGTTGTGCTGTCATAAGGATGGTCTGTAGGAATTTTTTAATTTTGAAGATCTGAAATATCTGTAAGCTTCACAGTAGTTGTTTTTTTTTTTCAGAATGCATATTATAGGTCCAATCCTGTATCTGTTGAATTATGTGTCCTGCATGTTATGTGTGCATAGTGATTGTCTGTTCTGACCTGTGGAACATCGCTGCTGAGAGCTGTTGTCTCTGCCTTGCATCATCAGTGCTGTTTGTGAGGAAGTGGCATAAATCGTTGATGTAGAAATGATGATTGGGCAGCATTTTGCACTCATTTTGTGCTAGACTTGCAGATGTGTAAATGATTGTACAGCACTGTGATAAACTGAGTCTGTAAATGTTCTCTTCCATATTTTCCACAAGAAACAGCGCATGTATAACACTAATAAATTAGATGCCAAGTTGGAAAAACATCCACTTTCATCTTCTACCACACTGTCAAATAAAATGAGGGTTGTACAGGCATTGCCAGTTTGATTTGTTAGCAGAACTTTGCACCTGTTCACTGCATAAGTAACAACCGTGTACTCAAAGGCGTGTGTGTTGTTGCATGGGAAAATAAGGGATTAGATGCAGGGTGCACAGGTTGATATTCCATATGTAATTGCAGTGCATTGAAAACTATTTGCATAACTGTTAGAAATAACAGAGTTCTGTAAATCTGGGACTAATAAAACAAGATTGTAATTTCTTGCAAAGCAAGTACGTCTCTAAACATGTAGTTATAGATGGCCAGTCTTGACCTACAAGGTGTTAAACGCTGAAGAACACACGATTCTCCTAGCCAATTTTCACAATGATTGATTACTACCATTAGTAAAATGTGCTCTTGATTTCCAGTGGGAATTTATAGTTTCTCAGCAGTGGATCTTACCATGCCCTTGTCTGATGGAACGAAGTGACAGCTACTACCAGACATCATGCACATCACTTCTTAACCATTCCATTGACAAGAAAAATAAATTGGCCTTGTTAGATGTACTGAGTACATTAGTAGAGTTGCAGCCTTTTTTTCCCCCCGGTTTTCTAGTATGTTTTTGAAACATGAATATAAGTAGCAGTCTCACAAGTAGCACTACTCGGTATGAATTGTTATATCTTTACGAATACTGCTCACTACTTGAATGGCCACTGATCATACATCCAAAGCAACAGCCTACTCTTACAACCTATATTCTGACTATCCGCAGTGTCCCCTGTATCTTTTCCAGGTTCACTGATCTCCTGAATTCAGTCTTCCATCTCATCTGTAACCTAAAGTTATTTTATTGCTTTTGGCCATCTTAGAGTACAAGTAATTCTGCTTAAGTGATGCGACTCCATTTGTTCTATATAATTTATTCTCCTTACTGTTACTGTTCTATCACATTTTTGACATCTTTTTTTTTTTCAGC
Source organism: Lagopus leucura (assembly GCF_019238085.1). Taxonomy (NCBI): domain Eukaryota; kingdom Metazoa; phylum Chordata; class Aves; order Galliformes; family Phasianidae; genus Lagopus; species Lagopus leucura. Next base: position 56,061,286 of record NW_024962264.1, read on the forward strand.
AGGTTTATATTTTGTTCCACATTTTTGAAAAAGATATTGAACAACATTGCAATAATAGCAAACCCACTTACACTGAAAACACTAAGCAGAATACTGATTGTATCTACGTGTTTTTAGCTCAGTCAACTTTTAATTATTTTGTATGCTTAATATCTTTATTCTGTTCTTTCTGGACTGCAATTAGGCTGTCCTCAGCTGGTAGAAATTTTCATGAAATATCAGGAGGTTAACTGCTCACAAATATCTTTTGTTGGTGTAAATATCAGATGAGAACATGCTTCTGACCTGTCCAGCAGACATCTCTATTTTATTCCTCTTTTTAAAAAAAAAGTTTTCTTTGTTTTTAATATATTACCTGTCTCATAATGACCAAGGACAATATTGCTGTCAATTGTTCAATTTTTCTTTAATATCGTATACAAAATATCAATTCTATTTTGTAACTTAATATATTTTATATAAAATCCAATGTACAGTATCTTAAATTTGTTTAAATAGTATCGTAAACATAACTTCCATGAGGAGTCTGTCCTGAAGCAATGCAGTCTTTTATGAATTATAGTTCCTTTTGATATCCCTGTTGTTCGGTAAAGAATCCAGATTCTAGGAATCTCCATCTGAACTCAGATTTGGTTCCTGTCAAAGCAAAAATAAATTCCCAAGTTATTCATTTTCCACTTTGTGTCCCACACACAGCTAGATAAAGTCATGTGCTGGCTTGTCGTTTGGCTGTGATTTGGCATTATCTGCTTCAGAGCTCATCTTCGTCTGACAAAGCATCAAGATAATCTGTATCAACATATAAGAGAAATCCAGAAAACAAGCTGTCTGCCCATGTTGGGTCTGAAAAGAGACCGTTTTGGTCAGTGTAGAAGATCTCAAGCCATACTTCATCTTCTGGCTGAAGGTAGATCACAGTGGATCCAGAAGCTACGTCGTGGTTTCCTGTGTTTGCATCAAATGTCTTTATGCGGTACTTCCCGTTGTGAACCAGCCCAATCGCAAGGTGCTTATTTGCCAAAGTGATGTCATAAGAAAAATAATAAATCCCTGGGATGGCACAAATAAACTTCCCCGTGGAAGGGTTGTAATGTTCACCCTCATTGAAGAGGACTTTATTGAATACAATTGGTAGTCTTTCCTCAGGGTAGCTGGTGGTGATGCCAACAGAAAAGGCAGATTTCAGCACTATCTTCCCACACTTACAGACCCCTGGTGCACCTGGCTCTCCTCGGTCTCCTTTATCTCCCTTAGGTCCAGGTGGTCCAGCTGGACCTACTTCACCCTTGGCACCAATCAGTCCTCCTGGTCCTTTTTTCCCAGACTGACCTTGGTCTCCTTTCTCTCCGGTTGGTCCTAATGGCCCAGTTTTTCCTCTTAAACCTTCAAAAACATTTTAATTTAGTTAATCATTTCTATTATCATCTTAGTAAATGATTGTGTAGGCTACTGGGTATATCTGAACAGACAAGAAAAGCAAGGTCAGAATTTCATAATGCTTCAAAAATACTTTCAGAATCTTCTAAATAAGCTTGTGAAAAGAATAGCAAGTTGAAACAGAGCAGTGGACTACACAGCCTGCGAGTTCTTTGTTTTATATTCCTAGTTTTCTTCATACACCTTCATTAAACACTGAGGAACTATATATCCATTGCAGACAGAGGCATGGGTACTGCTGGTGTAGAGGACAGCAGTGTGGTTACCCATACAGTGATGCCAATGCACTAAATATTACTTACTATTTCAGTGGTTTTATTCTGTACCTACAAACTTGTCAATCTTTGATTCCTGGCTAACAGCACAAATGAAACTAATTATTTGACACCAGTGCTTCCACATATACCTTGGCAATGTCCCCTTTTTGTTCAGCATCTGTGCATAGGAAGACTGAGCAATTACATTTATTTGCACGTTAGACTATATGCATATTAGACATATCTAAAATATATCTGGATATTTTCTTTCTCTCACTGCATGCATCACACTAAACCCACACAGGCACATACACACACATGTTCATCATATGTATATGTGTAATAGTAATGATGAAAGCTCTTATTTTGATGCACTACTATGTTATTTGACACAAATATTCAATACCTGCGCTCCCCTTTTCACCTTTTTCTCCTTTCCTGCCATCTCTACCATCTCTTCCTGGAAGACCAATGCGTCCATGTGGCCCTGGGGCTCCGTTAGCTCCAGGGGGGCCCACGGGACCTGGCAACCCAGGGATACTGCAGATGTATCTGGTATGGTAGTTCTCTCCTTTGAACTGGTTTTGAAGTGGTTGTTCACTGGTGTAGATGGCAAAACTTGTGATGTACAGCAACACAAACATCATTGAATCTGGAAAAAGTGCATATGAAGAAGACTTTATGTATATGATGATACTCTGATTCCATTCAGATGGCCAGTAGGAGCAACATTTTCTAGTGAGGAAAAAGCATGCACCTTTACTTCATTTTGAAGCCCTTATCCTTGTAAATGAATCTAAATCCTGACTAACCGTAGCAGGAACTTGCCAAGTTTGGAGAAGGGACACCAGTGAGAGAATTACATTTTCATTGCTTGCTTGCACACTGGCGACCACAGCACCATTACTTCGCTGTAATGGGCCGGATGGGAGCAGACCACTGTCCTATGGCTCTGGTGCTAACAGGGCTTTCTTTTTAAGCTTGGGCTGGAATGCCATGTGAAATGAGCTACATCACAATATCTTGTAAGAAAATTCATTAAAGTATTATATTTTGTGGTTGGATGGATGAACAATTCAATGAATTGGATTTCTCTGTTGCATAATGTATACTGAGGGGTTAAAGAAAAAAACACTGCACAAACAGAAATGTGTTGAGGAGTTACAGTACCTGATATACAAAGGTGTTCAAAACTAGCGTTGCATTAGCTGAGATTCAGTCATGAGTCAGGTGAGATATTGTGAGTCGAGTTGTTTCTTCTAATTCACTTGCTGGACTCTCAGAGCATGTCTGTGGGGGGTTTTGTTGGAGTTGTCCATTACTTCAGAGCCGACTGACAGCACAGAAGCAAACTGAAGTCCACTGGTTTCTGTGGGGAGAAAGAGAAGAAATGGGTCAAGAATTAAAAAAATATCTGTGAAATACCATAAAACTTTTTTTACAGTGAAAATCAGGTTCATTCTCAAACTCATAATTCTATTACAAAATGAATCAATATAGAAATGCTTTTCATTCCCTACTCTGTTATACAAACTGGCTTTGCTGATTGACTTGAAAACCCAAACGGACATATCTGCCTACAGTTCATGTTATCTCCATGGCCACGCTGTGATATATGACATGACCAAAACTATTCAGCAGGGAAAAAGACCAGCACTTCCACATCCACACTCTTTACCAAGAGTAGGAAATGAGAGGCTGCATCTTGATATTGATGCAATGAAGAAAAAAGAATGAAAAGATTATTGAAGAGAAGTAAGCGATGCTCCAAAATTATCTTCAGTGATTTATATTCTGCTTTTCATATTAAACATCTTATATCAAATTGGCAGAAACCAAACTACTAATTTTGCTGTCATTTGATAAATGCTTACAGTGCAGGCAGGCACAACAGTTTCCAAGAGTGAATTAACATATGAATGTGCAGCATTAGAGGAGAACAGCAAATGATGACTCCAAGGCAGTAGTTAACTATAAGCACAAACTTTACAGCAATGTTTGCTTGATATACTACTGGGTGTGCCCAAAGAGAGCTCATGGATTTTCATGGGACTTAAATCAGGGACTGCAAAGCTGTCTGCAAAGAGGCACAATTTAATAATGTGGCCAGGAGGGAGAAGCTTGGTGGAACTGAAGCCTAAGACTGCCTATGCATCTTACACAGAGCTGACGGATGAGAAGCAGACACGACCTAAGGACCAAGGATGGGAACAAAATATACACTTTGCCAGATCAAAGCCTGAATCAGTAGGCTAGATGTTCCCACACTGTGTTGTGCATCAGCCAAGCAGAAACAATTTCCACAACTGCTGGTTTTGCCTGTCCAAGATCTTTGACAAAACACAACAAGAGCTGTCACACAGTTGCTCCTGTCATTGGCTGGCCAGTAACCTACTGTTGTGTGAAGCTGTCTCCAGTTCCCATATCTCTCCTGCTGTTCTTCTCATCTGCCTATGGGAAATAAATTAGCCTGGGATATGTGTTCCTTCTAGGGCTCTGGGAAAAAATCACTTGGGGAAGGCAGGGAGAACAGGGTTGTTGGGATAAGGATGTACCTTAGAGGGACATTGTGGTTTGAGAGTGAGTTTGGCCAGGGAAGGGCACACAGGTGTTGGAAAATAAAGAACAGGAAAACTTTCCAGCACTGGGGCGGAGGTTCTTAAGAAAAGATGGGGCTGTGAACCAAGATAGTGGGACTGTAGGAAGGTAATAGAGATGAGATTAGGTGAAAATGGTAATAAGGTTCAGATGATTATGTTCAAAGTCCAAAATTTAGGCTTAGGGGAAATACAGAAGGCTAATTCCAACAGTTGTCCCCAAACAAATGACCTTTGGGAAGCCATGTGTTAGGCCACAGAATCAGGACCTGTTTTGGCCTTGACTTCTGGCTCTTATATTTCTTCACACATAATGACTGTGTTTTAAAAGGAGGAGTGAAGGATGCGTCTCTACTTTATTGCAGCAGCCTCTTGGGAAGTGTGAATCACCTCAGACCAAGAGAAGATGTACAGCATTGAACCCATGCCTCCTTTTTCCTGGGTGTTGCTTTAAAAAATAAACCGTTAGTCTGAAGGTGAACAATAACTTAAGGCCATGCTTTTGGAATTTCAGGCTGAATGAGGAGGCCAAAATTAGAATTTTCAGTTCACCGAGACTCATGGAGTTAGAAGGTAGAGTAAGACTTCCCAGATTCTTTTTTCTGGAGTCACCTATGTTCCAGTGCAATACTTGATCACATAGAGTTAAATGTTAGGCAGAAAATGAGTCATAAATTAGACTTTCTTCTTTTTTTCTAGTTGTCCTTTCCAAAAACATACACTTTTGTCTGTAAGTTGGAATAGGAAACAATGTCATTTATGTGTGCCAAATAATGTTTATTCAAGGAAAAACAACACTTGAGAAGTTCACTTTTTTATCCAAATAGCAAAAATCAGAACAAGCAGATGTTATTCATGTTAAAAACAATTACAGTTATCTTCACTGAAGCCAGCACCAAAGATAATAAAGAGAATGATATGAATAAAGGATTAGAATGTTCTTCCAAGTTTAGAAAGTGGCTTTTCAATAGGTACCAAATCAGAGCATGAACACATGCCAAAGCTTTCACTGGAAGACTACAGACACGCTTATCCCTTCTAATGTGAGGTGATTTCTGGCACAGCATTTGTAAGTGAGGGTGGCACACGCAGTTGTTTCATCACCTTTTATACTGCATAAGTAGCAGAGTCATTGCCCTTGTGTATGAACGTGAAAGATCATCTGATTCTTTTAATGTCAGAAAAGTATTCTAAAAGTTATTCTGATATGTTGTTGCAGATCTGCTGACATGACAGATCTACCATGACAAGATATTCCACGTATTACATTCCTATTGAAGCTACACACTGGACTGAGGATCTGTATGCTCAAGTTTCCAGGAAATCTCAATGCATTACCAATATACTCAGATTGTACTCATTAACATTTTTAAGTTTAAGAATTAAGGAATTATAGCAAATTCCCAGTCTTGAGACTTCTTGGTATATGATCTAATCTTCCTCCCTTACCCAGCTATGCACATCTTAATTTTTAAATTTACTAATTGGCATTGTTCTGAAACAATCATAAGAGATTTCTCATCAATCTTTTACAAATAAAAACTGGGTCAAAAGCCAGTGGTTGTTAGTCACAAGCTATCTTGGCTGTATTCTTACTTTTATGTTTCCTTGCTAGCTTTGAGTTCACTTCCAGTACAAGTACACAGGCATCTGAGTAGGATGGAAAGATATATTTAACTTCTTTGTGCAAAAAGGTGTAGATGAGAAATATTAATAGTCTTGGTCCTTTCTTATCTGCAAAATTCACAATGACGTAGTAGTGCAAAACACAGCAGTCAGTGCATCTGTGCCTCTCAGATAGCAGAGGCTCTTAAGACCTCACATCACTACCATCACTACCATCACAGTATCCCTGCTGTGGGGTGTACACATCAAGTCCACAGCTGGCCATTGCCACACTCTGTGGGTTAGCTATACAGCCATCAATCTTCACATAGTTTTCTGTTGTCTTTGTTTCCCTTAAGAGAGGGAGAGTGACCTGAAACTTTCCAAGCTGTCTGAACTTGTGATTGCTAGTCCCAGAATGACTGATGGTGCCCAGAGGGATCAGCCGGTGGAAAAGAACATTAGCTAAATATTTCTGAGAAAACAATCCATAAAGGCCTTATTAGCAGTGCTGACATTTAATGGTCTGATTTGCTTCAGTGTGCACTCAGTCATGTTTAAACAGTCTCCCTCCTAACTATGTTGAATGTGGTCAGATTCTTCAACCATGTCTTAATGCCTTCACAAAAAATAAAGAGTTTATAGTCGATCCCAGAAGTTCAGTTTGTTTGATTTTCAAAATATCAAAGCAGTGGGATTCATTTTATTCCTCAGTCTCTCACTTGAAATCCATCCATTCTTATTATTTACAAGGTCATTTTTACTAAAAATGCCCTAGAATATGATAAAGGCATTTATCAGTGAGATAAACTGCCTCACCTGGGGGAGTTTTCACATGAGGGCTGGTACGAAGTGTACCAGAAAATGCAAGGAGGTAAATAAAATCTGACAGAAGTCGTCTTGACTGACAGCTGACAAGTTAAGTCAGTTTCTTTCGGTCTGCAACTGTGCCTCCTGTATCCAAGATCTGGGGAACTACAGGCCTGTCAGCCTGACATCAGTGCCAGGTAAGGTTATGGAACAGATCATCTTTGAGAGAGATCACATGGCATGTACAAGACAACTGGGGAATCAGGCCCAGCCAGCAAGGGTTCATGAAAGACAGGTCCTGCTTGACCAACCCGATCTCCTTCTATGATTGAGTGGATGAGGGAAGGAAGGATGCCTGGTGGATGAGGGAAATGCTGCTGACGTGGTCTACTTAGACTTCAGCAAAGCCTTTGGCACTGTCTCCATCAGTATTCTCCTAGAGAAGCTGGCAGCCCATGGCTTGGATGGGTACACTCCTTTCTGGGTTAAGAACTGGCTGAATGTCCAAGCTCAGAGACATGTGGTGAATGGAGTTGAATCCAGCTGGCAACTGGTCACGACTAGTGTTCCCCAGGGGTCAGTACTGGGGCCTCTCCTGTTCACTGTCTTTATAGATGTCCTAGTTGAGGAGATTGAGTTCATTCTCAGTCAGTTTGCAGATGACAGCAAGTTGGGAGGGACTGTTGATCTGCTTGGGGATAGGAAGGTCCTGCAGAGGGATCTGGACAGGGTGGATCTCCAAGCTGACACCAGTGGGATGAAGTTCAATAAAATCAAATGCCGGGTCCTGCACTTTGGCCACAACAACCCCAGGCAACGCTACAGGCTTGGGGCAGAGTGTCTGGAATCACAGAATCACAGAATCACAGAATGGTAGGGGTTGGAATGGACCTCCAGAGATCACTGAGTCCAACCCCCCTGCCAAAGCAGGTTCCCTACACCAGGTCACACAAGTAGGTGTCCAGGCAGGTCTTGAACACCTCCAGAAAGGGAGACTCCACGACCTCCCTGGGCAGCCTGTTCCAGTGCTCCGTCACCCTCACCGTAAAGAAGTTCCTGCGCACATTTGTGTGGAACTACCTTTGCTGCAGTTTCTGGCCGTTAAGACAGGAAGACTGTATGGAAGAAATAGACCTTGGGATGTTGGTTGACTCTCAGCAAAACATGACCTAGCAGTGTGTCCATATTGCCAGGAAGACCAACGGCGTCCTGGCTTGCATCTGAAATAGTGTTGCCAGCAGGAGCAGGGACTGTACTGAGCACTGGCAAGGCCACATCTCAAGTACTCTGTTCAGTTTTAGACCCCTCAGGAATACCAAAGGGAGAACCTCAAAATGCAACTTCATTAAGTGCAACTTAAGGGAAAGGTGATGGCTGTGAAGTTGAATCTCACAAAGGTGTAGGTCTCAGGAGACCGTGTCTCACCTACAGAAATGATAGAGGCATTTTCAAGCATGTGAAAGCTTGAAACTTAATGTAAATCAATGAGGCTCAACCTTCTGAGAAATTAATGCATTTTGAAAGTAGCACCAGGGCACTGAAGCCTTATATGCTTTTCAAAATCCCAGAACCAGGCTGAGTGGTATCTCCAAACACAGGACATGTTAGCAGGTGTCCCCAGCCTCTGGGATTGCCAGGCTGTCCCACTGCGTGCACCTCAGAGGTCCCATCCATGCCAGTGCCCTTACATGGCACTTGTCAACACACAAGATAAAAATCTGGCCTCAAGCTCAACAGTTTCCTGACAATTAGTAGCTGTTCAGAGAAAATCCTGGTCTCATGGAGTGATTCTACCCCAAAGTGATTACTTCAACAGCGTTACTCTCACATTTACACTGGAATAGAGAAAGGGGAATTTGGCTTGTTTTATCCATTTTTGTGTTTGTTGTGGTTAATGTCAGATTCCAGAGATGGGAGCCAGGAAGAGTGAAAAATAGAATGAAATTTATGTAATGTCTGCTTTTGGGTAATAACACATTTTTAATTATACTTCTGCCTGATTAAATCAAATCTGTAAATAACAACTTGATTTTCAATGAGATTAACCTCTGTCTGTGAGACAAAAGAATGTGCATGTTAGAAAGACAGCTCCAAACAGTCTGAAGCACTGAAATAAGATAAAATTTAAATTCTGTTATAGTGTAATTCATTGAAAGAAAGACTTGTGCTTATGTAGAAGACATAATAATGCTTCATGGCCCCCATCATGCCTCTCAGAAATGCCAGCTCTAACCAAGCTGACCCTCTGCCAGCCCAGCTTATATACCCAGAAGGCAGCCGCACAGTTCCTGTGTTTCTAGTTTATGGGCTTGATTTTCTGCAGCTCCACATTTTGTGTAGGTGTATGCATCAGGCAAGAGCTGGCTGCTCCCTGAATCTCGGCATGGCACGGGCTCCTATGGGGTGGCAGAGCAGGATCTTGCCCATCCCACAAACCCAGCAGGGACCAGGACAGTGGCACCCCAGCTCTGGGCACTAGGAACACGTGTGGGATGGGCTCAGGCCAAGCTGAGACACCAGCCCATGGGTGAGGGTCAGCTGGACTGCAGTGGGGTCCTGTGCCTTGGCAGGGTGGGAACAACCCATCCCACTAATGCCCTCATGACTCTAGCAGTTGATACTGATTGAAAGAGGGGAAAAAAAGCATTATGATCCTGATATGGCAGCTTGCGCCACTGTACACATATGGAAATAACAATTCTCAGCATGAGGCTTACAAAGATCTATTTAATTCCATTTGGATTCCTACTCCTCTCTCCCTGCTGTGGCATTCACTGAGCTGTGGCATTCACAAGAGGGTCAACTCTTGCTCTTCAAGATTTGCTTTCTTTCAGCCTCCTGATGAGAACCATTTCTGTGGTTGAATGTTTGGATTTGCAGAATCTCAGTCTAAATTCTGTTTTTAAAATGTACAAACTTCTCTGGGTTGTGAAGATGAAATGTCAAACTCCTTGACATAAAGAAATGTTTGGACTGTTTTTAGAACACATTGGAAAAGCCAAAATCTATTACAAGAGCTTTTTGCTTATTGAATTTCTAACACCGGCTAATCTTTTTCCCTTTGTATTTCTGACTTGGGCAATTCAAGCTGACAGCTCCAAATCTCTATAAAGAAATCTCATGAAGAAAAAAAAAATATTGTTTTCTTTATATGTTTTTATATTGTGCCAGACCTTGGAAGGGACAAAGTCATACTGTTGTATAAGCGTGAGTCTCAAATGCCAATCCTTATTATTAAAGGTGTTTCATCAGTTTCACAGAGAGGAAAAAAGAAAACAGCACAGAATTTTTTTTCAGGAGATACATTCTTTCATCACCTCAACATCTATTCTGTGTCAATGATTTAGTCCCATGTGCTTCTGTTTTTTCATCAGTAAAACAACAACATCAATAAGAACAGAGATAGTATTGTTCTGCTGATGTAAAATCTGGTTATTTCAAAAGCACTTTACAGATTCTGTTTTTTCTAAGTAGCTGGGACCACCATTTTGTATTTCAAACCAAGTATCTCATGGGAGATTAAAATGGATGAAGTCAGCACAAATCTTGCAGTTTCTTCAGTGCTGGGTGGATGAGGCCTAGGATCTGACAGTTAGTCAATTTTGACTTCATATCAGAGCATCAGACATACCTCTGCTTGCCACTGGGAACAAAATTCAGGCCTCATGTAGCTGGGCATAGCACCACTGAAACCAGCTGCCTCATACTTATAAATGGCCTTGAAGGTGTGCTCTCTCTTAGGTTCCTGCAGCATTAATCTTCCTGCTTTTTGTCATGCATCCTATCTGCTTGTTTCCCTGGCCCTCCAAGGGAACAGCACGAAGAAGGAGACGCTGCCAGCTGGCTTGACGCTTGGTAGTAGGAAGGGAATCCTTTGCCTGCTGAGGGTGGGCTTTGCCTTGACTTTGCTCTGTATGTGTGTGGCTCTCCACAGTGACCTCTGCAGGATCTACTCAGGACATAAGTTCGCATTTTTGGGTGGTCAGAAAGTCGTAGAGAGGCAACCAATTTCATCTCATTTTCACTGAAGTTTGGCCTGATCTCAGCCTGCCAAAGGTGTTCTGACTGTCACTTAGCTTTTCTCTAAGGTTCTGGAGCATGGTGGTTGCATTTAGTGTCAAATCTATTTACTAAAGGTTTTTTTTTTCTATTTGACTTTGACTGATGGAGTTAATTTTCTTTAATGCAGATCTATTCTCTGATATCCTCAGTTGATCTACTTAGATTTGTTTCTAGCTGATAAACAGCAGTAAGCTGGCATGTAATAAACTGTTCCGTTCTTTTTATCTTTGTGATAGATATCTTCATTGGGCATTACGTAAAGTGCTATTTTAGCATTTGTGGTTTTGTTTATGGCTTAAAATACACATTATATCTTGAACAGAATAATTGCAGCTCCTTTCCTGCTTAGAATTTCTATTTTCTTTCTGTGAGATGCTGTGGTGTGTTGTGAGGCTTCTGGTTTTCCTTACTCTTTGGGAAAGTTTAAACGTACATACGTATATATGTGTGTACACATACACTATAAAGTTTTAAAAAAGATTTATGAATTTATCAGCTTACGGGGGAAAATGTGGAAACACAATTTGGAGACAATTTTTTTGATGCATCTTCTATCCTGAAAATTTATTTATTCCACTTGCTTTATTAATGCATGAAAGTAGGTTTCTGCAGAAGTTCCTAAGCCTCTGTTGTTCTCATAAAATTAATTGCTATCCCAGTTTGTTCTCTTGGGGCAATTATGAAGTCATCCATAACAGACATTTCATTATGTCTCTTTTTTTGGATTAATGTTACATCTGAATGACTCTGCTAAATATGATCAAAAGCCCTTCTAGCCCAGTGCCTTTGCTCCCTGGCAGCCCTGCAGGAGGCTCTTGCGCTCCTTCTTGAGGACGTGGGAAGCATATGGTGATCCTCGCCCAGGAGCTGTCTTCCTACTTCTGGTATGCAGCTAAGCTCTTGTGAACTGGAGATATTTTCTGAATCTTTGCTTTCTGTCAGCCTTGCTGGACTCTTTATCCATAAACCTGGAACCAGTTTAAATGCTGGCTTTTCATATCAGTAAATTTGTTTGTTTAATTACACACAGAACACATCTGTCTCCTTTCAAGCTTTTTGTCTTCCATAGATCTTAATAGATAGATGACAATCTCATTGGATCCCAGTATTTTTGGAACTGTAACAGGCAGTGGCAGTAACAGGCCTGCTCTTTAATATGTTCTCTTTCTCAGAAAAGCAGTAACTTTAAACGCCTTGTGGTTGGCACAAATATTTCTGTTGAATAACTTGAATTTGCAGTTAAGAATTGTATAAATTATGTGATCAGATGAATTGTCAGAATCATCTGCTCTTTTCCTCTGGTATATTAAGATTAGTAATCAAGATTTTGAAGGATGTGTAAGTCCAGCAGGTCTAGCACCTTCACTGTTTCGTACCATGTCCTCAGATCAGTGTAGACTCCTTGTGTCTAGCAAAGATGTAGAAATGCAGCTGCAAAAATGCAGCTGCCAGACTGTTATCTTGTCTCTGCCAAAGATGTGCTTCATGGGACAGATGTCACTGCTGCAGTGATTGGCATTCTGCAGTACTTAAATCTAAGAAAAGTAGTAAAACCCAAATATAATGTTTTCCAGGAGACATTAGTGGCCCTTATAGAAAAGAACAACACCAGTTTGAACCTCTTAAAGCTGTGTAAACTGTCATGTGCTTGCTAAAATGGCTGTAAGGATAGTTCTGAGGATTCTCTGTAAAATATTGTTTGTGTTGGCATATTTCTAACAAAATAATTATGGTTTCTTAATACAGATATATGTCATTGTTATTCAAAATGAAGTTTGCTTATTTTAATGTTTTAACCACACAGTGTAAAATTATGCCAGTCCTTGCTTTGCTCCTTGGAAGTATCTTGCTGGAAGCAGTGGTGTTACTGATGACAACATGTCCTCACAGACACAGCACTGGATGGTTATGGGGTGATGACATTCACCATCCCTGTCAGGGTTGCCCTCCTCATCCTCCTCCTGTGTCCCGTCTCCCTGTTGGGCTCCTGAGCTTTGCTGAGCAGCTCTCCTCTCTGCTCTTGGAGCATCAGGAGCAAGGATCAAAATCCGTCTTGCTCCCAGAAGACATATGGTAGAAAAACCCATTTTCCCCTTGTCCTCGGTCTACTGGGATATAGAATGCACTAGCTTTTCTCACCAATAGCCAGACACTGAAGATGAAGGTGAGAATGAAGGAAAGATGTGTCACCATGCAGCAGCTGTGAGGGCTGTATTGGTGTGACTTTGGATGTTCCTCCAGATTGCCTCCGTGTCCTCAAAGGACAGAGAGAAAAGGGCAGTGGTCCACAGAGCAGCAGAAAGGTGTTGGCGGGCTGACTGCCCGTGTCAGTGAAAAGCCTTGTCCACCCTGAGTGATGCTACAGCTGGCCAAGCTGAAAGAGAAAAGTCCTTAAATGGAAATCTCAGATGTGAAACTCTTTTTCCTGCCAGAAATTTAGCTAAAGTAGACTGTTTGCTATAGTGAATATTCACACTGTGATGAGCCTAGATATCACAGTTCTTTCTGTCTCTTTGAGGTCTGTCTTCAGCCCACAATAGGGGTGCAGCATGCCAACAGTTACAGAGCATGAATATGTTGGAAAGCCACAGTGTGCACAGCATAGCCCCAAGCCCCAGCGTGCTGGCTCTGCCCTCTCCTCATTTGTGGACTTTACAGACTAATCCTGTCTTGCAGACCATGAAAATGGAGATTCTGTGCAGGTGGTACCACTTGTGCAGAAGTAATCAGAGTCAAAACAAGTTCCTCTCCAGAGGCCCTCAACTGCAGAGAGGGCAATAATGACTCACAGCATGTTAGCAAAAGTAGTGGTTTTGGCAAAAACAAGAATCCCATTAAGTAAAGAGAGTGTTCTGCTTTAGAGTTCACCAGTGTCTTCTTTTTTTGGTTGTTGATGTTTGTTTGTTTTTTAATATATTCTTTTTCTCTCCAAATTTTCCTAGTTTTGCCCTGTTGGTGAATGCCACACAGAAGCCAAGGGAGCCTGAAAGTGAAATCTCCAATAGTGGAGTTGGATGGACAGCCAAGACCTGCTCCTCGCAGCAGGTGCAAAGCAATGATGCCTCTGCCATTTCAAAGCAACAAATGGGCACAGCTCCTGGGTTTTGTGCACCTTTATTAAGCAGAGGTAGCCAGAGAATAGAACCAGAGGTTGATACCAGTAGCCAGAAACTGTTTTTTTCATAAAGACAACCAATATTTTTTGAAGTGCATCTGTCAAACATGCTGTTATTAGATAAAGCGGCTCCAGCTACCAGGAGATTGTAAAACTCACAGTCTTCCCTCATTCTTTTGATTTACTTTCACCACAGGCAAGGACTTGTAGACTTTTGACTGTTGTTTACAAATAGTCTGATAACATTAGCAAACATAAACAGGACTTTCCCTGCAAATCCTATCTCAAATACAGATTTCTAAGGACTGTTTTTATCTCTACCATCAGCAACTAGTTAAAATTCCAATTGTTTTTCTTAAAAAGAGTTTTAGTAGTGGGTAGTAAGCATGAGGTGAAATGAAAGCAATTGAAATTCTGAGGTGTGGTTTTATTAAAGGTTTAGAAAAAAGCTGTTAGAGACCTGCAGCTTCTAAATGGTACTGAAAAATGATAGTGCTCTCAGTTGTCAAAATGATTTTTTCTCATTTAATCAGTATGATACTCTTTTCTAACATTTATTCATAAACTTCCTTGGTCTGTCTTCAAATAATGTAGTTAATAAATGCCAGATCTCAGTGGATGCCTTAATTGAACTAGAATCAATCAATTTATTCTTGTGTGGCCTAAGTTAGGCACTTGCTGCAGAAATGTGTGCACCAATTTAATATGTAACTATCCATCTGCAGTTTGTTTCTGCCATTCCTTTGGGCTCTCTTTGTAGATCAGCCTCTCCTGTGGGCTCTTCAGCCCATCTGACTGTGTATTAAAAAGGCACACTTTGTGGTCCAGTAGTAGGGGAACGCAAGAGCCAGCTGGGTAAGGGAGGCAAGCGTTCCCACGTGGTAAGTAACTGACCAGGGCATAATGCAGCATAAACAGTTTCTACACTCAGTGAATCCACTAAATCAGCTGTTCCAGCTATGACATGGATCTTCACATTGCCATGGTGAGATGGTCCATCTGTTTGTAGCCACTGTACCCAGGAGACCTCAGTGGACAGCACCTCAAAAGAACCTCATTGGGATTCCCCCAAATTTTTAATCATAAGGATGCCAATCTGGAGTGGTGGATACATCCTTATTTCCATCTGCCACTTTGCAACATGTGCAGGTGATAAGAATTTTCATCCACCGTTGTTTGCTAGTGAATGGGAGCCAAAGCGATAAGAGTATCCAGATGGGTGCTTGCATTGGTCTAATTAAATCAGTTTTGAAACATATCTTTAGGCTGTGGACAGATGTTCATTTTGTAGAGAGCCATCCCAGATGAAGATTACAAGCCAAGCTGCTGGAGGTTATTGCCCTCACAATTCTGCTGGCTGAGCCATCCCAGACCCTCCTGAGCTTGAATAAGGTGCACACATGACATCCCACTACTCAGGAGGTGACAGCTGGAGAGGCTACTACCTGGCTGTGCACACTGGCCTCCTTAGCACAGCATCAGGCTTTTTCGGCTCACCAGTGTCCATCTACTGGCCTGGTTTAGTCAAAATGGACCAGGTTGACCTAGGCAGCAGGAATGACAGATCTCTCATTTGCTTGGGTTTGTTGTGCCTGGGAAGGAGCGAGAAGCCCTACCTGAGTGAGGAATGGGGGGAAATATTGAGGTGAGTTAGGCTTGGCCCAGCTGGGTCCAGAAGATGGGAGCAGAAACCTGTCGTGCTGCCAAAGCCACAAGGGGCAGCCTGTGAGCCTTAGCTAGACCTGGCCAAGGACATCCACTGAAAGATCTACCCACTGCCTCTGCCCAACATGTTGAACTGCTTTAGGCTGCTGACATACCAAGGCCTTGGCACTGACTTGAGCTAGGGCTGCAGGGTGTAATGAAGGACTTTAGAGGCTGTCCAATCCAAACAAGGAAGCTTTTCTTGGTTAGTTGTTATATCTTTACCAAATGTGTTAGTATGTGCACAAGGTATATGACACAACGTCGACTGAGTCTGATGACATGCTGTCTCCAGTTGACTGATCTTAGGAGACAGTAATGTACATTTTATATAACAGTAATGTAAACTGTGGAAAATTAACATGCTCTTCATGTCCTAAACTCTTTAGGATTAGGAATTATCATATCTGTCATTTCAACAATTCTCAGTTGAAATGTATCAGCTTAAAGACATTTTAACTGCTTTGCGCAGCTATGTGGCAATAGCATTTGGCTGCTGAGCTGATCTATCAGCTGCATCAACTTTATAGTTTCTTCCCATTGTCCAAAAAATGGGCTTATTATTAAAGAAGGCAGTTAGTGATATTTCCACTGAAAAGTAGGAAAAATGCCAGCACAGATGATGGTACTGTCTGGCTTTTTAATTAAACTTCTGCATTTGCCTTGCTATAGTGGCATTTCTTTTGATTGAACTTTTGAAAGAACGTGGCTGCATGCAGAAATTGGTTCCTCCCTATGCTTTTCCAGAGGTGAATCCAAAAAGATTGATTAATTTCCTGAGGTCCTGCCATTGTGTTGCTTGTCCTCACAGGAAGGCCTCAGCCCTGAGGAGCAGTCAGTGCATGAAAACAGGGAGCAGAACTCATCACAGCCCTACCCAGCATTAAGGTACAGCTGCAGGAAGCCATTAATTCATTCTGCAGAAAAAAAATAAAATAAAATTCTGTGTCTGTTCATTTCTAAAGACAGTAAGAAGGCAGTACAGGTCACCTTGGTTGTATCCATTTTCCAAGGAACCCATTTATTTCAATTGTCTCAGGAACTTAAGCGATTAATCTTCTGCGTATAGAAGCTAGCTTTATTTATTTGGTTGTTTTGCCAGTTTCCTTCTCCAAGCAGTGAAGAAAGTGTGTTCCCTATTCCATGGAAATATGGCATTTCTGTAAGTTGGGAATGCTCCTGAAAATATGCATGTACTTAAGCCTGCTTTCAGGTCACGTTTTACTGAAGCTTTCCAAAGTTTTAGCAGCCCAGCAGTCATGCAATTGAAAGACAAGGAACAGGAAAGGCAGAAGAAAGGAAAAAATAAACAGCTCAGAAGTCATAATCAGAGCAGAAGCTAAATTTGCAGTGGTGCTTTTCATGTGTCGCATGCTTGTTTTTGAGCTTGGCATTTGATGGTCTCTGACCACCAGATGGCACAAAGAATGCTGCTGCTTGCATCAGCTTGTTGCTGAAACATCACAAAATGTCTGATTCACAGCAGTTAAAGTGCGTTGTTACATTACTTTTATTCAAAAGTATATTTTATTTTTTCTCTTAGATGTAAAAATATATTGGTAGGACTTATCCTCTTGAGGGGAAATCAACTTCACCAGCAAAATGCAGTTTCAAATGGCAAGCATTGTTGAAGTGCCATTCTCAGGTGCAGGAAAACAGCATAAGATGAGGGGGAAGGAGGTTTCTCTGCTAATTGGATTATAGGACAAAGCACTAAAGTAAATCATTAATTCTCATTTTGGTTCTGATGGTGATTCTCTTTGTAGCTTTAGGCAAATCACGTAATCCACTTCATTCCTCTATTCCCACATGAAGGGCAATGATTTCCTACCTTGCAGTGGTGCCAGAGGAGTTAACACTCATAAAGCACAAATGGAGAGGAGAAAAATACTAATGACTCCTGAAAGATATTTGCAGGGAAGGTTTGTCTATCCTGCGTAATCCAGCTGGTGTTGTGCCAGTATAACAGCTACAGTAAGACTATGGAGAATGGATAAATTTAAGGCATACAGAAAGAAATATTACTGAATGCTACTCAAAGGAAGAAATACTACTGAAAGAACTGGATTTTTGTTGTTGTGTTTTCCATGTAATTCATTATGGAAATTTCATGGCAAACAGAAACAGCCTGACTGCTGCTCTCCAAACCCCTTCAGTGTTAAAGATGAGTCTCTGGCTGGTTTTGAAGATGAGTCTCTGCCTTTGGTTTACACCTGTGGTCCAGCTTCTCTCCTTCCAGTTGATATTGAACTCTCAAGTTGAAATCTGAAACTTTGATTCAGTCTCTGCTTCAGGTGCTTATTCATAACTAAAACTACAAATTATTCAAAAGGCTTTGCAGCTTTTGTCACAGGTAACATCTCTTGCACACCTCAGGATCAAGCCCGATGGTCTCAGACGATTTTACCACTGAAATATTTAATCTGATTATAGCAGCTTCTGATATTGCCAGAACACAAACCAGGACATTTCTGAAGATAAATGAAAAGGGCAGGGAATCCACTGTAAATTACCAGTGATTCACAACTGCAGTTTGTGTGACTACTATGATCATGAGATGACGTATTTCTTTTTATTCTTATCTTTATTGTGTGTAGTGGATGTGAATACCCTAAGGAGAGCCAAAGGATTTAACAGGTGTATCTGGAACTTTTCATCATTTAGAAAGACAAGATTTACAGGTTCAGATAAGGACAATACTGAGGAAAGAAAATTTGGCATAACATCCCTGAGAAAACAATGCTGCTCCAGTGAAAAATACTATTCAAGCACGCTTTGTATGCTTATTTCACTGCCAATGAAAAGAGACTGACTGTATATCTTCCCATAATCACAGAGGGTATCTATGGCATAAATGTGTTTTTTGGTTTATCTGAAACTAAGTTTATAGGCTGTCCTTTAGAAAGCTGAGGAATCAGAATGTGAATGGAGGAGACTTGAAAACTGTCAGACCAAAACACACCCAGTAAAACAAATGATTAGTGATTGGCCTGAGGAAAACAGAAGAAAAAAATAACAAAAATAAGATACTGAAGTCCCATAACAACGGTGCCAAAATGATTTCCAACTACACAAGAACATCGGTTTTGTTCTTCCGGTGATAAATTTAGTTTTTCTGCTTGTCCCTATTGCACACCTTAGTGATAATGCTGGAGACTTTTTGATTTCCATGTAAGACTTTTAAAAGCAAATAATATAATCTTGGCAGCCTGTGTGGAGAGCAAATGCAGTAGACAGAAGATGTGTGGAAATTAGTTTATACAAAGGTTCAGTTCAAACTCAGCCCATGCCACTGTCACTGAAACAGCCAGATGACAGTCAGCAGCACACAGCCTCAGGAGCATACAGAAGTCCTTCATATGGATGGAAAATGTAATGAGGTATCTTAATGGCTTTTTCTCTTGTCCTACAACAGCTATGGTACCCTAGGCCTCATAATCTGTGTTGCATTACTCTGTGCTGAAGGGTGGCTGTATGGGGAAGGCTATCCACTGTAGTGATGTATCTGCTCTGCATGCACTGGAGGAGTGAATCCAACACAAAGCCTGGCACACCCAAGCGACACAAGCCCTGCTTTGCTCATACACTAGGGCAAGCATCTCCAATCCATGAATTTTCAGAGTTGCTAACAGACATTCAACTCAAAAATCTGAGCATCTCTCTTTACTTAGCAGAGGAAAAACATTCCTCGCTTCACAATCACACCTGATTCATGTCCTTGATTTTTGGCAGTATGTACATTTGTAAACAACTACTGTAAAGGATAAAGCACAGGAAGAGCAAAATTTCATCAGCAGTCTCCGACACTGCTACAATAGGAAAGATTAACATGGTGGAAGGGTGATACAGGAGTGTAACAGCAAAGGAAAAGTGCCCCACCTCAAGGTCTAGGCTCACAGGAAAGACTCCACAAGTGAGGAATCTCCAACCAGAGAACCTTCCCCTGTGGGAGTCAGCCCTTAAATGAGGTCTAAGGAAGGTGCAGCCAGGCTTCACCCTTTCTGGTCACACGGCTGAACTGCCTTCATCTGTGCTCCCAGGGCTGACCCAGTCCTTTCCCCAGGTGCTCAACCAGTGGTTCAGGCTCAGCAGTTACCATACAGACACACACCTTGAGAACTCACTAAGAATTGCAGCCACTGCCATCAAACTAGCTTGATGCATTAGTTTCACAAAAGCAGGGTCACATATTCCTTCTGTGTTTTTGTTTCTCTCTTTCTTTGTTTTAATTAAAAATATTAAAGATTAAAATAAGTTTGGTTACTTATGTACGTTAACTATATTATACATTTTATGAGGGCTCTTCTGAAAGTAACACCTCTTATGTCATTACAGTGGCCTACAAAATCAGAAGTGAATGTTGGTGGTATGGCAATAGAGGTTGAACCTTCCTACCAGTATTCCATTACATTTTGTTACCATGCAACAGATGGCAGCAGAGGGGCAGTCTGACAAAATGGGGGTCACCTCTGCCGGTACAGACTTCTACTAGCGTGGCGTGCAGGCTCTTATTTATTGCTGGTGAAAATGCAGAGCTAATGATGGTGACTATGTTAAAAAACAGTGTTTTGTAGCTGAGAATTTGTTCTATCAAATAGTATTGTTGTGTTCTTTGTATCAATTGTAGTTCCATGGAAACATAGGAGGCATTACTTTTGGAGCAGTGTTTGTGTATGCTGCCCAGGCAAACCAAAAGGTTGGACACCTTTGTACTATGTGGATTCTGGGAGGGCTGGATAAGTCCCTTAGGTCTTCTGCAGGAAAATGGTGTGGGAGGAGAGGGCTGAGCATTGCACAGTCCCTCCAGCAGTGGGCTGTGAGCCAGGCCGATGTGGATGTACTGCCACTGAGTTATCCCCAGCAGTTAATATGCTGCTATGGAAAAATCTTTCTTAGATTCTGGTTTTAGATGTTAGCCTCATGGTCCTTTGGGAACCATGACATGTCCTGTCCTCATAGCCAGTTCCTGCCAAATTCAGGAGTGAGTGCAACACTCTCCTCCTTGCCAGAGACTGTAAGAGGCAGAGTTGCCTAATGGCAACCTGCAGAAAGTGTTTTGTGATCCTAAAATATAATTTTCATAGATGAAATACAATAACATATTGAGCAATGCTACTAACTTTAAGCCTTTAGCATCATTTTGATCCAAATTATTTGTCTTCTGATGCTATTTTTTTTCTAGGTACTGAAATCTTGATATGTCATTAATCCTCTAAATGGCTCAACATGAATTTCAAATCAAGACTGTAATAAAGCGATAGCAAATTAGAAAAGATTTTATTCCCCCCAAATAATCAAGTGGAGATTGAAAGTTGGAGAATTAAATTGAAAGGAAGAAAAACACTATAAAGCAGTATAAGCATTTGACAAATACCTAACAGACTGAAGAGATTCCCTTATTGTTGCTACTCAGAGAATTTACTTATTTTTCCCATGTAGAACATGTACAATACTTTATTTAGTAATATTTCAATAAGCTTTCTTAGCATCTGTTGCTGAACATAATTTTTGCAATGCTCTGACAGCATACTAATGCTGTAAAGCTAACACATTAGCATGCCACTGAGATGAAACTAAATGGAGAAGGCTCACAAAATTTTCACTGCAAGGTGCAGGTCCTGTTACCTCCAAATCCAGAGAGGGCTTCTGCACTCTTTTATTGTTTTCCTCCTTTCTACTCCTGTGAAAGCATGGGCTTTTTTCCTCTCCTTGTTTTTTGGGGTCAACACATTGTCAGCTGCAGGTATTCATTGTTCTGGTCCACAGCATGTGCTGCCACACATCAATATGCAGTGTAGTGATGTGAACCAAGTCAGGTACATGCACTGTGATTTTATGCCATCTGTAAGCAGCAAAGCTACTTGGATCAGGCACACACTGCTTTTGGAAACATCTTTAGTAGCACAAGTAGCGTTGGACAGAGCTAATAATAAACCTAGACCACTTTTCAGTTTGAGTTTGCTACAAAAGCTGTTATGCAATTGATCTTTAAGTAAAACTGTTTTCATTAACAGTTGTTAAATATCACCCTGAAAGGTATTAGCAAGGTCAATGTGGAGATCAAGTGATTATTACAAACATTTCTTATGCTACAATTTTGTGGATATCTTTTTCACAAAGGAGAGAAAATAATTTTTTCAGTCATGATATAACTGTTGCATATTATGGATTCTTTTTTTTTTTTGTTTTTGTTTACAGTCTATATGAAAAATTTCTAAATACAGCAGTCCATTCTGGAGCTAAATAGACAAGACAAGGAAAATCTAAGGCGACAGCATAACACTATGATAAATAAAATGAGAAATGCCAAGTACTTCATCAAGTTGAGTAACGGCTTTGCAATTGCTGGTTCATTTCTATGGCCAGGGTGCTTAGACAATATGGTGACAATAACATGGAACCATAGAATTATAGAATTGCTCAGGTTGGAAAAGACCTTAAAGATCATCAAGTCCAATTGCAACCTGACTAACTACCCTAATACCCTAACTAAGACCAAAAGAGGGAGAATGGAAGTCATGAAGGAAGAAAATGCATTTTTAAATAATCCTCAGGGAATTACACTATTACTGGGCTCTTAATCAGCACTCAGATTTTAACATGCTGTGTGTTTTGCCCACTGGGATGCAAAGTAAAATCAGTGGGCTAAATTATGTTCTCACTGGCACTTGTGTAAGTCCAGAGTAAGCCATCTGACTACATGGTTGTTTCCAGTTTTCCAGTAACCAAACAGAAATTGATCCAATGTTCCTAGACTCTCTCTTCCAATCTCTTGTATAGAAACTACCCACAAATAAATCAATGAGAATATTCCATGGTGTGCTCTCCACTTGTCAACAGTATGAAATAACATTTTTCCATGCACCTTCTTGGTAGACCACCTCTCAGTATTAGAATATAGGAATTGCTAAGTACAACAGACTGCAAGTATCTTGTAGGAAGCAGCGCAGGAGAGCAAAGAGGAGCCAGGAAGAACAGAAAAAAAAAAAAAAAGCAGAGAGTAAGGAAAACATTTTGGCAGTCTGATGATAGTCAGCTGGAAAATGAGAAGGATAATAGGGAAAGATGTTAAATGAACTGGTTTTGAGATGGAAATCTGGACTGGCTCATCTAATTGCACATGCTCCCAACCTCAACTAGGGCAGAAGTCTCTCCCCAGTCCTACCTTCCTTCACCAGCATTGCCTCTCTGTGCTGAAGCTCTGTGAGGCTGTGAGGGTTGAGCAGTAGGCAGGTGCCTTCCCTACTGCTGTCGCTGTGTGGCTGCCATGGCCAGCTCAAACTGCGATCACAAATGCTGTCTCAAAGTCTTCCAAGTGGAACTCTGACTGGAGGTCTGTAAGCACTGGGAATTGGAGTAAACAAAGGTTTCCATGCCAGAAGCAAGAACTATTATTATTGGTGTTCAAAAACATGAAGTCCAAGACCTATCCTGGCCAGTGCAGGAAAAGAAAAAAAAGTAGAGCTGCTGTCTACCTGGGAAAGGCTGTTATACAACTCACACCTTGCTGCACATTGGTCTGACACTGTCTATGGTGAGCTGGCTGAGAATGGTTAAGCTATTCTATCCAAACAACTAAACACTCATGGGTTTGATGCACTATGCTGCTTTTCCATGTTATTTCCCAGAAAACAGTATTTGTGGGACTGTCTTACCACTACCCTACCATGTAAGTGAACACTGAGAAGAACATGGTGAGTATTGCACACAGAACTGAAAGCATTTTGACCTCAGTATTGAAAAAGAGATTCTACAGCACTGGCTAGGGATTCATCAGTCCACTGGAAACAGCACAACCAAGTGGCTTCCAGAGAGACACAGACCTTTGTAATGCCCTTGCTGCAGGTCTGCTTCACCTTCAGCAGCAGTCCAAAGCAAAGGCGGTCTCAGAGCCCAGAACCTGGTAGAAGGGCTTTGCATTCCTAAATGAATCAAAAGACAGAGCATAAATCCCCATAGGCTACACGCCTTGCAAGAGGTTTATTTTTACTGTGTGAATTCAAGTGCTGGAATGTCTTGCTCTGATTCCAGAAGGGTTAACACTTTCATGCCTTACAGCCTGGCCGGGAGGGACATCCTGCACCATGGGCACAGGCTGTTCTCCTCATTTTTCTGCTACCTCAATGAGCAAAACAGCCGTGCTCTCACTGACTTTCTCAGTTCACCGCTGTATTTTGGTCACAACAACCCCAGGCAACCCTACAGGCTTGGGGAGGAGTGGCTGAAAAGCTGCCTGAGGGAAAGGGACCTTGGTTTACTGATGGACAGTCTGCTGAATATGAGTCTGCAGTGTGCACAGGTGGCCAAGAAAGCCAACGGCATCCTGGCTTGTATCAGGAATGGTGTGGTGACCAGGACTAGGGAAGTCATCCTGCCCCTGCACTCAGCATTGGTGGGGCCTCACCTTGAGTACTGCGTTTGGTTTTGGGCACCTCAGTACAGAAGGGACATTGAGGTACTGGAGCAGGTCCAAAGAAGGGCAACAAGGCTTGTGAAGGCCTTGGAGAATGTGAACTACGAGGAGAGACTAAAGGATCTGGGACTGTTTAGTCTGGGGAAAAGGAGGTTGAGGGGAGACCTCACTGCTTATTGAGGGGAAGATTTGTCACTACTTGTTCCAGGAGGCAATCAGAAGCAACGTATAAAGGAAGATGTTCTGCCATTTCATAACTGAAAATTCTGTTCCCTTCTCTCCCAGCTAGTGAAGAGCAGACAGATTGGTAGAGGTCTGAGATCCATCATACAGAGACCCACTGCCACTGAGCTCATGGCACTAGCTGAACTCCCTGACCTTTTGCTAATGAGCCTATGGGAGCCAACAAGGCAGTTTCTTCTTCCTAACCTTGGCAAATCAACACTCTTGTAGCCACAATTTTTTTTCCACCTTTTTTTACCTGAGGAAATATTGGGATATTAATGAGACAGAGATACCTTATTAAAGCTTTCAAAAGATGATAGGGTAGACCCTGTTTTGTTTCATCCTGGGCTTTCTTATGTATGTTTCTGGTGGAAAAACTACAGGGGCTACAACTGGAAAACTCCTTAAGTGATATGAATTTTCCAAGGTCTTCTGTGACATCATTTAGTTTGCTTTCAGTTTTCTCCAATCAACATTACTTTGGAAAATGAACATATTAAGAAGACAGTCCCAGTGCCATGTAACTTCCATATTGTGTTTCCATCTCATATGGAGTTTTTTTCTCTAAAGTGTTCCTTTTTAAAATTATTTTTGCATCTCCATCCTAGACAGGTACTTTGAACAGAAGGCAGAAGAGAAAAAATATCTCAGAATGCTGGTATAGTAACTGAGGCACAGATGGAAATAACTCGTGTAGGGGCACGGAGGAGCTTTCCAGCAGATGACAGACTTGAACTCGGGTACTCACTCTGCAGCTTTACCATTAAGGATTTCTTTTGTCCAAAGAAGCAATGAAGCACTACAACTGAACTCATCTCCAAAACAGATGACTTCCAAAAGGAAAAAGAAAGATCTTCTTCAGCCAGTCATTACCCATGCACTCCGTTTCCTGCTCATACGTTAGTGAGAATTAACATTTTTGCGGTTCTAATGAGAGCCCATTACTTCATGGCATAACCCCACCACAGCCACAACCACTGATCTATACCAAATGCAGAAAATTTATTCTTTAGATTTATCCTATGTTTATTAACAGTTCAGCTCAGAAAAAGAGTCAGTGACAAAAACCATCTGGAATAAACATAATGGAAAACAAACAATGTAATATATTCTGTCGCTCCAGCCTAATTACACTGTTTGGTGCAAATACTATCAATCCAAGTGACAATTTACAACCCAAACTCTTATTAAAGGGAAAAATGAACTGTTCTGGGAAGCACAAATCAAAGTAACTAATCAACACAGATGACACATTCAGGGGATTTAAGAGCCAAGGTATGGTAGTGTTTTATTCCTCCTTGTTTTCAATTTGGGAGACCTGCTGTGATGTTGCAGTACATTATGCGTTATGTCTACTTATGCAACACTGGAGACAAGCATGTTTGTAGCTGTTGTCTTATTTTTCAATGGCTACAGCTTTTGACTTGGTGGTTTAAATACTTTTCTTGTCCTACCACGTAAGCTAGGAGCAAAATACACTGTCCCATTTCTCTAGCTCCCTTTCAAATAATCTCTTGTTTTTTAGGATATAGTAAGAGGGATTTAAGAAAAACCATTAGAAAAGGTTGGAATTAGCTAAAAGAGATACCAGTTTGATCTAAAACCATTTCTTATTGAGCAAGTTGGTCCAGAAGAGAAAAACGAGAAAGATCTCTCCGTCTCATGCAAGCACGTGAACAACACATGGCTGCTGTCCATGATCTAGTTTCAGCTTGGAAACTAGAATCATTCAATGCATCTGGTGTCCCCAGAGAAGCCAGAGAAAACACTGGCAGCAGCAAAGAGTTGATGGTAGAAGCCATCTGAAGCAGAAATTGGACAACCAGCCCATCTACATTGGAGTGTGAACTTCAAGAGCTGCTTTAGGCACTTGCATAAAGCCGAGTCCTCAAGGAGATAAAATGATACAAACTACAACCTGTAGCACACTGTCAGTTTACAGAAAAAACACCCGTAATTTGGAAAATACCACCTGTTGATCTGAACTAACAGGGAAAAAGACACTGAAGATCTCATTATAACAAGGGTCATTATAACTACTGAGGGAGCCGAAGATATTAAAAAAACCTCCACAAGTTGCTGTAAGGAGAGATGGCACCAGTCACCACCACCTTACATTCAGAAGTGCCTCTCCAGATCTTCACATCCCTTTCCTGTCCACGAAATAAAATGGAGCCAGGGTTCTTTCACACTTTTCAAATGGCCTCAAAGACTTTCTGTCAGGATTTTCTCAAAAATAGCATTCATCTCATGAAAAAACATTGCATATTTCCCCTTCAATAGACCTTTTCTGGGACCAGATCTGCTTCTCTATTTCAGGGTCTGGTACTGTTGAATGTAGGCTTATTCTCAACCAGAAACCAGACAGCAATCAAGCTTTTGTCCTATGTCATGTAAATGACATTTGAAACTCTGTTTCTCCACCTGCTGTTTTCAGAAAAAAGCATGACATCTTTTTCTCCTTGAAGAGTTGACATCATGGATGTGGCCATAATGAGATGTTTCTTCATTTAAGAGGCAAGGTGCAATGTTCGATAAATGCTCTCCTGAGAGTTTTGAAATTCCAGTGATTCATAAAAGCCACAAATTTTATTGCCAGCTAACTGTGGATGCATCTCTCCAGAGCCTTACCACATCATCTGTATTAGCATGCAAATCAAGATGACATAGCTGTTGACTAATTTCTAGTGTGATATTCATGGCACAGAAGCACTATTGGGATGGTCTTTGGCAATGCCTTCATCCAAGCATCTCTGCATGCAATCAGGCTCCTCAACCAGGAAGATCAACATGAACAGGACTCTATTTCTCACATGCCAAGTCTGCTTTCTCTTAAAAAAATAGTATATTTAAAACATCTACCAATCCCATAGGTATTATCTTCATTTATATTTCCTCCCTTAGCCTTAACTACTTTGCTTCAAGAAGAAACCTCCAAAAGCTTTTTTTTTTTTAATTCCCCTTTGCCTATAAGAATTTCAATAATGTTCAAAAGCATACATAAATAAAAGGATTGATCCCCATTTGCAGATTACAGAAATTCAGGAGTATGCTGTCAATAGTCATAATGATAAAATACCTTGGTTTTCTATGGATTTTTACCCTCTTTACAACCTTTTGTGCTCACTTTAACTGGGGAACCTGAACAGTTTCCTTTCTGAACAAAGAATGGCCACAGATCCAGAGCATTGTCTTGAAGCAGCAGAACACAGCTGCCCTGTTACGGCCAACACCACGTGTTCACATAATGTCTAAATATTTAGCCTTCTAACCGGGAATAGTTCTGCCCTTTTGGAATGCTCAGAAACTCATGTTGTGGCTCTCTTGAAGATTTTATGTCATCTTCCAGGATTCTGTTCTGGATTTTTTTTTCCTCTGAGGAGAAAGATGCAGAGGACCTGCTAATGCCACTCTGCAGATAGGTGGGAGGTTGTTCATGCACTGAGGTGGTGATCAGGGTGTGCTGGCAGTGCTCTTGGTGCTGTAACAACACGATGCTGGTTCCCCATGGCCAAAAAGAAACCAAGGCAGTCCCTGCACTGTCACCTTTTCCCAGATGTTACATCAATTGCTTTCTGTGCTGTCCAGGATCTGAAGTACTGACTGCTGCCTGAGTCAATCAGGGGTAAGGGCACATTTTTTTTCCTCTCAGTTTTATTACAGACCCAGGAGAGTCAAGTTAGCTGAGACTGTAAGCTATCTCAATGAGCTATTTATCCACAGCCCATCAAGGCAGAATGAGCATGCTAGAGAATCAGCTAATAAGCAAAAAGAGAGAAGTTCAGAGAAATAATCATTTTAATTGTCACATAGTCTGCTTCACCACTACTTTAGGAAAAACTGGAGGCAAATGCTACATAAATGTAATCATAGATTTTAGAAAACATGCAAAAAGCCACAGAAGAAATGTTAAAAATATAATGGAAATATTTTTCTCTGGAATATTAGAACAGCCAGTTTCCCCTCCATAACTATATTTAAGGTATTAAGCTTGTCAGTTACTTGACTGAACTCCAGAAGTAGGCCATCACTCAAAGATAGATTATGTTAGCTATTAGCTGTATTGATAAGCTAGAAATGATAGCACTTATTCCAGCAGGCTGACTTCCCTAAGAGCAGAAAGGGCATATGCCCTTTGCAATCCTCTGTTTCTACAGCTTGCTTAGAGCAGCTTCCAGGCTTCTCTTCCAGCTGCAAACTTTAGTACCCGAACAGCCAAGAGCTTCCTGCAGAACTACAGTAGTGGTGATTGTCTGAGCTCTCCATACTACGCAGTTCTCAATTCTTTGCTCCTTCTGATCTTCTGTTGTCTTGTTCGGCATTTAAGGTTGGAGCTTTCTGGCTGTCTTGGAGGCTTTGTTTCTGTTTATAACCCACCAGAAAGACTATAGGCACACAGAGCATGGCAAAGATTGAAAGCTGTTTCCATTTCCTCTTTACAAAGAATCTATTATTTATAGGTGATGGATGGACACAGATTTTCATAATTCAGGAAAACTACATTCAGTTTTTTACATGTTTGCAGACTAAGTATGACCTCAGTTCAACTGCCATTAAGCCTTGGCTCAGTCCTCAGGTCTGTAAGCCTCAAAGGTGGCATTCAGAGAAATATACATGTGCTGAGGTGCTGTACAAGACCAGTAATGGATAGTAGGGCTCCACAGAGAGAGAGAGAGAAAAATACAAGATGCATCAAAATGCAATATCTTCATATCATTTATTTAGGAGAAACCTAAGAAACCTATCTCTGAGTTACACTGCTGTCAGATAGAGTCCTGTAGGCCATCCTATGATTCTATGATGATTTGCAATTTTAAAAATATTAGAGTTGCCAAAAATAAAGACAGTACATCAATTGTAAGTTTTGACAACTTATTCTCATTTATGTGTAGATTTTTAAACCTACTATCATTACATAATAGCTATCAAGATTATGAAAAAGAACCCTTCATTGCTTTCTTTTCCTTTTTTTTTTATAAATTTAATAAACCTTACCTGGACATTGAAGAGATCTTATAGTAGAACTAATGGTATTGCTGTTTTTGGTGAAGCTATTGATTCTGTTAGTCCACTGTCATCTTGGTAATGACCAGCCCTTTAGTAGAAGGCATCTGGTTGAGGCAGCCACCGGGAAGTGCACAACTAATAAGACAGTAATTAAAGTAGCTACATAGCTACTGAGCAACAGATTACAAGTGTCAGCAATAATGACATTAATCACATGTGGGCTTTCTTTGCTTATAACTGTGGTTAGCTGCTCACATCCAGGCAGCAGACAGTTTGGACCACCAGCTATTCACGAACATGGCATCCTCATCCTCCATCCCTAATCTTAGTACCTTTGAACAAAGGTCAATCTGACGTGTCAAAGGAGAAAAAATGCATTCTGAGACAGCCTGCCACAAGGTGTTACTAAATGCTGGAGTAGCTAGCAAGAAGGTTCCCAGAGAGAGAGCAAAAAAGGAGAGACACAGCATACCAGCATCAACGTGGAACCCTTTAACACCCCTCCAGCACCACAAACCTTCCAATAGTCTTGTTCTTTCTCAAAGGTGGAAGTAAAGATTCCTAAGCTAGGTTGAAATGAGTTATTTCTCTTCTTTCAGGTCAGGCTGGAGCCTTGCGTAAGCACTGACTTCATGCAATAACATATCTTGTGCCATTATGATTAAAGCCTCTGATAATCTGTGCAATAACCCGTTCTTAAGATCAACTAATTCAAGCTTAAACAGTGTTCTCACATGTCAAAAGCTGTCTGAAGAAGTTTCTTTGAAAAACAAACTCAAAGTATGAAAGTCAGATGGAGACAGAAAAAAGAACTATATTTCTTTAGAGCTGCAAATGAATACCCAGTAGCAAAACATTTAGATGAAATCTGTTTATCTGACTTCTTATTCTTGAAAGAAAATTAGAGTTGTGTTCTTATTTAAGATTAATTCTTTCCATTTGCATTACTAGATTTATTCATGGTCTAAGATCTTATTTTCTTAGATTCCCTGCACATAAACTTTCATATCTCTTAAAAAAAATTTCTTCTCAGTTATTTTCATAAGTGCTGTTTTATTTCCTTGGGGAAATTTCACAAGAGGAAGATTTCAGCCTGCTCACAATATGCATTAGAGTGAGAATGCAATTCATGACCTGGTTAGCTCCTTCATCCCTTTTTGTTGCTTGCTTGCTTTGACAAAGCTTTGACATCAGACTAGTGCCTTGAAAACACAGGGGGAAAGATGGGGTGAAAGTATCCCACAGCAAAAATTCCTGACAGATGCGGTTTATTGCTTTGCAAGCTAGGAAGTGACATAAGTATCCAGACATGGATACTCTTCATTTAATGCACCAGTTCTGCACAGTAAGACTGAGTACATTCCTCTCCATAAAATATACACAACAAAGTATTTAAAGATGTTCACACTGAAAGCCATAACCATCTGCTTATCACAGACATCTGTTGCTTCAAAGCAGAGAATTGTATGAAAGTCTCAGAAAGCTTTAGAGCTAAAAAGACACATTTGCCAAGAGACTAATGGAACACACAAATACACATAAATTCCAAAAATATAACAAACTGCTATTTTCTCCAAGAGTTGAGTTGCAAGGAAAATAAAAGAGCTGCTTCTGCTCCCAGTTAGCTTTCTGTCACTTTCCAAACACTCCTGAAAAGCAACATCTTCTTCCATCAGCAGAGGCATCTGGCTGTCATGTTGCTCTCTTGTTCTCCAAATAACTCCTACCAACATACCTTCCAATCATGATTTCCACCCAAGCCTAATCGCTCTACTGGTGACCCAGTCTCACCCAAGGAGATAACATCTCTATTTCTCTAGGAACAGCACACCACACTGCAGTGGGTTTATTAATTGCCTCACTATCTTGGCATCCAGGTATAAAAAATATGCCTATTTTTTCAAAGGAAAAAGTTGATATTGCCCTGCGGAGGTGTGTGAAGAGTTTGCACCTTTCAAAAATGTGGGTTTGGAGGGAAGCTGGAAGCTCTGAGCAGAAGCTGGAGTACCTGCAGCTGGAACCATTACATTTCTTACTCTGTCCAGGTGAAGCTAATCAAGCTTTCCTGGCACAACAGCCACCCTTCTTTAACTTTCCAGGCTACCTGCAGTTGGGCAGCTACTGGGACAGGGAAAATCCCACCAACTACAAGAAAACTTTGGGATTTCATTACCTGTTGCTACTGGTGCAATGTGTACATGAACTGAGCAGAGAACAAGGAAATACTTTGTGATCTTAAATCATGTTGTGACGATCAGAGAAAGTTGATCCATCTCCCGCAATAAATCCCAAATAACCACATAGGAAGTGACTAATTTAAGTATCAGCAAGACAAATTTTTATAAACCAGCTGAAATATTCATTGTGTCACATAATTTGTGACCCCTTAAGCTTCTGTAGAGAGGGTATAAACTCCCATGAGGTGACAAGTTCAACTCTGGGGCTGCACAACAGTTTCGGGTTCACTGACTGCTCTATAAACGGTCCTGCTGCTCCGTGTTTTCCTTTGCACAGACTTTGTGTTTCACTGCCAGCTCCCCATTGTTCTTGAAATAACAAAGTCAAGAACTATAAGAAATCAGACTGTTCTCCACATTGATCATAAATGGAGAACTGTGGTTGCCAGTGTTCATAAAAGCAAGCAGAGTCTGCCTGAGCCACATACAGATCTTCTCCTCACACTGCTCAGAGCAAAACATGTCTAGAAAGGTAAGTTAGTTGTTTATTGTGCCTGCACACATGCATTATTCAAGAGAACACAGCAAGATAAAACAACATTGCCAGCATTAGGACACTCATCACAAGTTTAGATTATCGAAGAGTTTTTATGAGACGAGACTGTATGAAGTTTGCCCCAGCAAAGCAGAGCCCTTTACTTACATGACTTGCAAGAACTTCCAGCTGCCGCAGTCTCTGAATCACAGTGATGCAGATACTGTGCTTTGCAGAAAGTCCCCTAGCTTTGGCACTGGAGACTACACTGGTACTTCTTATTGATAGATAATGTCCTGATTTTTCCTTTGAAAATACTCCCTGATAGTTTTCTTTATCAGTGCTGCACACTGAGAGTGGACTGCAAACAAAAAGTCTATCTGTTGTTACTGAGGGAAGAGTTCCCTCTCAGCTGAATCCAAAAAAAAAAAAAAAAAAGGAGCCCTTGACCTCAACAACTAGAATAAATCTACTCTATCTGTTGGCTTTTTTCTGAATGCATACTTGAGCAGTAACATAAGAGTGAACGATCTGAGTGCAGAAACCGTGGCATGTCATGTTATATATTGGTAGGGCATGCGAACAACGCGTCTAACAGAGGCACAGCAAAATGAAAACACAATTCATGTTTCCAGCGTTTATTTTGTTCACATATTTTAAGAATAAAACAAAGATGACAGGCTTTTCTATTGCATTTCGCAACTCCCAAGTGGCAGAGCTTTCAGTTCTGTCCCCTCTACTTAGGTTCATTACATTCCAAATTAGGTTACTGCTGACTTTCTATTTCAAAAGTCAGTTTTCTGAGAATCTCTGTATCTCAGCCAGAAAATGTAACCCAAAATAAAACTGAGCATTTATGACATCATAAATGCACTGAATTACTGGCAAGCAAAATGAAGAAGTTTTTTTTCAAACTTTTTTCTTCACCCTTTGAAATATTTGTTTACTTCATTTTTTTCCCCCTCACTTTCCTTTGGTCTGCTTAAAATTATTGAACTTCAAAATGTAACAAGTTTAACTTTGGGAACAAATTTTTTGTAGAAGGAATACTTGGACAAATATGAGATGTTAATGATGTAGCTTAAAACAGGCAGATGAAAAGTTTCAGCATTGAAGCAGTTCCCAGCTCCATTGTAAAATTATATTTGCAAGAATAAAAATATTATTTTTTAAATAGCCATTCAAATCCCAGACAATGAGAACAGAGGTTCTATGGAGAGGATGAAAAAAAAAACAGTATTTTAGGCAGAATAAAAGGAATAGCAAAAAGATAAGAAAGGAATAAAACCTCCATCCTCATTTGTATTCAGTTGGAAATGAGTGAAAAAAGGAAACAGTCTGAAATCAAACCTTAAGGTAAATGCAAAATTTCTAGCTTCATAAAATATAAGGATTTAAAAAAAAAAAAAAACCTCAAAACTTTTAATTAGGATTCCTAGCTTAAGAAAAGTATCGTTAGTGAAAAATAGCCAAATGATCTTTTGTCCATTGTGTTATTCCTTTTGCGTGCCAATGCACTTGAATGATCCCCTGCACATTTGCCATTTGTTTTTTCAAGTTTTTTTTTTTTTTGAACCTCAGATTTCAGTTCAACTTTATTGTTTTGTTTTGCTTTGTTTTTCTTTTTGTCAGGATTACTGTGTCACTGAAACATGGAAACCTTCAAAGTTGTTTATTGATAAATAAATAGTCTCTCCCAGCTGTAGCTGACTAGTAGCAGTGATACACTGTGTTGACCGAAGGGAACCTCACTCACTTTCAGTTTAGTTTCCATTTATATACACTTTCTTTGTCAAAAGCCTAAATCCTAAGTCTACAGTAAACTCATTTGAATTCTTTTCAACAGCTCTGACTGTTTCCCCTTCACCCTCTCCACTTGTGCTTTCAGAATATGAATTACTATCAGAGAACGTATGCAAATCTCAGGTTGGACATGGTGTGCTACCAGGAACATGCAGTGTCTGCTTGGAGCTCACACAGACCACTGATTTCACTGTCAAGTGTGTTAACCCATGTCACTACAGGCTCCTGATTGACAAGCTATTGTAAATCATTAGGACCAGGGGGAATGGTTTCAAGCTATGGCAGGGGAGATTCAGGCTGGACATCAGGAAGTATTACTTTTCAGAAAGGGTGGTCAGGCACTGGAATGGACTGCCCAGGGAGGTGGTGGAGCCTGGGGGTGTTCAGGGAAAGGCTGGATGTTGTGTTGAGGGACATGGTTTAGTGGGAGCTATTGGGAATAGGTGAACAGTTGGACTGGATGATCTTTTAGGTCTTTTCCAACCTTGGTGATTCTATGATTCTATGATTCTACGTTTCTATGATTCTATGATTATTGCAGACCCGTTCCCACTAGCCTGTCAGCAAATAAACATTTTCTCCCTTTTCTCACAGGTCAGCCTTTCTGTTTTTAGTAAATAGCTGAGATTTTTTTTCTTTTAACTTGCTTGATGATACAGAGGTCTCGTGACCTGGTTTGTAGGGACAATATTTGGCACACAGGACTATTCATTGCATTGGGATCTCATCCAGCTTGCTGACCATAATCACAAAAGACTAAACTCCAAAACCTGCTTGCGATCTATTACCTGGTTCTTTGTGATGCCTTTGAGGCAAACAGAACATACACCTAACTTTTGAGAACAAAATCTTGTGCTCATAATGATATTTTCAGTATACACCACTAATTTGAGTGTAAGATAATTGTTTCCAGGTATGGTTCTGCTTCTGACCCTAGGATTTGGCATTACACAAAGGATGTGTCAAGCTAAGGGGCAGTGCACTTGCAGCAGCACATGTATGGGCTGTGGCATTGCACCTCAGCCTGTTTCAGCCCTAACTTAGCCATCGAAGCTGTGGGAATGTCAGGGCATCATGATTTACTTGTGGCCACTTGTAATCATATCTCACAAAAGGAAACAGCAGCGGCCTTTGCCACTGAAAATATTCTTGACTTTACTGCATATTGAATATATATTCACAGACATGGATTTATACAAGAGTTAAGATAACAGTTCACAAACTAAGGGTCACAGCTATAGTTGCAGTTGCCATGTGAAATATGAAAGTGGAAGTTTGGCCAGAAGCTGTAATGCATACAGAAGTGTCTGAGACTTGTCAGGTGAAACCTGTATCACGCTCTGCTACATCAGACAGCTTAAAATCTTTTTTTTTTTCCTTCTTTTTTTTCTTTTTTTTCTTAGAATAAGTGTTGAGACATATATAAATTAGACATGTTTTTCATTCATTTTTTGAATACTCTTTAGAAGACAGAGTGGACTGTGCCACCTGCAAGCTGAGAGCACTGCTCTGCTTTGTGAAGAAAGACCAAGAGAGCTGGGGCTGTCCAACCTGAAGAAGATGAGGCTCAGTGGGCATCTCATCGATGTATAGAAATACCTGAAGGGAGGATGCAAAGAAGATGAAGCCAAGCTCCAGGAGAAGATGCAGTGGGCACAAACTGGAACACAGGGGGTTCCTTCTGAAAAGCAAAAGTGGACTTCTGTGCTGTGCTAGTGCTGAAGCACTGACACAGCTTGCCCAGAGACACTGAGGAGTCTCCTCCCTGGGGATGTTCAGAAGCCATCTGGATCTGGCACTGTATGTCCCTGCTTCAGCTGGAGGGGAATGGACCAGATTACGTCCAGAGATCCCTTCCAACTTCAACCATTCTGTGATTATTTCCAGTGTCACATCAATTGTTTTTAAGAAGTCCACATTTGGCTACATAGTGAGAGATACAACATCTCTAGTCAATAGGAACCTCTAGGCTCATTTTCAGTATTGCCTGTAAAAGCTGGGCTAGAAGGGCTGAACCATCGAATCTGTGGCCATGTCAGATAACACGGCAGGTAAACATGAACTAGAGAGCTTATTTCCCAATGCAGTAAGTTTTCAATACATGTAGGCAGTTCATCTGGAGAAGTACTATGTCATTGATTCAGGGTTGCATTGACTCCTTGGAGGTACATTCCTACCTCAGAGCATTTACACAGTTTCTAGAATCATTTTTAGTGAAGACACAAAGCTACACTGAATGAGTTATAGTGTGTTCATGATGTAGTTGATCTGTGACAGAGGCAGGCTGTTTCAAGTGGGCCATGATCACTACCCTTGAGATCAATGATTCAATGATTATTATTATTCAGAGGCATTTTGCACACCTTAACCCAGGTAATTGCAAACTCTTGGTTACTGCAGTATCTGATCATTTTATTATACTTATCCATCATGGAAGCAAAAAAAAAAAAAAAAAAAGAGAGAGAAAAAAAAGTATCTTATTTTACAAATATGGATCTAGGGCACAAGGATGACCTTATTTGCCACACATCACAGACTGTGCAAGGAAAGAAACTGAGTATTCATCTCTAAGACATCCAGCAGCTTTCTACCTGCTGGACACTCCTCTCTTAAATTTAGAGGCTAGAGGAAGGTTGTAAGTCAGCCTGCTATTAAAGGAGCATTTTCTGAGGCAAGGGTCAAAGTAACACAGCACTAGTAAGATGCCAGCTATGTAATGGATTCCAGGGCTGGAGCTGAAAGGGGGAAAATTAAAAAGTGCTAATGCTGCTGCCGTACATGTGGTACGCAGCTGTACTACACATCATCAGATGAGTAGTTTTCCTTAACACACAGCACGTCTGACAATCTGAAATGGAATCCGAACAAGTAAAACCTGGTGTTGAAAACCAGGAAAGGTCCTCACAATCTCCACTGCTGTCAGTGAGAATTCATACTATAATGATCAAAAACTATATGAAGGTGAATACTGCTGTAACTTGTTTAAATTGCAGGCCTGCAAAAACATACTTAAGACATCTGGGATCAATTTCTATTTTGAAATTCTGTTCATACATAAGGAGGGCTTGTAACAAACTGAGAGACAAGATAGTCTTGAAATACAAAGACTAGAATGAAAGCATTTAAATAATTGCTTTATATGCATGGCACTCTCACTTCAATCTCACATCTCGCTTTTGGTGAATAGGACTATTTGTGCATGGTTTCCTCTAATATATTACATGTAGCTAGGCAACAATAACTGTTGTATCTGGGCAAAAATAAAATACAGTGTGGGTCATTGATCTATGCTAGACTTTTTCTGCTTCCTGGAGCTATCCAGCTAAGGTTCTTTGCAACTCGTATGTGGATCCTCCATACTATCAATCCCCTGTCTTCAAACTTGTGTGACATACCTGCTCAGACTTGCCAAGCCATCAAACTCAGGACTGTAGCTATAGCTCAATTAAGGTGAGATGCTAATGCCACTCATTCATGTGGTCTCAGCTAGTATCTGAACTAGTGATTAATAGTCAAGAACTCAAGAGTTGCAAACTCCTCTTGAGGATTTGCATTACATGTTCAAAAAAAAAAAAAGAATTCTGTTATTTCTTTTTTAGACCCATAGTATACCCTATTTAGTCCATACAACTTCTCAGTCCTGAAATCTGAATGGACAGATCTTGAGCTGACATAAATTGGTACAGCTGTATGGACTGCAAAGGCTGCATCATTAACTGATACCAGCTGAAGTTCTGGCTCAAAAATGTGCAGAAGCATACATATATATATACATATATCTATTTATGAATACATCAAAGCTCATCTTTAGGGCTTTTATCAGACCTCATAGGGGCTGAACATTTGTTTTTGAATGCTTCATTGAGTATATAATTTAAGAATGTAAACACATACCATTCAAATCCATCAGAAGCACATCTCAATCATACACAAATGTCCTGAATCTGCCTGTCAGGAGCTGTGCAATCCTCCATTCAAAGGTCAGAAAGGATTCTGCAATAAACTGCTTTGCTTTTTAGAGGTATGGATGAAGACTGTAGATGCTTAGAAGAAAGAACAGTCTCATTCTTTCGTTGTGAGGCTTATCTCCACCTGAGAGATTTTAAGGTACTGCTACTTCATCAGAGACCAAGTGGTTAGGAACATCAAGGAAACACTGCTCACCACAGAGGACATTGCTGAGAAGAGTTGTTTGCAGCATCACTCCAAGCCTTACTACCATTCTACTGTAAGGTGGCAGCCCAGAAGGCCTCCTCTATTCCCAGCTTCATCTAAAGAGGGGTAGCCACGAGGGTGATGGATGTGATTGCCCCCCTCTATCCTGCCCTTGTGAGGCCCCAGCTGGAGTACTGCATCCAGGCCTGGGGCCCCCAGCACAGGAAAAGCACAGAGCTATTGGATTGGGTCCAGAGAAGGCCATGAAAATGATCAGAGGGCTGGAGCACCTCAGCTATGAAGAAAGGCTGAAGGAGCTGAATTTGTTCGTTCTGGAGAAGAGAAGGCTCCAAGGATTGCAGCCTGCCAGTTCTTAAAGAGAACTTACACATGGGGGAAGAATGACTTTTTACATGGTCTGATAGTGACGGCATAAGGGGAAAGATTTTCAAAGTAAAAGAGAGGAAATTTAGGTTAGATGCTTGGAAGAAACTCTTTACTCTGGGCACTGGCACAGGTTGCCCAGAGAAACTGTGGATGCTCCATTGCTGGTGGTGTTCAAGGCCAGTTTGAATGGGGCCCTGGGCAGCCTGGTGGGTGGCAACCCTGCCCATGTCAGCGAGTTGGAACTGGATGAGTTTCAAGGTTGCTTGCAACCCAAGCCATTCTGTGATTCTATGATTCTGAGACTGAAGAAGTAAGTAAGTATGGTCATCCATTTCTTACAAAAAAGAGCTTTGTTCAGTGCAGCAATTTTTGCAGACACCCAAGGTGAAGAGGACTCTGGTAGCAGCTCCCTAATAAAGCATTTCTGCAAAATTGAGCTAGTCTTGCTCTTGTGTCTTTTTAAGGTCTTTTTAACGTTACTGAAATGCTTTTATTTCAATGCTGCCTGTGCATGATAGACATGGTATGGCTGGGTGCCAAGCTACTTGGAAAAGAGCCTTTTGTAATGAATAATAAAACAAACTTCACGCAGTAGAGAATGATGGTGTGAAGTAGGTGTCAGCATAAGTACGGTACATACATTGTTTGTAGGCTGAAAGGTTCAGTATAAGTGCAATGCTCAGGCTCTCTGAGGTTAGCTGAGATCTGCAACACTGCTACGGTATCAGAGAATCATGGAATGTTTTGGGCTGGAAGGGACTTTAAAGATCATCTGGTTCCAACCTGAGCGGAATGCTGCACTCCAGTGAGGTCTCTTGAAAGAAGAGCTGAGGGGGAAGAATCCCCTCCTCAACCTGCTGGCCTTGCTTCTTTTTACAGGTGATACCAGTAATGTTCTGGGTTTCCCTGGGCACTGTGCTTTGCTGCTCTCAGAGAGCTGGGGATGAAATAACATCTTCAGGAGCAAGAAGGGCTGTGCACTCAGGTCTGATTTTGACACTTACGAGACAGAGGGCTGAAGTGCCTGTTATACAAAAAATAATGTTCCTACGGTCTGAATAGATAAATATTATAGTTAGTGATTAAAGGAAGCAGTGCCAGGCACTTTTGGCCAGCAGAACAGGAAGGTGTTTCATTACCTCAGGTTTCAAAGACCTTGGACGTTTAGCAGTACCAAGGGTTTGCAAAACTGACAAGGAGGAAGCGCTGGTAACAATATCTGACACACATTTACTTCATTCATGGACAAATTAACATTAATTATCCAATTTATAAATGAGCTTTAAGTGGAAGCCCCCTGTCAACTCTCCCCCCACTGCTGCATATTTTTAGGATTGTTTGTTTTTAGTAATAAATTAGAAACATCTGCTTCCGTTGACATAAGGAAGGAAAGCACGTACAGCAAATTTGCAGGGCTAGCTGCTGGGATGCTGGAGGGGATTGGGTCCCAGAGACCAGGCATGGTCCTGCCCATTTCCAGCTGTGAAGGCTAGGAACATTAGGCCTTTCTTTGGGTAGAGGAGGCCCATGGCTGCTGCAGGTCTGTGCCTGGCTGGTGTCTGAGGCAGGCTGCAGCAGCAGTGAAGGTTTCCAGCAGCGTGTGCTAGACAGATCCTGCCTTTTAAGGGTATCTTGGCAATTCTTCCCTGCGAGCAAAACTGTTTCTGCTATGGGATCATCTAGTCTTAATCACAAGGAATCCAGACCTTGTTCCAGAATAATCACAGAGGTCATTCAAGAATAAGCAGTGATGGCACTGATCACATGCAGAGAGCACTGTCCCGCCATCTCCTGCAATGAGGGAAAAGGTGCCAGTTTAGGACTAAGATGTTTTACAGCTCTGGCATATCTCCTGAGGGATGATAGAACTTCCAGATCTCTGAGACAGGCTGAAAATAGCCAGGAGGTGCACTATGTTAAAGCACTTGCACAGGCTTCACCTCATGCAGGAGGTATGAGAACAGCCCTCCTTGGTGTGTGCCACTATCAGCCAAAGTGGAAAACTTGGGCAAAATCCTGCCAGATGCAGCAACCCAAATATAACCTAGGCATCCACAGAGCTGCACCCATGATGAACCCAACCCTTTCATCCCCTTATGTGGCCCCCTTGAAGACGCCTGGATCTCACTGCAGAGTTTTACTAGGGCAACAGAACCAGATGTTTTACACACACTCATCAGGTTTTTGCTCCAATTTTTGA
Organism: Lagopus leucura; assembly: GCF_019238085.1. Classification (NCBI taxonomy): domain Eukaryota; kingdom Metazoa; phylum Chordata; class Aves; order Galliformes; family Phasianidae; genus Lagopus; species Lagopus leucura. The sequence goes on from NW_024962264.1 coordinate 56,101,775, forward strand.
CAATCAAAACTCTCAATCCACAGCCCTAGACTGCAATGACAGAGCATGCCTGGAGAAAGGGAGAAACTGTGATGCCTGGAGGTTTCCAATAGACAGCTCCTGCTCCCAAGATGCCCTACTTCTTTGCCTGGCTGTCTTTTCCAGACAGGTTTGAGGATAATGTGCATTTATCCAAAGTTTCCAAATAACCCATTAAGTCTCTTTGTGTCAGTGCAAGAAACCCCTAGCAGAGTCACTGCATGTTGGCTGTACAGTACAGGTATGATGAGATGGGCACCTCCTGGAGATTTAGAAGGCATCACTGAGTTGTGACGAATGTAAATTCATTTCCATCTGAGAAATGCCAGGCACAGGAATTTTCAATCACAGTTCTGCTTAAAGAAGGCTAGAAAATCACAGCTGAGCTGTGTGCAGGGAGCTGCTCTATTCTGTAATACAGAGGAAACTCCATTCTCCTTGAGATACTGAAGGCCACTTGAGGTCTTTTTTCCCAAAAACATTCAGCCTCCAAAACCCCATATAAAGCAGTGTAACCCCACTGTAAAATTTAAAAGACGATGAAATGTAGCTGATACTCTTCTAGAGAAGCCAAAGCCTCACTGCCTGGTACAATGCTCTCTTACAACACTGAAAGCATCACTCAGCCACTCAAGTGGGAAATAGAGACCCTTGAGAGAACCTATTCTCAGAGGGTGAAGGGTGGAGGGACGGGAGAGGCAGGTGTGATGTCATGTTTCACAGCCAGCTAGAACCACTTTTTGTCGTGCTTTAACTATTTTCCTGTCTGAATGTCCATGATGCACTTTTAAATGCTGCAATGCACTCGGGGGAATTTGGTCTTTGCATGTCTACAGGGAGCATTCTGATATATATTCAAGTAATACTGAAATAAAGTTGAGTAGAGTATTCTATTTATTTATTTCCTTTCTTTTCCATTATGGCTGAGTATAAAAGTGAAAATTTTCTTCATCTAGGAGTAGACCTGCACTCCAAGCTTTAAGGGAATTGCTTTGCAGGAGCATAGACCATCCAATTCCCATCCAAAAATCATTACCTCTCTTTGGAACAACTTCTTGCTGCCCTACCTCAAAGCTGGTGCTCAAGACATGTTGGCCACTTTCTAGCAGGAACTCCTGCACTGAATAACAACAATAGCAACTCAGAAAGGCCAAAGCAGCCTCGGTCTTCCTCCCAGCCATTGGGAAATCGGCCAACTGGAAGCTTGAGAGCAACACTGCCTTCCCACATTATTTGAACGGGGGTTACAGGGTTTCCCAGATACCACCATGGCTTCAGGAAAGAGTGGATGCCAGAAGGATCTCTATCAAGGAACCAAAAGGCTCTATCAAGGATGTGGTAAAGGGGAAATCCCTGGGTGAGTATGTGGAGGCATCAGGAAAATTGCAGGACTACAAAAAAGAGAATACAGGTAATATATGGGAGGAAAAGGGTAGAGGAATTGGAGACAAATAAATACGTGTGGAACTGAGAGAGTTTCTCAAGTTGGGCTGTGATCAAAGGCTGTTCTTGTGGTTTAGAGCCAAAAAAGTTCAGGCTCTGGCAGATAACCTGCAGAGCATTTCTACGCAAAACTGGACCTTGGAAAGTCTCAAAGGAGTCAATTGCTCTGTAACAAAGCATAAATGTAGTGTCTGGAATGAGCAATGGATGCAGAAAGTGACTTAGGTGTTTCTCTGTTAAGTCCTAAGAGAAACGTTTCTACTGTTCAGTGACAGTGAAAAGAAATTACATGTGAAAAAGGACATGAATCAACAGCCTGGATGTGTCAGGGTGTGGAATTATTCCCTGGGTACACGAAAGCATAACAGACCAGAGCTGTGCAGGAACATCAGTGCAGGGCTAACAAGACTGGCGTAACATCAAGTTTTTATGGACTGCTGAAAAGGGAAAAGACTTTTGGTCTTCAATCCTAACAGCAAGAAAGAACAGAAGGCACGTGTTCCATCAGGAGGGAGCTTCTCCCTCCAAGAAAATGGAGAGTTTTCCTGGACCAACATGGAAAAAGTTCTGCTTTTTTCCCCCCAAAATGTAAAGAAATGGGAGGTCCCACCCAGCAGCTCCCAAATCAGGTCCCCCGCGTTGTCCTGGTGCCAGCAGTGAGGCCCACTGGACAACAGGAAAGAGGTGGGGTGAACAGGCTCGACACACACCTCTTTAGCTCTGCCCTATGAGCCCTTTTTGTTTTCATAGCAGTATCACTCCCTGTTCTTACTGCTCATTTTTTAAACTGCGTTTCAGGTCCTGTTTCCTTATTAATGCCCTCTGCACTATCATTTTTGCTGAAAAAAAAAATATTATTGAAAGAATATAAAAAACCTCAGAGAAATAAAACAGAGTGCATTAAAATATACACTAAAAAGCTTCTCGCTATGGAACTGTTTCCTTCCTTCCCCAGCTTTAACCTCAGACTCTTGCCAGATGTTCCTGTTTATAGCAGGGTGTCTGATTTTGAGTTTGGGGTCTTTCCAAAGGGGGAGGGCAGTGTATAAAGCTGAAAGTAGGATGGGTGGCCTGATGGTGTCCAAACACAGCCAAGTATCTCAATTAAATCTTGTTGGAGACTTGGCCTCCACTTCTGTAGGCTGCACTATGCTTGGGGCTGAGAGATGCTGTACAGATGGACAAATCCACTAGATAGACTGATCGCAAGCCAATAAATTTAAGCCAGCACAACATATGGACTCTCACATCTATCAGCCTTGGAAAGATTTCTCCCCACAGACTTCTTCCAGGTTTGCCCAAAGTGAAACATCCCAGGCACTGAGACTTTTCCCCTCTCTCTCAGATTGTTTTATAACCACACACCTCTCATTGCCAGAAGCATCTTCCCATTATGTACAGCCTAATCGTTCCCTTTAAATCCAATCCCATTATTATTTGTAGTTTATAGATCTGGTTTTATACTTAACAGTTCTGCCCTTCCCAAGGCCTACACCTGCCAGACCTGTACAGACTATTTAATCTTATGATTCTATCCCTTCTCGCTCAACATTTAGTGAAACTGTAAAACATCTCTGAAGTACTGAGTCAGGTCCTTCACAATAATGCCTTCATTACTATGAGCTTTCCAATTTACATCCAGTATCAGGACTAGACACCCAAAACCAGATCCATGCTGCTTTTCCAAAATAAAAATTAAACCCTACTATATGAAGAACCTGAACAGTTTACTTTAGCGTTGTGAAATCAGACTAATCTGGACTTCCTCTTCAGCTCCAAAGAGAAAGAAAATACTTTACAGATCTGCACCTCTTAATTTAGAGAGTCTATGAGCAGAGATGAAAACATTTTGCTGACAGTTGCAGCCTGATGCCCATCATTAAAATGTAAGTAGGCCCAGTAATTATCTCAAATACAGCCTTTATTTTTCCCGTTTGAACACAAAAGACAAGCTTGCTGAGTGTGTAGTGTTTTCTGCCAAGGAATTCACATTAACTGCTTTGTTATCCTTTCAACTAGAAAAAAAATCCACATCAGCAGTTAAAAGTGGGGTTTGACCTTTCTTGTATCTGTGATAAGTAACCTGCAGGAATCAGAAAGTGAGATCTGAGGTTAAGTTTTCTGCATTTTATCATCTGCAGTGTGTCTCTTTGGGAACATGGATTTTATTTCATATGCAATGACAGTATGTGTAATGTTGCTGTAGCACTGGTGAAAGTACCTTGAACGTTAGGCTTTCCAGCACACGTGACATACCTGTGAGTGGACACACTAGAGAGAACTAAGGGTATGTCAATTCCATCACACTGAACGGGACACTCAATCCAGCCCTCAGGACACTGCTCCTATGTGGATTTTTGTCCACCTTCTCACCTTGCAGCCGTATATAAGCATAACAGTGAAATGTGGAGATGAGAGTGGAAATGAAATAATATGAATACCAGGCTAAGGAAGAATATGAATTCCAGGATAAGGAATAGGCAGCCATGGAGGAAGGGGGATGAACTTCCTTTGCCCTGAGCCATATATTCTTTGCCCATCTGATCTTTGTTGGATGTACCTCCAGTCCTATCTTTCCACAGTTCATAAAGAATGGTGATGCTGGGGTTCCCTCTTGGCATAGAATTTAACTCAGGGGTTCTCAGAGGAAAACAGACTCTCAGAATTTCCTTTTTTTCCAGTGGGCCAGGCACATCAGCTCCTCTGCATCCAATTTTGCTTTTCCACACCATTTCCCCTGCTCTTCCCACTCCATGTTTCTCTACTCTTAAATAGATTCCTTAGCTGGAGCATTTGTCCATGGGGACACAGCGCAGGCTGGACTGCATGGGAGTTCAGTGGGGCAGCCCTGCATTTCCACCTACTCTGAAAGGGAAACTCCACTCCAGTAGCACAGATGAAACTATCTAAGTCAGGGAGAACAGAGAGCAGGGGATTGCAGAAAGAGGGGGTTTTTCTCTTTAACTCACTGTGCACTAAGTTTGTGTGATTTCTGAAGCATGTTGCTGTTTCTCCATTCACCAGAAGAGCTGGTAATAGCAAATTACCATAGCTTGCACAGCTCTACGGACTGTGTAATGCTGTGCTCACACCCTTATTTTCCTAAAACCTCAGCAGCCTGAAAATCTTCATCATTTCCTTGAAAGTGAGTGGGTTAGAAAAACTAGTCACCATTGTGAGTATCATGTTTTGGGCAGCTGGCATGCAAGCAAGCGTTGCCTCAGCTTCATCTAAATAATGGTAACCAGAGACCCAGGGGAGAAGAGAGAGCAAGAAACTGCTTATCCACTTACACTTTCACCTACTCAGACCACGGTTGTGTTCAATCACTTACACTCTATTTAACAACACCCACTCTCTCCACTGTCTGTAGCACATAGCCACAAAACATACTGCCAGTAGCAGTGGAAACAAAAAGTTAAATGACCTTAGGAAGGAAAACTGCAACAGAATAAATGTCCCACCAGAATAACAAATGGATATTTTCTTTTGTGAGAGCTTACTAAATTAAAATTGTGAGATTAACTTTGCAAAAGCACAACCCTGAAGCAAAATGATTTATTCGGTATTTACAGATTTTTTTTTGCAAAACAAATTTCTATGAAACCATAGCAACAAAGGTTCAAGTGAATACTTGGAATGATGCTAGAACCATTCACGAGGGAAAAAGCCTATAATCTCTATTTTGGGTTGATGGAATGTAAGATTAAAGCTAAATAGAAATAAATATTTCAAAAGATCTTAAACAATTACATCACCCTAAGCCTTGTGAAAGGTAGACATTTATAAAGAATTTTTTTACCAGAAAATTGTGTCCTGGATTTTTAAAAAATCTGTCTGGTAATTTCTGACAGGAAGGTTGCATACATACATGTCAAAGTCTTTCTTTCTTACAAGTTACATAAAGAAATTTAACAGAAGAACTACTGCAATGGATTTTAATGGAATTGCGTATCCCAGCAAAAGCCTGCATTTTTTCTGAAAGTTATAACCTCTTCTTTGAAAGGAAGTCAGAATAGGAAAACAGAATCTGTTGCAACTTACCTTCACATTTGAGTAGATGACACCTATTTTTTCCAGGAAAAGCAACAGCCTTCTTTCGGGTCGTGCCGAAGGAGCTGTAAATTGAAGCCAACAGGTAATTGTTGGTATTTCCAAATCCGTTAAAGCCAATTTGAATGCCTCACTGACAGATAATGTACTTCACGAAAACTTATTTGAAGCTTGATGCTCTTGTATTGAGCTTTGTAACTGCCTGTCTCAGCTAAATAAGTTCCCACTCCTTTCCTCGGACACTTGCCAAGTTTTCTAATTTAAAGCAACTGTCTGCTCGCTATAAAACTCCTGCTGGAAGGAGCTCAATGTATACTGCTGAGCAACGACCAAGCGTGTGCTCTGGACTGAAGAGGTGGGTCAGATTCCTAGCAGGATGTGGGGCATAGCCTCCCTGAGGTAACGTTATATCATCTTTGGAAAGCATTATCAGCTAAGTTGTCTCCTCAGTAAAGACACAGAAGAGGAAAAAAATCATACTCTTTCTGGCATGTAATCCTCGCAGCGTGGGATTTGGGAGGAGCACCATCTGCCTCAAAGTGAAGGAAGAAGCCACAGCCTCAAATGCACCAGAGCTGCCAAAGGAGCCTGTTCCCCAAATCCGACAGGAGGCTCCCCATATTTTCTGAGGCAGCAGTCCTCGCTCTGAGGCTCTGGGGACAGGTCCAAGGGCTTTCTCCTGGGCTTCCTCTGCTGCTGCTGCAATACGAGATGCTCCTCTCACAGCAGAGGAACTGAGGTCCTAAATGTGTCCGTTGAGATTTTAGAGACTTTCAAAGAAAGTCATGGCAGCTATTCTATCTTCTGAGACACCGTCAAGATTTAAATAACAGAGGCATGACTTTCAAAGGCATCCCCACACTGGAGATGACTGTTCTGCTTTGCTCACATTAAGACAGTGGAGCACATTAAATGTAATTCAAGCAGAAGAACTGTTTGAGCTCATGTGGAAGGTGAATAATTCCTCCTTGTTGTGAGGAATTTATTTCAACCATCCACAGCTGACCCACATGATGCATGTTTATGAATGAAGTTCCCATTTTGATAATATGAGTTCTCTACAGAATCTTAAAATACAGGTAAAAATATAAGCAAAGAAAAAGGCATCAATATCAAGGCCTATACTATAATACATTATGATTTTGGACATTTCAGTCTCCGAGCACCCAAATTCCATGTTAGTACAAAAACAAACTTCTGCAGACACTTATGCTGAGTACTGTCTTGAAATGAGGATCCTGAAAACCAACCACAATACTGAGTACTTCTGGAAATCTGTGCAACAGATCTGTTCATGCTAACACGACATAAGGATTACTGTTGTCATTATTAAGTGACTTTTGCTTTGCCAGCCATATTTTCTTGCAAAACTAACATAAGCTAGGATGGGCTCATTAGACTGAATTAGACTGAAATTTTAAAGTGCTTGATGCACCTGAAAGAGGAAATCAATCTCATACGACAACCAGATAAACTCAAAATGCAACCTGTGAAGTAATATAGATGATCTTGTTCATTCAAACATTTAACTCACATGACACTGAAATACAAGGGCTGCTACAGAAGTAATGCCTCCTATTTTATTATGGTGGCCTACGACACCAGAGGCAGATGTTGGTGGTAGCAATAAAGGTTGAACCTTCCCACCAATATTCCATTACATTTTGTTGCCATGCAACAGGTGGCCACAGAGGGGCACTCTGACAAAATGGCTCCTCCTGGAAGCAAAGGTATGTCATTGAATTCCTCCAGGTGGAAAAAAATTGCCCCCCCTGACATTCATCGATGCTTACTGAATGTTTATGGAGGCTGAACAGTGGATGTGAGCACAGTGAGGCAGTGGGTGGTACCTTTCAGCAGCAGTGACAATAGCAACAGACCACCTCCACTAGCACAAATTTTTACAAGTGCAGCACGCAGGCTCTTGTTCATCTCAGGCAAAAATCAGAGCTAACAGTGGTGACTATGTTGAAAAAGAGTGTTTTGCAGTTGAGAATTTTCTCTATCAAATAGTGCTTTGTGATCTGTATATCTGTTGTAGATTTTGTGGAAATAAATAGGAGGCATTAGCTTTGTAGCAACCTATGTATTAAATATTTCGTATGTTTTACTAAGAATTAAAAAAGGATCCTGTCTGTTCAATCAATACAGACACAATATTGCTGCCAATGATGAGAGTAAGGATTTCAGGAAAGCCGATTCTCTTTCAAAGGAGTACAAATTAATGATCTGCTGGTGAACTTAGTTGCAGATGAAAGTGTAGTGAAACACTAATACTGTCCTTATCATATCGCTTTAATGTACTGTAGAAGCTCAATGGTTTCAGTGTCTTAATTTTCATTTTGTGAGCAGGAATTACTTATATTCTTTTAGGAGTAGGCAATGCTTTAAACTTGTATTGGTTTGCTTATAGTAATTACCTTGAATTTTTAAAGATCATTCAGAGAACACAGCCCTCATTCCCATGCTTGCTTCTTTCTGCACCAGTCCAGGAAAACATGAGTTGCTGCATCTTATTCCTATTCATTTCTTGGGACAGCAGTGGATATCACCCCTATCACATAGAAAAAAACAACACAAAAATGTTTATTAGTGGCTTAGAGAAGACTGGCAGGAATTTATATGGGATTTATCTGGATTTGTCTTCTTGTCTTGCTGTTGAATACAAGTTTTCATATGGTCACATACAGGCAAACATCTATTGCATAACAGTTTGCTGTCTTGAATACAAAAAAAATAGAAATTCATGTAATAAATGCATGAGAGAAAATGTGCTCCAAGGAATATAGTCATCAGATCCTTGACAAATTTGTCATTTTTTATCCTCTCAGGAGAAAAGCAGCTAGCTTATTTTAATTCTTTCTCTGACCAAAGCATTTTAAGATTCAGCAGGTTCTAATAAGTATCAAGGACATTTCCAACACATGTATCTGAGCCAGGAATCAAACAAAACCTTCCTCTTGCAGTGAACCTCTAGGCAGTAGATTTGCTGGCAGGAAGGAATACAACTTGGAGGCATTAAAAAATGAAGTATCCTTTGATGCTGGGATTTAGGATTTTCCTCTGTTATGGATGAATGCATCTACATCCAGATAATATCCAATTCAGTTGTCACAGTGCTAATGTAACTGCTCAGGACTCATCTTGGTACTGAGAGAAGGAGAAGGTTTATATAGCACAGTGCATTCTAGGAAGTCACATAGCTGCTAACAGCCAGAAGCCTTATTCTCTCCTTATCTGGAGTGAGATGAATGAAGATGAACTTCATTCAGGTAAACAGAAATATGCCACTGTCCAGTGCCCTACATGAAAATCAAACGTTACAAGAAAACATTATGCCAAAACACACAAAAAGTTTTGCTTTGTTTTTAAGGGGTGCTGCTTTCATAACCCCCAGCTGGTGCTTCCACCTGGAGAAGTCCAACAAGTGAATGGCTGCAGGGTGGGATATGACCATGAGGAACAGCACAGGGCTGGGAGCTGCCAGGGCCACACACTTCAGGGAAGCATCTAGATACCAATGAATTCACTCCGCATATCTATTTTTGTATCTGTATGGAATGCAAACTGCAACTCCAACAGAGCTTGAGATTTTTCAAATGAGTATAATTTATTCCAAGCCTAAATTTGCTAGAAAACTTAGTCTAATGCTCATTTATCCAGTGAGATTACCAAATTGAAATCAGCTCAGCTCTGCACCTCCATTCAATCATTAGTCTCCAATGTAAAGCTAACAAGCAGGATTTAAATCTTATCTGCTTGGTGCAGCTTGGAACAGCAGTGCTATAGGTACTGCTCTGAAATGGAGTGCTATTTGTTGCAAGTGGTGCAGCACATTGCTTTTCTCACCTTCCAGTGAATCAGATCAACCCAGTGGTAAGGCTTGGAGTCTTACTAGGGTAGAGCATTGCAGCTCCATCTCCTCTACTATTTATCAGTAATTACAAGTTCAGTTGGACTCCCACTTCACCTACATACTTCCCCACAAGATGAAGAAGGCTTTTCTCCTGCTGTTTTTCCCTTCTCTTTTTCTTCATTGGCAAACTTTTCCATCAGGAGTCTTACGGACCAGAGCACAGAACTGCAGAAATGTACTGATGTCTTAAGCCATTGCTGGGAATTCAATGAGACTGACAAATAGGAAAGGGCTTCTGAAATGCGTAGTGTGTTGTAAACTAACATCAGCAAAAAGCAATGCTTTATCTAACTTGTCCATCTATCTCATTTTTTTTTCCTCCAGTAATGTTTTCTCAGAGCACAGAGAGTGACCATCGTTCCAAATGCAGAACTAAACAAACAGCAGAAATAACACTTTTGTACTACAGAACTGTCTGGTTTCAGTTATTAAAACTTTTTGTCTTGTGTCATTCCAGTATGTTGTACTGCAGAGCAGTAGTACTCCAAACTCTAAACATTTATGCTACTCAGAAAATGTCACGTTCGTATCACTTGGCACAGCTGTCTATGGTGGAAAGGGAAATAAAGTCCATATCTGTCAGTTCACATCCCTTTCAGAACAAGGTTACTGTCTTTGCTTCATAGCTGGATATACAGTTGTACCCTCCAGAGGCATCTTAGCTTCCTCTCCAAGAGGCCTCAGCTTATCGCTCTCCTTTATTTTGGAGAGAAAGAGGAAATAGGCCACCAGTTTATCTTCTACTCATATTAGCTAGATGGAATGAAAACATGCTTGGTATTCAAGACAGTATATTAAGAATAGCTTATATTTATTTTTCTTCTGCCAAGTGCAAGCCCAGAAGCAATGAAAGATAAGCCTGAAAGTAACAGATTCATTTAAAATTAGCCACACAGTGGTTTGGGAGTACTGGGAAACAAAACAGTTCCTCCGAGCACCATTAACAGCTCTCTCTAATACAAACAAGCAGTCTGTACCTGCAAGAAAGCCAGCTCTGCTGGCCATGTAGCATTGGTGCTTTGGTACCTCCACTGTCATCCTCTCTGCTCATGATACCATTGTCACCCCTACAAATATGGGTGAAGTACCAGCCCTGCTGCTGTTCCTCCAACACATTAAACCCTGGGCCTTAACATTTCTACAGAAATGTTGGTCCACTGGTATTGGAGATCATGAGCAAAGACAGTGAAGACAGCTGTACTGAAGAACTCGGCAACCTTTGGCTTTATTCTTTTTATTGCCCAGGACAAAAGGGTATATTAGTGAGGTTGTTTCTACAAGCTCCTCATTCAAAACCCCCATGAGGAAGAATGCTACAGACATACACAAAGGACAACAACTTTGCACTGCGTGCACACACCAGTCTTAATTTATATGACACAAATCTGTTCAACCTCACATATGCAAACTACTTATTTTTCCTATCTTCTCTTTCAACCAGACAGGATAGGAAAAGACTTTTATCCTACTCCACGCTCCAGAGGACTATACATGTAGCACTTCAAGTCATAAAGAAAACATCAGCTTGAACTGCTTTCAAGTTTCCTTATTTTGTTTGTTCAAAGAGAAAGTTATTCGATTTATTATGCTTCATTTATCTGAAGCAGCCTGCAATGTGCTAGCTGAGTGCTTTGACCTTTTGCATATTCTGTAGCTGATTGGTTTGGCCATCCATCTTCTCCACTTGTTGAAACCCCCACTTAGCAAAGAAAGGCCAACAGCCAAGCCTGTGTGAAAAATGTGATGCAAAAGGAATCAATTAGGAGCAGGGTATATTTCATTGTATTTCCCATAGTATATTAGACATTGAAGATTATGTAGAATCTGAAAAAGTGCCTAAGGTGCCTGAACTTTATGGCTGATGACAAATTATGACTATATTACAGTTTTTGAAAAATCTTTTTGGGAAGAAAAGAATCTTATGAAATCTCTGGTAGAAAGCAGTCAACATTTCTATTTCCCACAGTGATCTAAGCTCTATTAGTTAATCTAGTTCACTTCTGACTACATTGGCATCTTCTCTCATTTAACATGGCTAAGACCAAACTTTATAATTTCCTTGGTGAGCCATGTCTAATTCAAACTATTTCTTTTGACAATTCCATCCTCACTTTTGTCCAGGAATGTGAAGAGGGGAAAAAATGATGTAGAGCAAATCACAGCTTCTCTGCAGAATGACAAAGCTTTAACAGAGGTATAGGGGCTGTCCTGTTGGCAGAGGAGCGCATAGGCTGGTGGCCAAGCAACCTTCCAAACAGCAGGAGGTCTGGACTTGAACTTCCTCAGCCTCAGGTTTATATGCTAACCCTGTATATAAAACTTGCCTGGGCAAATGTTATTTGTAGAACATTACCACTTGGATGTGGAGAGCTGCATCTGTACTAATCATGTTTTACGAGGACTAGGCTCTTCAGAGTAAGGAAATGCAGAGAAACATCACAAACCTCTCAAAACTGTTGTTTGTGAAAGAGTTTCAAGTAATACTGAGCTTGAGGATAGGTAAAAAAAATCACTGCGAAAGAAATTCAAACATAGAAGTGAATTTTGAACTGTGTGTCCATGACAATTCGTGCTGAATATTTGCCAGAAATTATGGCATGTGAATGGCTCATAGTCCAGTTACCTGGTCTCAAATCTTACAGTTATATTCTATCCATTATTCCCTACAGTCAAAGAGAATTGGGTAAGAAAAGACTGTTTACCTCAGACAAGGATAGGAATCATTCTGAATTCACGCAGTGCATAACCAGGAGGGCAAAAACACAAAAAATACAGATTTGCTTCATCTGATGAGAGTGTTTTCTGTGAACAGAGTAGCTGAAAATGTCCTCTTCCCTGAAAAAGGGCAGTTGTTCTACACAATTCAGAAAGTGTCCCTTCCAACCCGCCCCACGTGGCCCTTGATCAGTGTGTTTCTTGGGCAGAAAGGGCAGCAGCAGAGTACAGCTCTGTGTTCATGCAATGAGACAGCCAGACAGTCTTTAGAACTATTTTCGTAATGCAGTAAATATCAGCCTTGCACATTAGGCACCCTGTGGTTCTCCCTGACTGCAAATACAGCTTGCTTGGGTTTGAAGAGAGCATTATCTGACATCCTCCTGCAAATGATTCAAGGGTTACTCCAAGATAAAATGGCAACTGCTCAAGAAAACCAAAGGCTATATATGAATATACGCATGTATATTCATTTCTGCTGTTCCTTCTCCATCTGTATGATAGGCTGACTTTCCAGCTGCTGAGCTGCTATCAGAGGGTGCCATTTCTTCTTTTAAATGGAAAGAGGATTCTTTTAATTGTTAATTGATACCACCCCCCAGAGCTAAGTGTGGATAAAGCACGATTGATTACAGATGGCACCGTTATACAGCAGTGGAACAGGATGTGATGTGCATTAGCAGCAGAATACCTAACTACAAGGGCTCACCATCAAAAACAATCAATTCAGTTCAGTCGCTTTGGAAAGTCTGGAAAGATCCATGCCGTTAAATTTCTGTTCATAAAACTTTATTGTCTATGGATGCTTTTCCAAGTGAGTAGGCTGTTGGCTACACACATTTCCTGACCTGTACAAGTTCCCTGACATTAATGGTAACAAAATATAGCCGACAACTTTCTGAAATGAAACATCTGAAACAAAACAAACAAATCACTGCTGTCACAATTAGCCTGACTACTTAAAACTACAGAGGTAGCGTAACAGCACTGATCAACACGAGTAATTTATCTTAAAAAGTTGGAGCATATATTTTCATTAGTAGAAAGGCCTTTCTTTCACTTGTTCATACGTGCATCAAAAAGGACAGAAGTTGAAATTAGGGATGTAAAGTGACACATGCCTGGAGGAACAGCCAAATGCACGAGCTTCTCTCTTACTGCAAGGCACTGGAGTGGCACAGACACCCCAGCTTATGGTCCTTCAAGTGAGCAGGAACAGCTGAAGGCTCCAATATTAACTGCAGGTTTTCAGTGGAGTGCCTCAAGCAGAAAAATACTGCTTCCACAGTGTCATGAGTCTTAGCATCCCTTTCTGCAGGAGATAGAGGCTGCCCAGCCTGGCTCTGGCCAGGACATTGCACCACAAGAAAAAGGGCTTGAAAACTCTGCTCCTTCCTAGTCCACTGCTCCCACAACAAAGCTTGGAGCATGCCTGCTGTCCACAGGTGGACTCAGTCCAAGGTCTCAAATAGGGATAAGGACAAGAGAGGCACAATGCAGACCAAACTGCTGTAATGGACTCCAGGCAATCCAAAAATTTTTGCTAGCAAAATACAGCAAACATACAGCTTCCCCCAGGCTTCAGGGGCCCAAGCAGGATTTCCACCAATCCTAGGGCTTTTGTGTCTCCAGGTAGGCCTAGGGCTCCCTTGGGCTTTTGTGTTGGGATGTGGAAGGAACAGTGGAACTGGGGTAGGAGGCAGGTTTCCATGCAGGCTTCCCAGCAGTCCTGCTCAGGCTTCACTGCTTGGAAATGAAGGTACAACGTAACAGGAACAACAGCAAAGAATTTGGAAAAGCAGAAAGCAGTAGTTGGAGTGGTAACAAACTCTGGAAAGCTGCAAAGACCATCTCCGTTGCAATCCTGGCCAGTGCTGAGGTATTCAGCTAGCTGACTGCAGCAGGGATGGGAAAGTACAGTCTTAGATGAGAAGACGTGTGTGTGGATGTGGAACTCTAAAAAGGAAAAATACAGCCGTATGTATGCTTATTTTATGTCCAGTTTTTTTGCATTGTGTGTTTCCTAATCAATTGCTCATTCACTTCATCTACAGTGAATAAACAGACCAGCACTCTGGAATCTGTTTTTAATTACAGTTATTTCATTTAATGATGAAAAATGAGGATTTTTTTTTTTCTTTCTGTCCCATGTGACCTGCTTTCTATAGGGCTTCTATTTTAAAATTTTCTAAGTATCCTTCTCTTCTGGTTCCAGAATTTCCCTGTTCTCCACCCCTTATATTTCTTGGACAGTACAACTCCACAGTAACTAATTGCTCTGTGAATATTTATCCTCGCATATACCAGAGAGACCGCTCATTTCTGTAGTGCTGTTTTTCAGAGTTTCTTGAAGCTTCCCGAGTGACTGCAGCCAAACAGCCCAAGAGTAATTGTGCTGCACGTCAGAAGTTACATCATTAGGAATTGCTAAGAAATAATAATTGCACTAATGTTTCTTTATGCCTCTTTGCAGCATATAAGAGGGCTCATTAAGGGTTCCTCTACTGGGGTAGAAGTACCTGAGTGGGCTCACATATATGAAGCTCATCTTTGAGAGACAAAATTGGTTCCTAAATGGCCCCAGAACGTAGACAGTGGTCATGGCTCTAATTGTAGCTCTTTAGACACTGTCTCTTCATCTAAAAGCCTGTCCTTAGTGTGAGGATGGAATAGCTGGAAAATTGACCCACTTTCATGGGGTATCTTTGCTATTTTTAAGCATGTATTTCTCTCTGCTTTCCAAATCTCTTTTAAAGAGCCTTCAAAGTCACTTCTCCCAAGAATCTCTCAGAGAGCATCTGTGGGTTAAACCTCTGAAAATATGAAACTCGAGGGTGTCCCTGGGGCCCTGTCCTGCTGGAGGCATGCGGGCCTTCCACAATTCCTGCTGTGGCTGGCAGTAAAAGAGATGCCTGGGCAGCAACAGGAAGATGCCGTCAATATTTCAAGAATAAGACCCTGGCTTTTCAATGCAATTCAAAGTTCTGGGATGTTCCAAACGTGGCCTTACCTTGAGCACCGGATGCAGGTTTGGGCATCGCAATATAAGGACGTAAAGCTGTTAGAGAGTGTCCAAAGGAGACCTACAGAGATGGGGAAGGGTCTAGAGGACACACGAGCAGTGTCTGAAGTCCCTTGGTTCATGCAGCCCAGAGCGGAGGAGCCGAGGGGAGGCGTCATGGCGGCTGCAGCTCCCAACAGGGAGCGGAGGTGCGGCGCTGAGCTCTGCTCTGTGTGACAGCGACAGGGCCCGAGGGAACGGCATGGAGCTGTCAGGGGAGGGGCGGGTTGTGGCATAAAAGTGGCGTTGCGTGCACGAGAATGAGGAATCCGCTTGCCCCTACCCCATCAGGCCAGCAGCCCGGAGACCTGCCCGTCCGGGCTCAGCTGTGGGCTGACGGGGCTCTGGGTGCCCCTGGAGGTGAGGCGGGAAGCACCCCGTGCCCGGCAGGCCAGGCTAGCTCTTTTTCTGCCTAGTATTGCCCTCTGCTGGCACTTTTTAGAACACCACCAACATTGTAGTTGTCACATTGTAACGTTGTTTTTACTGCTAAGGCCATTTAGCCTCCTGTTACGTTTTCCCCTTAACATCTGTATTCGATTGCACTGCCAGCTTGTGGAACCCCAGGCTGGAGATGATAAAACGTATTTTCTGTTCTAACCAACATTTAAAAAATCCTTCTTTATCATTACGGCTTTTGAAGTGGTGTGTCAACAGCTTAATAAGTTCTGGGTGGAAACTCCTGCAGCCAACCTGCCTTCTGCCAGCTCTTGATACGTCCTTGGTTTTGGGTACACTTTAATACAATCTTTAAAGGATATTCCCTCACCCAGTGTGCAAGCTGAGAGCAGTTATTAGCAGTTGGTTTCTATTCCAAACAGTTTCTGAAAGAACTTTTCTGAAGTCTGAAGGTAATAATGAACTGGTTGCTCCAATACATTGATGAACATGGATGGGGCTGATCTGCCTTACAACAAGCAGAGAATTACATTCTCGTGGCATAACTTCTGTACACTGGAGAGGACCAAAACTACGACTTCACTGCACCATGGAAAAAGCTAGGCATCTTTTTTCTAGACAAAATAAAGATCAGGGAAATTTCATATGAAATAAATGATATGTGAGGCTGGTGTTGCCTTCAACACCTCTGCCCACAGCATTGCTCCTGCCTTAAACGTGTCATTTTGAATCACAGAATGGCCTGGGTTGAGAAGGACTTCAATGATAATCTAGTTTCAACCCCCCTAATGTGGGCAGAGTAGCCAACCACTAAACCAGGCTGCCTGAGCCAGAGGAGACTTTACAGCACAGGAAACCTAGCAGCTAACTGTGTTAAGTAGTAAACCCAAAGAAACAGCTGATACAGGTTTTTCTATTCCAGCAATGAGACAGCAGCCAAGCTGTCTTGGTACACCAACACTGTCCTCTGTTTTTGGGCTTCTGCTCTGTCAATAAAGATGTATTTCTGGGCTTCCAGTTGGAACCCTTTAACTGAGTCATTCCCAACCTGTTTACCTCTCTCATTAAAATTCAGAAATAAAAAAAATAATATTTTCTTTTCAATGATGGTTCAGACCTAAGAAAAAAAGAAGCAGAGAAGCAAAGCTCAGATCTGAGCCATGCTTTGTGCTAGCCCAGAAAGGAGATCTGGACAAAGCCTGTACTCAGCACTGGTGAGGCCGCACCTCGAGTACTGTGTCCAGTTTTGGGCCCCTCACTGCAAGAAAGACATTGAGGCCCTGGAATGTGTTCAAAGGAGGGCAACAAAGCTGGTGAGGGGTCTGGAACACAGGCCATATGAGGAGAGGCTGAAGGAGCTGGGAATGTTCAGCCTGGAGAAGAGGAGGCTCAGGGGAGACGTTATTGCTCTCTATAACTTCCTGGGGGGAGGTTGTAGTGAGCTGGGGGTCGGCCTCTTCTCACGTGTCATTAGTGATAGGACCAGAGGGAATGACTTCAAGCTACGGCAGGGGAGATTCAGGCTGGACATGAGGAAGTATT